>NC_140528.1:321374-345389 GCF_057382185.1 Mchenga conophoros | reverse complement strand
AACATGGTCAGCAACAATATCCAGGTAGGGGTTTAAACAATAGTTAACTTTAATTAAGTGGTACAGGGTGTGCGACGAAAATATCCCTCACACAGCCACTGCATGCAGAAGCCCGGCTAGCTCAGTCGGTAGAGCATGAGACTCTTAATCTCAGGGTCGTGGGTTCGAGCCCCACGTTGGGCGATATAGTTTTAGGTCAGAAATTACGAGGTTGCTCTCAGGTAAGAGTCTAACAACCCACGTGTACTGTTAGGTGAGCTCCAATCTAGTTGATCAATGGCAATGATAATTTGCATATTAACGATCAAGGAACTCACAGTCCGTTGTTCATTCAGTGGGCTGGTTTCAATCATTATGCAAATGTACTGTTACTAAGATTGGGGAAACCTGCAGTCGAAAGACGAAAGGATTTTCCCACTGAAAACGCTACGTCCAGATGAACAGAATCAACCTTTTGGGATCTACTTACCTGGATGATTGAGCATGCATCAAGACACTATGAAGTCTGACTTATTGTAGAAGGTCTTACTCAGAAAGATTGAATGCCAATACAAGCCCGGCTAGCTCAGTCGGTAGAGCATGAGACTCTTAATCTCAGGGTCGTGGGTTCGAGCCCCATGTTGGGCGATGAATTTATGAGGTTTCTCTCAGGTGAGATTATAACAACCCACATGGGCTGAGAGGTCAGTTGGCAATGCGGTCTTGGCTCAACTGGTTCAAGGATGACACATGATGTGCGTGAATTCCTGTCAGCTTGTTGCATTCTTTCAATTCTCCTCTGCATTCTCGCTTGAACAATAACTTTTAACCCACTGGATGTTTTCTCCTTTTCAGACTTCCAGACTCATGATGACTGTGTGAGAAATCCCAGCAGACTAGCAGTTTGTGAATTACTCAGACCGACAACCATCCCACACTCAAAGTCACTTAAATCACCTTTCCTCCTCACTCTGACGCTCAGTTTGACCTTGAGTAGGCTGTCCTGATCATATCTACATGCCTTAAAGCAGTGCCATGTGATACGGCTCATTATTCAAGTGTTACGTCCCCTGGCTAGTCTAGGGGGTTGAAGGGACGAACATAAATGTGGATAGAGAAGGAGGAGCCAAGATGGTAAATTTAAAAGGTTTATTTAATACTGGTGATGGGACGTGGGTTCAGACCGAAGTGTAACGTCAGGGAGAGCCAAGGCCAACATAACAAACAAAACATCCCTGACGTAGAAATAAAAGAAACTTACCTAACTCCAAAGAAACAAAATATACAACCTATAACCATAACCTACCTAACAACACATAAACAGGGTGTCAAAACAAAAGGCAGCTCTCCCCTACAAGCAGTCTGAACATGAAACAATAATGCTCACACAAAATACAAAGGCATGCAAGCCTGCACCAGTATGGCAACCAAAATGGCCGGAGGGCCCAGAAGCACAGCTCCACAGGCCTTAAATAGTGCTCTGCTGATTACCAATCAGCCGGACTCTGCACAGCATCCAATCAGGACAGAGGAGGTGGAGCCTGGACAAAACAAAGGGTTAATAGGGAGAAGAGACATCCTCCTGGGGGATGTAACATCAAGTTACCAAACAGGCGAATGGGTGTAGCTAATGAAGTGACCAAAACCTTGAACCTTGAATTCAGGGTTTAAGCACAAGTGACAGAAATTTTACAAAACTATTGCTTATTCACATTTAAAACAGTAAAGAGACCCATTATGTATAAAATCCATAGAGAAAGATATGTTGATGAACAGATGAACAATTTGTAAAACATGCCTTGAGTTCTTCTTATGGAGTTTGACCAATCAGAAATCTGAAATATTCCTGGAGCCACACGAAAACATCATAAACAACTCATTTTTCATGACTAAGATCATTTAACGTCTTTTTTCTGGATGAAGAAACATGCAGCTCTTCAGAACCTTGTGGAGCCAAGAAGCAAACACTAATATCTGTGTAATGTTAACAGCTAGGCTTGTACAGCCAAGCCTGATTGACAGTCTGGGAGCGCACAGCTATGACAACAGCAAAGCGAGCCAACACAGTGAAACAGAGCTAATGTTTTATTCTGAGTCAGGATTACTCTGGTTTTTGCTCTGCAGGCCTGGGAAGCTCTCAGTTTGGTGGAACGCCAAATGTCAGCTAACAAAAGGCATCCGCGAGTACGAAGCAGAACAAAGCACTAAATAATAAAACATTTACAAAACTATGTACAAACAAAATGAGTGGGACGAGTGTTGTATGAAAATCACGTGATAAAAGGCAGGCTCGATGCAAAGAAAAGAGCAGAAAAGTGTTTGTTTCTTATGTTGCATGAACCACACTGAATGTTAACAGCAGCGATGTCAGTTACAGCTTCATTTCTACCACCCCCAACCCCCAGCACGCTGACTCTTGCTTCCTTTCTCCTCCCCTCTTCCCTCATCCTTTAACTAACTGTATCCCTTACGCCCTCCCCCCCGCTCAGGCTCAGCTCTCTTTGATGTCTGCATTTGTTGATGCTCTTGGATGAGGAGCAATTCTGCAAAAACGATGTCAATTACAGCGGTAGCACACATGCACACCTTTTTTTTGCGCTAATCCTCACTAAAAACAAATAATGCAAAAGAGAGAAGAAGAGACGGGCGATTTAACGCTCTCTTTTTACTTCCTCTCCTTTTTTTTGCCCCCCTCCTTCTGTGAGAAGAACCAGCAGACTCTGTGGAGTTGTTGTCATGGTTTCTTGGGAAGCGTTTTCATTTTTTGGCGATCAGAGCAGGGCTGCGAGAGACAGAAGAGAGTTTACACCGAGGCGATCGAGTTTTGCGAGGGATCTCAGTCACTTCATTGTTTCCAGTGTCTGTGTGTGTGCCTACAGTACCTCTTAAGTGAGGCTGAATGCAGATGAGCTGTTATGAAACAGCTACTTTAAAGACAAAACATATCAGATAAACACCAAGTGCACACACTCCTGACTGTCCAGCAGCATTTGCAATAACATTCAGAATCAGGGTTCTGGCTCCGTTTCCTAAATTCATCATCCTTTTTTGCCACATGGATCATTTAAACAAAGAGACCATTTATGGTCAAATTGCTGGTCTGGATTTGAAAGATAAAGCTGAATCAATCAATTATAACTGGTGAGCGGGCTGTGCACCCGGTTACTGCTCTCTCGCCCCTCTTCACAAACATGGCTGTGGAGGCCAACTGTGCAGTTTCTAAAGTGTGTAAATGCTCTGCCTTTTTACTCAGACTATAGATAAAAGATAAATGTATCCACTGTGATGAACATATTTTAAAGCCTTAATCTTTAAATTCTTCATGGACACATTTACATTTTATTTATTGTTTACTCTATTTAATTTGTAAAATATGTGTACACACACACACACACACACACACACACACACACACGTAGAAAAATATTTAGTATACACATCCAGAAATGCATATACTATTATATATTGTACATATATTTATTAGTTTCAGATGTAGCCATTCTTGTATTTTGCTTGTTTACATTATTGTATTTTGCACAACTCTGTTGCTTGTGAAGCTCGCACACAAGAATTTCACTCACATGTGCTGTACCAATGTACCTGCACATGTGATGTGACAATAAAAGTGATTTGATTTGATTTGATTTGATTACATTCTTCAAGAGGGCGGAGCAGGCAGTTGTCAGCTAACACTAGCTAGCCTGGTAAGGCCTCAGGCACACAAGCCTAGGGACTGGAGGTTGGCAGGGAGAAAATGTGTGTTCCCTGAGCGGTTGGACAGTGGTTGCTGGCAGTTGCTAGGTTATTTAGATGCAACACCAAAAACCTCCCTGTGATTGCTTTGGTCACTGCCGCGGTTGTTTGCATGGAAGACGCCTCCTTGTCTGCGAGCACTCGCTAACTGCATGCCAAAATATGCAGACTGGGCAAGCTTTAGCTAATATTCACACACTGGTGTGTGCTCCTGTTGAGCAGTGTGTGAGTGTTACACAGAAAGCACTTAGGCAAGGAAAAAAGTGAATGGGAGAACGAGGCTTGTAGTACAAAGTGCTTTAAGTGCTCAAGCAGATGCAGTGCATTTACAGCCCTTTTCCCTACTGATTGGTGGTTACCACTAACAGGTCTCTAGGCGTGTGTGACTGCGTGACCGGGTCTTTAGTAATCAAATTCCATAGCGACCTCCAACCAATTGCCAACCAGTCTCTAGGCCTCAGTGACCTTGGGGAAAAGGGTAGTGCTTAACCGACACAACCCATACACCACAGCAGACACAGGTGTGGTGCATGAGGTAATGAACACTGCCTCAGTCTCTTGAGATTAGTGATCAGAAGAGGTTATAGAACCAAAACCAAAACCAAAAACAAAAGCAAGCACCTATGCTAAGTAGATTACAGGCACAAAGCTTGTTAGATAACAAAAAAGCTACCGAGCAGCCTCGAGCTAAATCACACAGAAGTATGAAACAGAGAGAGGAGTGCTGCTTACACTACAGCTTTACTCATGCTCGCTGATCCCCAGCACAGCCGATCCCTGAAGTCCAGTTTGTATCTGGTGTGATTACTGCACGTGGGTTGGGGTGTGGAGTCGGTAGCATTTGTACATGTTACAAATGTAGTGTGGTCACTAACCTTGCCCAAGCACGGACCTCAAAAACGTTCTTAACCGCACAATTTCGAAATAATTAACGTTTCTGTGCTCCGCCAGAGCGCTTCTTTAGAAACATGCGTGTGCATTAAAGACGAGGAGAGTGCGCGTGACAGGAAGGAGCTGAGATGCTGAAGCGAGATGGAGCGTGCTTGGGCCTGCATCGGAGACGGGGAGGAGGAGGGGCCAACTGTGCTCGGGCACGGTGCGAGGTAACCAGGCCTAGTATGAATTAACTATAAATCATTGAAGCTCTCACAGCAAATGATTGGTGTTGGAGCTGGATAGCAGAATTAGGACACCGCTGCAATCGGTGACAGCTGAAGGTGAGACAGAGGAGGAGAAGTGAGGATGGAATCAGCAACACATGAGGGGGAAGAGCGCAATGACCACAGCTGTAACAGCTTTCCTCACGGAGTCCTGCAGGGACTGCTTTAAAACTCCGTGGGGTGCATTAAGGAACTACCTGATTAACCCCTTAATAAATATAGAGAACAGTTATTCCAAAGATATGGCCACAGAATAGCAGATGCCAGTCGCTTCAGACACACAATCATTTTCCATGCCCTCTTTTATCCTCCACTAATGTGGTTAGTAAACAGGTCAGCCACAGAATGAATGCAGTGAGCGCAGTGTTTCTGAGCTGCATTCAGTCCACCACTCTGTGTGTGTGTGTGTTGTGAAAACTCCCCTCGCACCCCTCTGCGACCCTCACAATTAAATGTGCCGACCTCAGCGCAATTGCAACAAGTCATCCAGCAGAACCGTGTGACCTGACACTGTCACACTTACAGCACACAGGCAAACTGGGCCTCCTGGTGCAGGGTTGGTGGGCGGTGAGCCCCGGATACTGGGACGAAGGCGAGGGGAGACGGGTCACATTAAAGCTGTGGATGTGATGCCTCACAGTGTCCCAGTTTCACTGCTCCCAGTTCAAAAATTGGGGAGGTGGAACGCGGCGAGCTCAGGCGAGAAAATCTGCTGGTTCCAGCTCTCTGACTCCTAAAGCTGAGGAGCTACATGCTAACAGTAGAAACATCAGAAAATCAGAATCTCTGGTTTAATTTGTATCATTTTTGCTGCGCTGGACGTTTTTGTGCTTGATTATGTAATTTACTCAAGGAAAAATAAGGCCTGTGCAGACTTGCCTTTTTTTAGTTTTATCCATTTGTGTCACTTTAACTGTTGGATCTCATTTTGTGTTGTAAAAAAAAAAAATGAAATTTTTGTCCTTAAAACGCACTTTTCAATTTTTCAATTCAATTCAGTTTTATTTATTTTTAAAGACAATAATACAATGCAAGTGAATAAGATATACTTACTTCCTGACAGTGTTTGACCTCAGCGCTGCGTTCCATCCTACTCAGCACGCATCATTTTTGAAAGACTCCTCATTTAAATAACTTTCTCCACCACAGCTGAAGCATATTTTGTGCTCATGACATTTTGGTAAAACTATATTTTTCCCCATTTCTGTTACTCTTCGCTTCTAAAAAATGAAATTGCTTTACAGTTACTAGGCCTAGTCTAAAGATCATTAGAGACAGCATATCTCGCCTTTTAAAATACTAACAGAATATTTTTAAATTAGCAGAACTGAAAGAAATCCCCTTTGTTTTGATAAATTTCCAATTAACTACCCAACAGTTACAGTTATGTCATTACAAAGGCTCTTTAATTATCTGCACAATGGGTGGAGAGAAAAGAAAAAACCTTCAAACGTGGCTTTTATTCCTGTGTACACGCACTGCTGTCAGCTGATTTAAGCTAGCTGTGCAGGAAGGGAGGAAGAAAAGGGTGAAGTGGTGGGGTGGGTGATTTTGTCATTTTTAATGCATGAAAGCACAAGAGCGTGACAGTAAACTGCGTCGTGGACATATTTATAGCACTTCCACAACAACTTTGGCTGTTTGCAGGCATCCGTGCATGCAGACAGCATGCTAAAGCAAAGCTAGCGAAGACCTTAGAGGTGAGTGACCCTGGCCCAGCAGCCTGTCAGCAGTGCTGAACGGTCAGGCTCAGGGCTTCTATTTCACAACGCCCCGTCGTTTTCTTCTACTGCAGAGCTGCAGTGTTACAGACGACGTGGAATTTGTTAAAAGCTGAAGGGTTCATCATTCTCATTATTGCATTGCACATGTAACAAGTACTTCCACTGACAAACTGCTCTTTCCTTAACGATGTGTGACACGCTCACAGCTGAATGTTCTGCTCTAATGTGGCGATGAAGGCGTTCATGCAAAAAAACCCGTCTAAGTTCAAAGTCAGAGCTGCAACACAGCAGACCATCCATCCCACACAGATTTGCTTTTTCTGGCCAAGTGAAACGCTGCTGCACAGCAGAGCACCGTCAGACTCACAGGAAGCGGGGAATTGAGTGCAATCCAAGCTGTCTGTCGAGCAGCAGTGTGCAAGCCTCAGCCCACAGAAAGCTTCACTTTACAACATTACATTTTCCACTTTTTGATTAACTCTGGCAGAAAACACCTCAGACACGCAGAGCTGCAGAACACGGGCCTCCTCTGAAAGGCGACATGTTGTCACGACATATTCGATGAAAAATGACTCGTATGGAATAACAGAAAACTCAATAATTGGAGGTTTTCAAATTTACAGATGTAAGTAATTAAGTAAGTGTGTTACTTGGTTTAGTAGATGCAGAAAACAGTGATTTCATAAAGTATTAGATCAAGTAAATTTGTAAAATCTTACATTGTAAAAAAGTAGGAAGAAAATACTTGAATTATAAGGTCAAGCACCCACCATGTCGCCATGGTGACTGCTCCCATCTTTTAAACAACAAGAGACAACAAATTTATTAAAGCAATGACGTCCTGTGATACAAGTACACGCTCACTGCTTTCATAGGAGATAAGGAGGTAAGATAATCAAATGCACTTGATTAAATGATCATCAGCAAATGTGAGCGCCGCTGTAGCACAAGTTTTGGTGGTTTGGAGCATTCAGGTGTGTGTTACCACAATAAACAATCCTACCAGGAGCGCACGTCCCAGCACATTCACCCAAAATTCAGACTATGCAATATTCAGAGAAACTGCAAACAACCGAATTCAATTTTAGCTTTTATTTATATAGCATCAAAAGACAACAGTTAAAAGTAAAGACCCTATAACAGAGAGAAACCCTCAATAATCAAACAACCCAAGGGCAACATCTCACACTCTAAAACTGGGTCATGCAACAGGACAACGATCCCAGCAGATCTACAACAGAATGACTGAAAAAGAAAACATTTCAAGGTGTTGCAACGATCCAGACCACAACCTGTTTAAAACCTTCAGAGAGCCGTGCATAAATGAATGCAGTGGCTCTTCCCACTGAGAACAGAAGCACTCAGGTCCTGACGACCGGGTGAGAAAACAATATCACATTCTGCAGATTCTGAGGGAAAACACGGCCTGGAAACGCATCCAGCTGAGAGAGACAAAAAGTAAATATTTCCTGCCAACAATCTGAAATAATTTCCCTAAAGAACGGTGCACCAGAAGTAAGTTAATAATAAATGGACTCTGACAGTGCAGCCAGCAGGAGAAATCAAGTAAGAAACGGGGAATGTGAGGTTTGTACACACAGAAAACAGCAGAAAGATATAAAGAACAACATCTATAACATGCAAATCAACTAAAAAATTTACTTTCAACCACTTTAGGCTTGGTACATATTCGACATGCAGTCATTGATCCATCCATCTTCTTCTGCTTACTCAATTCCAGTTGGAGCCTATCCCGGCTATTATAGCGTGAGAGGTGGGGTGCACGAGGACAGGTCACACTCATATTCACCCTACTAGCGCCTACTTAACTAGACTCGACTCTGTTTTGATCATTTTCCATTACAACTGAGTACCACCTCAATGTGGGTAGGGTTGTTATAGCAACGCAGTCTAAAGGCCCTTTTCCATTAGTACCTACTCTTATTGGCTCGCCACTGATCGCCACGAATCGACTCGGATCAACTGGTTTTCCATTATAATCCAGTACTACCTAACGTGCGTGATCGCCATTGTAGCAATGCGTCCAAGCGTCCTGCGCCGTAATTAATATGCAACACTAACGCTACAAAAAGTGGACGTTGAGGCAAAAATATACCTGCTGCTCGGTCTGTGGCTTTTCATTAGACTCGGGGATCAGGGTGTTGGTTTTTGTAGCCATATTTCTCATTGCTGGGTTTCAACAATGGTGGTTTTAACTTTTATGAACGAGATGGTCTCATGACTCATCGAGTGACGCTACTTACCAGCTAATCAGTGGGATGCAGTCTGACGATGGCACATTTTAGTAGCTGCTCGGATCGCTTGGAAACCCGGGCAAGCAGGCACTAAAAAAGTACCTGGTACCAGGTACTACAACCTAATGGAAAACACTGCTTTCTTTTAAGTTGCCAAGTGAATATTTAAAAAACATATTTGAGCAGAGCTCTGTTTATGTTTTAAGACAAAAATAAGACACTCATGAGAAGTAAATGGGGCAGTGGCTCTAAGCGAATATGATACAACCACCTTTAAGTAAGAACAGAGCATGGAAAATTCACGACAGACAGATCCTATTCAGCATGTCAGATGGTTATTCAAACAACAAAAAAGCCCAAGAGTCCACCTCTAAGCGGCCACATCACTCAGCGTGAGTGCACCCTGAAGAGCCTGCTGTGTATCTTCAGAAGTAATTCAAACCATTAACCACAACTGAACACGTGTTGGAGGGAAAATCCGAGGAAGGCAGAGATCTGTTGCAATAATACAATAAAATCCCCACTTCCTGTCACCTGGAAATGTTTAAAGCTGACCAGCTCTGGTTCAGAGGCAGAGAAACAGGCTGGAGGTTCAATACCAGAACAGGCCCCTCAGGGAGGAAAGAACAGCAAATGCATGTCTGGAAAATGAATAATGTGCCTTCTACTGGAGAAAAAAAGAGGATCCCCTGAACGGCTGACTCCTGAAATACAGATTTTGGTGAAAACACGGCACTTCCTGATGGAATCCTAATCATCCTCTGAGGCAAACGTGGGAGACTGAGGGTTAAATCTCTCACAAAGTCAGAAAAAAAACACGCACAACTCATCTAAGATGGAAGGCTGTTTCCGGCTGGAAGCTACCCATTTATTTCTGCAGGGATGAAACTGAGAGTTCAAGCATCAACATCACTGAATCAGAGCTAATAAGCACTCATATGTGACTTTTAGACAACAACCTTCATTTGAATCTAGGGGGCCGTGAGGTCTCTAAAAGACCAGAAACTCAGAGGAGTGAGGCACAAACAAAGGGCTGAAGCTATATTTGATCCTTGTTCTGAAAAGAACGCTCATAAACAGGCCTGGTGCTGAACATAAACACAGCCTTCATCACAAAGCGTGGATAAAGGACGAGTCGAACTAACTTGTTTCTTTTATGAGATTAAAGGAAAGATGTGTTCCAGTAATTTTACTGTGTGTGTTATTCTGCTGGTCACATGCTGGAACACGGTCAGGAACAACACTCAGGAAGGCTGTGGTGTTTAAAGGATCCATGACACCACCATCATCCTGAACCATACAGGGCAGGATGGAGCCGTGCTTTCATGTTGTTTCATGCCAAATTCAGACTCTATCTTCCAAAAGCTGCAGTGGAAATCGAGACTCAGAGATTTTGGTAAATATTGACATGATTCAGGATTCATGACGAGAATCTCCTGTTCAGTCTCCCGCTTTATTGGATTGAGGTTTGGTGACCGTGGAGGCCATTTAAGTATAGTGAACCAGTCTGAGGTGATTTGAGCTCTGGGCCATGGTGTGTTATCCTGCTGGACAATATTCAAGTAGCCAGTGGTGTTTCAAAAACTCATCCAGCGGTGCAAGCCCGGCTAGCTCAGTCAGTAGAGCATGAGACTCTTAATCTCAGGGTCGTGGGTTCAAGCCCCACGTTGGGCGTTAGTGTTTTAGGACTTTACGGTCTAGTACAGATAATTGCTATAAAGTCTGCCTAATTGTGAAAGCTGTTAGTCAGAATGTATTAATCTGCACACTGTGTAATCCACAGTTCATCCAGTGTGCAGATTAATACATTAATACAAGCTGGTGGCTTAGTGGTAAATGACTGGTACTTGATAGGAGCTCTTGCAATGACTTCTTACCACTAGCCTCACTCACACACACAAGCTTTATTAACCAAAAGTTCACATTCAGAGGATTCATTGGCTGTCAAGAATTTGTCAACATGCAGACTACAGAATCTGAGGATTCAACCAAAAACCTTCACAATTAGGAGACAACCTCCACACCAAGATTCAGTATGATGCCCAAAGCTTGTTTTTCAGCAGCTTACATGACAGTAAACTGATGTAAGTTCTGTCTTAAAAGAGAATCGCCCAACGTGGGGCTCGAACCCACGACCCTGAGATTAAGAGTCTCATGCTCTACCGACTGAGCTAGCCGGGCTTACACAACCTAAACTACTTTCATTTCCAGGGGTACAACATACCATATAAGCAGGTCATCATCTTGACCACATCGACATGAATAGATGCATCAATTTACTGCCAGGAGGCTGATTAGATATTTGAATCACTGCAGGAATTTTAATTCATTACTCAAGAGAAGAAAATGCAAGTCTGGCTCAGTTCCCATGTAAAAAAAAGAAAGAAAACAAAGGTTCTAACACACCAAAGTTCTAAGAATGACAAAATAATTAGTGGATCTACAAACAAATAAATAGTACAAAACACTGTGTAAGGATGGGCGGATGGATTTTTGCTAGATAAGCTCAACAAGTCTTAATGGATGTTGCTAAGTAATAGGCTAATAAGTAATAGCACCATAATGCATTAAGTAAAAACACTTAGGAAATAACTTCCTCAAAACAGACCTTAGTTTAGTGCCTGTACACATTAATAATGTATTTTCACAAGTGTTGTCTAATTGGCTGTAGTCAGGGCATCAGTAACTGTAAGTGGACTAAAAATACCTTTGGGGGAAAGGGGGGATTATGCATGTAAAAAGCCCTTGAAAACCAGAAAACTAGCCTTTGTGGCCACAGCAGAGCGCATGCCTTTGTCACCCAGCACAGCATCGCCCCTCCTTTGTCTTTGCTTCAAGCCCTGAAGTAACTCTGTGTACGAGTGTACGAATGTGTTTATGTGTGTACAGTTAGGCATCTGTGTGTGTGTGTTGTGCTGTGTGTCCCCTGTTGGAGCGTTTATGCTTATTTAGTGCTCACCGCTCTTCGCCCTTATTCCTCGATGATTCGCTTATGTAAGAAATCAGCGCAAGCCTCTCTGAGCACCGTCTCCAATGAATACAGCAGCTACACAAACGCACATAAAAGAAGCCTATTATCTAATCACTGTTCACCCAGGCTGGAGTCTAGACTTGAAAGGATTCACAGAACTGGACTCAGTACATTAGTTCATAACAGAGCACTTATTTTCAGTGGCCAAATCTTGAAGTCATTCCACTTCCTGGATCGCTTACACTGGTAGAGGCCTCACTTTAAGATCCTATCCAATCCATGCAGATAAAGCTGTTATTCTGATTGGCTGCTTAATGTAAACAGAAGGTTTGTACTAGAGGTGAGTGGGGCTTCGGTGCTCTGCACTCACTGACATCATATAGAGTTATTGGTAAAAAAAGAAATCTGAAACCAAGTGTTTAGAGAGGTCTAAAGCTACTGTCATCATCTGAGGATTGAACCACCAACCCTTGTCAAGGAGGAAACAACCTCCTCTATGCCCTGAACGATAAGACCTTCCACTTGATGCATCAGGACTCGGTGTTACGCCAAAGGAAGCTTCTCCTCTGCAAAGTGGTAGGAGTGTGGCCTATTCTACCTTCTGAGTAACAGATTGCACATAAGCCAGACTTTATAGTAATTACTTGTAGTTTGCTGAGCCCCTTTTCCATTAGTACTTACTCAGATCGCCACGATTTTAAGGGTTTTCCATTTGGTCATAGTACTTTGTACTAAATGGTGCCTGCTTGCCCGGGCTTCCAAGCAATCCGAGCAGGTCATGCAGGCCACCGATTGGCTGGTAAGTGGCGTCACTCAATGAGTGATTAGAGTGTCTCATTCACAAAAAATCAAAACATCCATTTCTGAAACCCGGCAATGAGGAAAATGGCTACAAAAACAAAAACACGATGTGGTAGATACATGAAAAGCCACAGACCGAGCAGCAGGTATATTGTTGCCTCGACGTCCACATTTGTTGAAGCGTTCATGACTCGTACCAATTATGTCACAGGACGCTGGGCTATGTTGCTTTGACAACAACCATTACTTAATTGTAATGGTAAACCAGTTGAGTAAATCAAGGAGGTATAAATGGAAAAGGGGCATTAAACTGTAAACCATCCATAATAGGTTCTGTCTTAAAAGTGCAGCGCCCAACGTGGGGCTCGAACCCACGACCCTGAGATTAAGAGTCTCATGCTCTACCGACTGAGCTAGCCGGGCTTACAAAAGATTAACCACTTTTGCCTGTTGGGAACATATAGATACAAATAAACAACAGATTAAATTTTACTGAATAAATAATAAAGATTTGGATGACAACCAGACAAGTGTTTAATTCCTTTGCCCCACCCCATTTTTTGGACCATTATCCCCTGCCTCTTGCTTAAATAAAACATGGTAGAGAGCCAATAATGTGCACAAATCCCTCCAGGTGGCTGAGTTGGCTGGATTCACATTGCAGCAGGCCTCCATACTGGGAATATGAAATGAATTAATTAATTAAATTAAACACAGGAGCAACAGGAGCATCCTCGGGAGCAGAAGCAGCAAGAGAGGAGCCACAATAATAAAAACTTACTCATCTGGAATCTTTTTGATCTGACTGAGGCCTGTTTCACGGTTAAAGACATGAAAGCACAGCTTAATGGCCAATTTAAGTCAGTATGGACGTATTAAAATATCTGCAGGAATTCCAAAAATTCCAAAGTCAGGTACGCAGAGACAGAAAAACGGGGGGGACAGACACGTAGAGACAAAGTGGATCCTCTGCGCACGCTAATCCCCCCACACCCTGCACACCTCCTGCATAAGCCCCACTGCTCTTTTTTTCTAGCCGCCACAAGCTAGTTTGCAGCCAAATCCCACAACAGATTCTCCCAACTGCTGACATTTTGTTGCAGCCAGTGAGAGAGAGAGAGGGGAGGAGAGGCACCTGACCAACCGCACTGGGAGAGATGGAGGGATTACAGGAGGGAGAAAATGGTGTGAAACCCGGCCGTCCTAAAGAAGCATGCAGCTCTTTCCTCTCGATTATCAAAGGGCTTCGTGTTTTCTGCGCGTGCAGCTCCGTGATGCAACAACAACAACAACAACAACAACAAATGCGCCCTCCCTTTCCCTTTCCCCCGTGTACCAGCAACCAAGGGGAGCGGGCATGTGTCCACACCATCGCTGTCAAACGCAAAACCGATTTTTAGACGCCCCCTCTTACCTGGCTTCGGGCTCTCCCGTCACCTTCTCCTCTCCGCTTCTCCTCTCTCGGTTATTTAAACGCTTCTCACCGTTTCTCCTTCTCACCCTGCTCCGCATTTCATTTCGGAACGACCGTGTTGGAGGCTCGGGCCGGAGGGAGGATGGATGGTTGGATGGAGAAGAGGCGGAGCGGGCAGAGGAGCGGAAGCCTTTGAAGTGGAGAAATCTGGGTCCCTGCTCGCGTGGACCGGATTTATGTCGTTTCCAAGGCAGCGTCCGTCTAACCCGATGACCGCCAAGCTGCAATCTGGCGTACTGAGAAACCACTTCCGATTTGTCCTTCAAAATAAAAGTCTACTCTTTTTTTTTTAGGTTTCTTACACACAAGTAGGTAAAACGTATTCACACGGCGCGTTTCAAAGATACAAATCACAAAGTGCTTAACAATAATGTAAAGTAATAATTCTTCTGAATCTGCAATACTAAAGAAACAAAAAAGCATTTACAGTGCAGGTGATCAGAGGCACTCGAGATACAGTAACTTACTCAAGGATACGTCAACATATAGAGTAGAGGATTTTGGAATGAACCACTGGCCTTCCGATGAAAAAAAACAGCCTTATTTATGGATCGGGATTAATTACACTCTGCAGACTGGAAGAACCAGAACTTGTTCCTGCTTCCACTATAAGCCAGACTTCACAGTAGATCATTGTAGCTTCGTAGCATCATACTTGTGAATGATTTAAGGTCATAGCACAAAACACTAACACCCAACGTGGGGCTCGAACCCAGACTCATGCCTTTCCGACTTAGCCGGGCGCGGACACTGGGGTGATAGTGGACATAGAACTGAAAGTAAGTACACTGGTTGTCTTGTGAGACAAAATACATCCTCTTTACTGCATGAGTCTGTAACCAGCTGTATCCTTTTACTGTCCATTACCAGCTTTTCCATACATCCACTCTCTTCTGCCTATCCCAGCTGTCATAGGGCGAGAGCTGGGGTACACCCTGGACAGGTCGCCAGTCTGTCGCAGGGCTAACACATACAGACAGACAACCATTCGCATTCACATTCACACCTATGGGCAATTTAGAATAACCAATTAACCTAACTCCACTAACTGCCACAAGATAAATAATATCAGCAGGGTGCCATTTCAAGGTAGTAACACTGTGAACAAACAAACAACAACAAAAAAAAAAAAACAAGAAAAAGGGGAAAAAAAGGCAATTTTTCCATGATTTTATCATTTCATCTGTAACTATCAGAACAAGAGCACTCACACAGTATAACTCTCTCCACAGGGTAAGAGCTATAATAAAACTGGATTTATTACGTTTTTATTACAATATGACGACATCAGCCTGCTTTTATATTTCCACATAAATGTGGCCGTGACCTCTGATCTATGTTGGATTACATACTAAAATGGTGTATTTTTCTGTGTTTAACTATCAGATTGGAGAAGAGTTGGCTTTAAAACTTAACCAAAGTAATCCAAAGCTTAGTATGTCATTGTGACGTTTGAAGACAAAGAAAATTGTGGGTAATATAAAACTTTGAGTGGTTTTCACATTTGATGTGGCCCCGACTCAAGCTACTATTGGTTTCTACTATATCACAAAATTTGAACATGATAAACAAACTAACAGGTCATTACACATTCCTTCCTTTCTTAGGGAGAAATATCAGCACTGGGTCACAGCAACGATTCAGTGACATTTCATGGTAGTAACAACATTAAAAAGAAGTATGATTTTTCATGTTTTTATCATTTCAGCTATTAAAAAATAGACTGGTCAAGCACAGGATATTGTGCTATAACAATTTTGTCCAAATTTTCCACATATGCTACAGGCCAGGTAACTCTACATTCTGAATGTGCAGTCTCCTTCAGATTTACATTTTATACGAGCTAAAATGTCCATGACTTTTTGTATTTTTAAGAGGGTGTTAAAAAAAAAAGCATTATAAAACAAATGACACGACTATTTCAAAGCATGAATTTCATTTCATGGATTTTAGATTAAAAAGGAATTTTAATGAAATTTGCTGTGAAATAATTAGTGAAATCTGGGAAAATTACAGGGGAGGAGGGACATGAAATGAAAGCCTATAAAAAAATCAACGGGAAGAGGCAAGTCTGATGGCTAGGGCCCAGTTATTTTAATATTGTATTTTCTATTTTGTTTAAGTTGTTTTATTAGTTTGGCTTTTTATGTTTATTTGAAGTTTTTATTTTGTTTTTTAAATTAAGTTTCGTTTCAGAGTGGATTGTCTTGTTACAGTTTTAGTTTCAGTTAACTATAATAATCCTGCCATTTTTTGCCAGCTGAGCTAGAAACATAAACTACATCTCATCATGTCCTTTAGTTTATCTGTTTTATTATTTACTCCCCACCTCCACCCCAGCCTCCTCTTCTGTGCGGACTATGATGCTCACAGAAGGATAGCAGCAAGAGTAAAACGTTTACAAGATGGTAGTGAGAGCAGCTAAACGCTGGTCTGCATAAATATATTTACCTACATTTTTTCAATCGTTTTAAGACCTTTATGCTGACAGCTGAGGCCCTTTAACAGCCGCCGTTTCTCGCTGCTACCTTCCGCTAGCTTGACGCAGCTGTCAAATCAGAGGGCTGCAGCAGATTGGCGAAAGAGCGCGTGCGCTGTCCGAAGCATTCCGACGATTGCCGGCGGCGGCCGAGGACCACCACCCACACTCCGCGTAGCAGAGCGGGGATGAGCAGGCAGAGCCGCCGCAGGCCTCCGGGAATACGACACTTCCATTTAAATACACGTCGATCGGAGGCTCGTTTCTCTTTAATTAAGGAAGAACAACTAGAAAGTATAATCTCTCTCTCTCTCTCTCTCTCTCTCTCTCTCTATATATATATATATATATATTACACATTATTGTATTTACACAAAATGGAATCCCCAAACTGTTCCCGGTATACCTGACGTTTAGGACCTTTAAGCCTGTAGCTTGTAGCTATCTTCATTATCGGTTAGGGCCCCTCCTCATCCTTTTCTTCTTCTTTGGTGCAACCCTATAAATTTGGGGAACCTCTTCGGCCTCTCCCCTTTTCTACAGTTCCCCTGTGGGAGAGGTTGGTGTCATTTATTTTCCAACACTAACTATATCTTTATCCACCCTGATGTTACTGATTGTGTGTTCTTAGCTCATCATTTTCATAATTACACCTGTCTTTACTAGATACTGTGAATATGTGTATAAGCACTGTCTCTCTCTCTCCCCCTACATACTCACTCTCTCACACACACACACACACACACACACACACACACACACACATATATATATATATATACACACACACACACATATATATATATACACACACACACACACACACACACACACACACACACACACACACATATATATATATTCACACATATATATATATACTCACACAGATATATATATATATATATATATATATATATATATATATATACATACACACACAAACACACATATATATGTGTGTTTGTATTAAGGTTAAGGTTGACTGTTGAAAGAGAAAAATGCTCTTCATATTTTTATCAATGAAATATTCTTTATCAATGACTAAAGACAGTATCTGGAGTCTAGTTTATGTCCTAAATCAGCAAACTATTCTGTGTTCTTGCTCCAGACTGCTGACCACAGGAGGAAAAAATGACTCACATGTGAACAGCATGTGGTGTGAAGGGACAGGCTTGAAACAGCAATTTAACTAACAACAATCATCCACCTACTGAAGTGAAAAGGAAACTGTATCACCCGTTGGCCCGGTCAGTACAACAATCTCTGTAAAAAGATGCCAATCATGGTATATGGCTTAGCAGTGCAGCTCACGGAGGTGTTGGAGATGCCTTTCATCGGGCCACCAGGTATGCTGTCTGAGCCAGCGTTGCTCCCGGAGCCACTTTACAGCTCCACCTGTCTGTCAACAAGCTGTAAAATCACCCTGGATAAGAAGCAGCTTATCCAGTCCTCATAAATAACCTTACACACTGCTGCTGTGCCCCCTTTCGCCCACAAAGTGGCGCTGTTGCTTCATATGTCACCTCTGTCTCTGTCCTGGGTGCTGACTTCTGTGTCGCTGTCCGTGGTGCTGATTTGCCACCCAGAAAGGAGCTCAGTAAATAGCAAATAAATACATAAACAAACACGATTAATCCTGTAAACTTACCCACATGTAATTATGTGTTTATGTAGCTGTCCACTTTTATTCGCGGGTATTTGGCTCCGTTATGCTTCCCTGCAGTGCCATTATGCTTAATTGCCTATATTAGCATAACCAGGACTTCTGAGGGATGTGTAGGGGATGACTTATTGCATGCAGTATGCTTCACATGTTCTGGCCTGATATACAAGCAGGAAACCTGGATCTGGCAAAGTGAGACTTACTCAGAACAGGTGAAACAGAGGACAACGGGGGTGATGTCATGCGGTGGCTCGTTCTCATTACCTGTTGTACTTGTGGAGATTCATGACATTGTAGTTGTTCATTACCACTCTGATCACATTGTTTGGGTTGCTCTGCTGCCATCTTGTGACTGAGAATCAAATGATAAACCCTGTGAAGCTACAAACTGTGGGGAGGACGCCACTGGCTGGGAGCAGAACAACTGTAGGTGGGAGGGAGGTGAAGGGAAAAGATGAAGTGAAGATAAGGAGACTGCTGATTGATTATGATGATTGTAATGACGTGTATTAAGGTTGGATCCCTTCTTATTGTTACTGCTAATGAAAATTGTGGTATGAGATGCGTGACTTGTTTTCAGCCTCTGAAATGAAAAAGAGTGAAAGAAAAAGTTTCAGAAGGGACATACAGATCTACTTATTTTTTAAGCTTGTGTAGGCTTCTTTTCCAATAACCTGAGCACAAGCCAGTGAGAAGTGATGATGAAGATTGAGAGAGGAATGGGTTTCTTAGGAGGTTTGCTGGTGGGAAGAAATGTTTCCTATGCTACACTCACGGGAGGAAAAATAGAGAATAACCATTATTGTGAGTGTGTGCAATCAACTCGTTGCCATTGAAGTGGTTGCCTCAAAGATGAGGACCAGGTATGTGACCACTCATAGCTACCATCTTCAAAGCAAAAGTCAGTCTGCTCTCAACTTGCAGCTGAATGAGGTCAGGTTGACCCTTACATGCAATTTGTTTTTGATAATATGTTAAATAACTGGGAATAACTGCAAGCCCGTTGTGGTACACCTAAAGAGAAATTCATATTTACTACTCACATTCAGAGTCCAGCCAGATTCATCCATCAGAGGTGCGATGATTGATCCATGTATCGATGGTATCATTACCAAAGAGCGATCAAAGTATTGGATCAATAGGGTGAAAGGATCAATACTTTGTTTCTATCCTCTAAGTTCAGTGTGTCGCCCACTGAAATGAGCCCACATGATTAATATTTTGCTCGCTTCCACAGCATGTCTTTATCCTGTTTTCCTTCTCTCACCCCCAACTGGTCACAGCAGATGGCCCCGCCCCTCCCTGAGCCTGGCTCTGCCAGCGGTTTCTTCCTGTTGAAAGGGAGTTTTTCCTTCCCACTGTTGCTCATAGATTGTTGGTGTTTTCTCTGCTATCTTTGTATTATTGTACCGTCTTTACCTTACAATATAAATAATATAATATAAACCCCTTGAAGCAACTGTTGTTGTGATTACGTGCTATATAAATAAAACTGAATTGAAAATTGAACTGAATTGCTTTAAGTAGTGCTGTCAGTGTATCGCCCTGTGGTGGGGCCGGACGGTGCTAACACGTTAACGAGCTAACCACGACACCCTGCTCACCCCTATATAAGCTATTATGGGTTAAAAATATTGGTATTGGTTTTGCCAATACTTACTCTGTATTCATTTGGAACTGGATCGATATCAACATTTGCTGTATCAACACACCACTAACTCATAGATTAGAAACAGAAATTCAGAAATTACAACGTGAAGGCAATCTGTCTGCATTTAAAAATTACACAGCAGCTATTAGAAAACCTTTAACAAACTATCTGAGACTGATTGCAGTCAGGACTGCAATAGTTTGGAGACAGGTTGCATTCTATGCAGTTGCCTTAGTGGCCCGCTACAGTCAGACAAGACATAAAATAATGTATTTGGCCACAATGATAAGAGGGATGTGTGGAGGAGTAAAGGTGAGGCTCTCAAACCTGAGAACACTGTAACAAATGTCAAGCATGGTGATGGTAGCATCACAATCTGGGCTGTTTTGCTGCCAGTGATGCTGGTACATTGTGCAAAGTGGATGGAATAATGAAGAAGGACTCTGTCCAAATTGTTCAGTTTCACCTCCAATCAACAGCTGGATGATTGGAACTTGGACACAGTTAGGTGTTCCATGAGGAAAATCTTCCCAAACACACATCATAATTAGCTTTGGAATAGATAAAGCAGGCTAACATTAAGCTTCTGGAAAGGTCTTTCCAAAGCCCAATGAAAATTTATGAAAACTATAAAACTGCTCAGACCTAAATAAATAGGTCTATTTAAATGAACTCTACCAATTTTACCAAACAGAGTGGTCACATATCCAGTCAGAATTATTTTCCGAGACTTGTTGATGGATACCAAAAACAACCCAGTCAGGGTGCAACGTAAGGGACATTTAACCAAATATTAGTGAGGGTGTATGTATATATTTGAGCCTGTGTTGATTAGAGAAAACCCAAAATAAATTCAAACTTGTGCACCTAATTCTCATTAAAAAAAAATCATTAAAGATGCTGTACAGTCATCCCAACCGGAAAAAAGAACAGTTAACAGAACAGCTCAAAATTAGCATGATATTCATGAGTGTACTGTATGCTGGCGTGGTAACAGTGTGGACCCTTGTGTAAGTAACACTGGACCTTTATGCACCGACTATCAAAAGAATGGGAACCTTTTCAGTTGACTGCTGATTAATATGGTCATATTTTCACTATAGAGTCGAGCACGAGAGGCATGAAGTAGCGCTCACAGCACTGTCATCCATCACCAAACAGCTTTAAGCCTCTTTAAAATTGAATGAAATGTGTTTTGTAAGAAATCTCAATTGAAGTTCAGGTAATTACTGAGTATTTGATTAGCAGTATTAATACCAACCCTGCACGGACCAGGAAACTTGCCCACAATCATATTTTACCGTAGATGCACAAGATCAAGCGGTAATGCTATACTCAGGCCAGCACGAGTATAATACTCATGTTGGGTTTTACTACATGGGTCGCTGCATGGAGCATGAAACTAAAACACAGCCAAGAGTTTAATTATCTCCAGGTTCAGCTCTGTTCATGAAGCACTTTGGATAAAAGCCTCCACTGATTGGCAGAGGTTTGCAGTAGAATGAGCATAATAGTAGAGCAGAGTGAGGTGTCAGAACAGGGGGTTGGGCCCTGTACTGTTATTATCAAATTCCCCACATTACACTGCTAGGTGTTAATCATTAGAGAGGAGGGATGATTGTGGTTTGATGACAGAAAAAGAAAGAAATCGAAATTCATCTCAGCCACCACTTTCAAAGTAGTGTTATTGTTTGTTTTTTAAGCTTTTCTTGTCACTATTGTTCCACAGTGTGTTTGTCTTGTCAATTCAGTTTTATTTAAATAGCACCAAGTCCCAAGAACAGCTGCCTTAAGGCGCTTTATATTGTTAGATAAAGAGCCTACAATAATAGAGAGAGAAACTCCAACAATCAAACAATCAGAAGTTCGAAAGAAAACTTTCAACTAGTTATAGCCCATCAGTAAAGCACCAAAAACAGGCTGCTTTCCATTAAGATGGATTCAAATGTGGCTAAATGTACAAATAACACAATTGTCCTCACATTGGAATAATATTTTAATAAATAAATAGCAGCATCACACAGAAAAAAAACATCATGTGGATGGTGACATAAATTGTAAAAACTCATAAAAATGTGTCATAGACAAACATTCACAATTAAAATGGTATAAAAAACAAAAAAATTAAATAAAACAAAAAAACAAACATCCACTACATAACACAAAAAAGTTCAACGCATAAAAAGCTCAAACCCACGAGCGCCGGATAATACAAGAACGAGACAAACCAGATTTCTGTGTCGATGCAAACCAGCATCAAAGAGGGTGGTTAAATTCGGGGCTCGAGAACGAATGTCGTCTGCAATGAAATTGGATTTAGAGTTGCTGGGTTTGTCAGACTCTTGAACATCTTAGCTACTTTCTGAGCCATTTAGTGACAGAGTTGCATGTTTGGGAAGATCAACCAGAGTACCTTTCAAAAAGCTCTGCTGAAAAGTCTGATTAGCATTTTTGCAAATGCATTTTTATCTGAAAACTGTAACATGTTGCGAGCTCCTGGGGTTCTCTTACACCCTTTGACATCCTTCCAAATGATCCGGAAATGGCAGGAATTATTTTGTGTTTAATTGCAGCAATTTATTGCTATTTCCGTGAGATAGAAAAGTAAAGATTATGACATTCTGGGAAATATGTGCATTTGACTTTGTTGCTGTTTTTTATGATTTTATATACACAATAGGATGTGCTCATATGAGTTGGCATTTCAAAAGTCTTGTCCAGCGTTATGTTTGGACTGAAATATTGAGAACTGATGTAAAAGCGCAGAGGATATTTTTGCTACATGCTTACATCACACCAGAAAACTGTCAGGATGATATTTTCTGGGCCAAAGTGAGTCCGGACAGAATCAGGATCATATTAAATAATCAAGGCTTGCTAAGGTTGGCTTTAGTGCTTTTTCTTCTCCTTCATGATGAACAGGGTACATTGCCAAACAGAATAGATCTTCTGTTCTGTATAAGTTGCTGGAAAATAAAAAAAATGTTATTTTCTAACCTTTTAACAGGCACTAAATCTGGTGATGCTAGAGAGTAGGGTTAGGGATATGTTAAAGTCAAAGTTTTTCTATAGAATTTCTGCCTATTTGGAAGAAATGCAAACACTAATACCTGCAATGCCAAAATGAATTTATTAATTGTGTGTATATTGCAACCATAATCCCACCCTGGGGGGAGACCAGGAGGATGTTAAAAGGTTAAGCTCTTGAGTATACTCCACTGTGGACACCTGATGACTGAGTAGTCTTTCCTGATTGAAGTCTGCCACCTGAGGCGCTTACATAGTTGGCATGCAATTTCTCCTCGGATAACTCAGAGCTGTTACAAAAAGCATGCAAGCACAGGGACATCCACATGGACCCTTGCACTCACTGTTTGATGATGAAATTACTTGCAGACATACAAAGTATAATCCCGGCTTATGTGCCAGGTGTTATTCAAATATACTATTTAATCATAATGCGTTATAAAATATGCACTTACAGCAAAATGAAGCCTGGCATAGTGCATCATTTTATACCAAAAGGAGGAGATTCTGATGTAATCATCATAAAAAAATCATAAAAATTACGAAATGAACCCCCATTAGCACTAGCATGTCAGACCTGTCTTCAAGTGCTAGCATGGAGTAACTAATATTTGCTAGCTAGTTAGCTTAACCAAGGTGCTATTGAAATTCCAAAACTATAATTCACAATTTGTGGCCACAAAAGAAGTTCTTATAATACTTCTACTTGTTGGGTTTTTTAAATAAATAATAAATGACAGATTATGTATTATTCAGATGTGTTGCTAAGGCTAGCAGGTTCACTCTGCTCCCAGTGTTTATGCTAGCCTAAGCTAACAGTGTCCTGGCTTTGCTAATGATCATCTAATTAAAGCAAAAAAACACATTTCTCATAATGTCAGAACATTCCTTGAGTCTCTGTATAGACACATAATTCCTTGAAAATGTAAAATGATTCATACCAGGTAAGAAAATGTGTCAGCTAACACAAGATACAGCGCATTGTCATCCCTTTATGAGTTTCTATATACTGCTGTAGCATTTCTGGGATTTTTCCTTTAATCTTTAACATAAACCCAAAAAGCTCTCGGAGAGG
>NC_140528.1:317429-321274 GCF_057382185.1 Mchenga conophoros | reverse complement strand
GTCACATGGCAGAAGAAGATTGCGATGCAATATCCTTGATCTCCCTTTTGCTTTCTCAGGTCTGAGTTCATAAACTGGGATATCTCTGCTGACCTGACGAACGACTGTGTGAACCACATCCTCCCAGTGGTTCCTCAGCTTGCCTGGACCTCCTCGAGGTGTCATGTTCCTTATTAAAACACGATCACCTGGCTGTAATACTGAGCTCTTCACCTTGCTGTCATAATGTCTTTTACTTCTTACAGCTGCTTTATGAGCATTTTCTCTCGTGATCTCATATGCTTCTTCCATGCCTTGCTTCCATTTTACCATGTAGTCATGATGATTGCCATCTCCTTGTTCTGAGGTCAAGCTGAACAGCATGTCGATTGGCAATCGTGGGGAGCGTCCATATAACAAGTAAAAAGGGGAGAATCCAGTTACCTCGCTGCGGGTACAATTATAGGCATAAATCAGTTTGTTAAGCGAGTCCTTCCAGTTAGTTTTCTGACTCTCTGAGAGTGTTTTCAGCATCTGGAGTAGTGTCCTATTAAATCGCTCCACTTGTCCATTCCCTTGGGGATGGTAGGGAGTAGTCCTGGACCCAGCAACTCCACAGTAGTTTTTTAGTTGTGCAAACAGATGATTTTCAAATTCAGCACCTTGATCATGATGTATTCGTGCTGGAAAGCCAAATCTTAAAGCATAGTCATTAAAGATTTTGTCTGCAGCCGTTTTACCTGATTTGGAAGTTGTGGCATACGCTTGGGCGAAGCGTGTGAAATGGTCAATGACTACAAGGATGTATTCATAACCCCCTTTGCACTTGTCAAGGTGCAGGAAATCAATTGAGACAAGTTCAAATGGGTGAGTAGTGACAATATTAGTCAGTGGTGCTCTGCTCTCATGACACGGCTTCTTCTGTTTTATGCAAACACACCTTCTGGTCACATAATCCTCTACTTCCCGTTGCATATAGGGCCAGTAAAACCGGTCCCGTATCAGTGACAATGTTCTCTCTACACCTTGATGGCCCATTTCATCATGTAGCTCCTTTACTACAGTACTTTTGTGTATTTCTGGTAGGACCAACTGTTTTCTGTTTGCTGTTTTTCTGTGCAAGATCCCATTCTCATCCATCTCCAATTTGTCCCACTCCCTCAGGAGACATATGACCTGTGGGCTGAGTTTTCTTAGTTCTGAACGTGATGGTTTTTCCTGTGTTAGTTTACACTGAATTACAGGTCCAATAGTCGGATCACTTCTCTGGTCCTGTTTGATCTGGCCTTTTGTCAGTGGAATGATGGAAACATCTGTGGCCATGGCTGAACACCTGACTGAGACACCCATGGACCATGACACATTGGAGTCATCCTGCCTTTCCACTGCCTGTGTGGTTGCTCCAATTACATCGTATGCCATTTCCTCTGTGCATTCATTCATAAACGTTTCCATGTCTACCGGCATCCTGGAGAGGCTGTCTGCATCCACATTTTCTTTACCAGGGCGATATTTAATTGTGAAGTGAAAATCTGCCAGTTCTGCTACCCATCGACACCCTGTTGCATTCAGTTTGGCAGTGGACAGTACATAGGTAAGTGGATTATTGTCGGTGTACACGGTGAAGAATGGTGCATAATATAGGTAATCACGGAATTTTTCTGTGATAGCCCACTTGAGAGCAAGAAACTCTAACTTGCCTGAATGCAGATGGTAATTCTTCTCAGCTGCAGTTAAAGTGCGGGAACCATAAGCAATCACACGAAGCTTTCCATTCTGCTTTTGGTACAACACGGCACCTAATCCCTGGTTTGACGCATCAGTGTGAAGGGTGAATGGCTGTGAAAATTCTGGAAAGCCTAGAACAGGGGGCTGAGTTAGACAGTCTATCAGCTGCTCTAGTGCTAACTGGTGCATGTCGGTCCACTCAATAGGTGTACTCGAAGGGACACTACACCTGTTTCGCTTTGTTTGCCACTTTAATCTTGTGTTTCGCTGGGTCTCAGCATCTGCAGGTCCCTTGAGCAAGTCATACAGAGGATTTGCAATTCTGGCAAAATCCTTGATGTATTGTCTGTAATAACTTAGTAGGCCCAACATTGTTCTTAGTTCACCAACAGTACCTGGCCGTTTGTTTTTCAAAGCTGTTACAGCAGCAGTGTCTGCGGGGTCTATCCTGCTTCCCTCTGCTGACACAATCCTGCCAAGGTACCTCACTTCTGTCCTAAACAGGTCACACTTCCTTGGTTTGAGTTTGATTCCGTACTCCCTGAGTCGGCGCAGCACTTTCCTGACATCCTCAACATGATCCTCAAACGTTCTGCTAAAGACAAGGACATCATCGAGGTAAGGCACACATATTTCATCCCTTAACCCTTCTAAGCACTCCTCCATGCAGCGTTGAAATGCTGCCGGAGCATTCATCAGTCCAAATGGGATTCTGACCCACTCATACAGGCCCCAGGGGGTCACAAAAGCTGTTAGGTGTTTACTGTCTTTGCCCATGAACCCCTGGTGGTATGCTTTACCCTGGTCCAGTAGAGAAAAGAGAGTGTTGCCACCTAAGTTGTCCATGATGTCTTGTACTCTGGGAATGGGGTGGCGGTCTGGGTGAGTCTTCCTATTCAGCTCTCGGTAGTCAATACACAAGCGCAGTGTACCGTCTTTTTTTCTTACACAGACTACCGGAGAGGAGTAAGATGAGTTTGATTTTTCCACCCACCCCTGAGCTATTAGGTCCTGTAGGTAGTTTTTCATTTCCTGATACAAGGGTTTTGGTACAGAGAGATAAGTCCGTGTGACTGGCTCATTATCTTTCAACGAAATGTTCATTTGCAAGTTTTCAACACAACCTATGTCGTCATCAGATTTAGAGAATGACTCTGACTCTTCTCTTAACATCTGACTAACAGCTTGTCTCTGGTGGTCATTCAGGTGAGTCAAGTCGACAGGTGGGTCCCATTGTTCACTTTTAGGTGTGTTCTCACCTGAGCTCTTAGCCTGGATGGGACGGACTGATGCAGTAGGGAGGCAGTCAGTTTTGAATACATTAGCAGGATATATTGATGCAACAGACTGCACAGTTCCAATAACAGTCCTACTTGGCAGTGTGATGTCATGGCTGGTGGGATTTTGTACACTAATGACAATTTTTGGTGTCATACCAGTCTTTGTTAAAACAAGGGTATCACAGAACTCGAGTCCTTCAGGCCACTGTGGGTTCTCATGAGGCTCGAAGATCAGGGTTCTATCTTCTTTGAAAGGTGGGGCTTGCACTCGACACTCGATTTGGAGGGAGCTGTGTTTAGGCACTTCAACTCTCTCATTTGTTGTTCTTACACTGTGCTCACATGGCTTTCCCACTGTCACTGCATTAACAAAAGCTCTTGCCCTACTCTTTCTGAGGTGAGGAAAAGCTACTTTTACTGTTTTCATGAGTTTCTCTTTATTCTTATTGTTTGTCTTATCCTGTACTCTGTTTGCAACTAGGTGTGAAATCACATTGAAGCCAATTATGGGGCATGACTGTTGGTTGCCTTTTAACACTAACACAGGTATTAGCAGATCTTTATCATTAGCAGTAAGTCTGAAGCTTACCTCGAGCCAACCAATATATGGTATTTCCGTCCCATTGGCTGCTTCAAGTTGCAGTGGTTCAAGTGGGTCTACTAGTTCTGCTATATCTCTTAGTTGGACATCAGGCAAATGGGTCTGTTTCCAGGCCGCATCTACAGCACAAATTTGTGAACCTGTGTCCCAAAGTGCCTGGATTCTTTGGTTGTGCAGAAAGCACTGAATGAGACATTTCTCTCCTACAAGCTCTTTTACGGTAGGCATCTTCACTGGATTACTTCTTTTCCTACACT
>NC_140528.1:294929-312429 GCF_057382185.1 Mchenga conophoros | reverse complement strand
TGGCCTCAAAAATCATGTGTACATCCTGGTATATTAAAAGAAGATAAAGGTTTTTGTCTGTACAGGACACCCACTACATCCTTGGTCAGTTATACTATATGACTGTTGCCATTTCAGGGCCTTTGCGTGAATATGATTAAGTATACAAAAAGGTATTTTTAGCCCTCAGCTGAGAAAGGCTCAAGGTGTATTGTCACCAGTCAGTTTTGGACATGTAACTTTGTGAACTCGAGAACGAGGTGATGTAAGATTTTAAAATTGATGCCATATGTGCATCTATTAAAAATCTTGGAGGAGTTCATATCACAGTAACCTTAACCTAGAGGTCAAGTTCAGAGGTCAAGTCTTATGAAATTGTTTTTAATACGATTGCTCAAGATGGAAGTCACCTAGGTGTATCTACTGGGAGGCTAAGGTTAGCACTGATGGTAGTCAGTATTTCTCCTGTGTGCCATCGCTGCTCTGCTGGTTCTGGTGCTGCTTTAATCAAATAAACCAGACTTGTGCTATGATGCAAGATTTCATCTTATCCAGGTCATTTCAGGATTGACACTGAGTGTTCTGCCCTACAAAGGTAACTTGAAGGTTAACTCTTACTGGATTTATTGCCATGGTGAATTATGTTGTAGAGCTAAACTGCCCTGGAGTAGGTTTTTCTATGAGACTAGATATCAACAGGTATGAAATCACGGCCTACTGACAAATCAGTTGTCAGGTTGGGGGGAAAAGTGCAGAAGATCCCTCAGGCCTCTGTGCTTGTAGTAGGAGAGTTTAAAGGTTTTCAGTAGCACTTAATGTCTTTTTTTGAGAATCAACTATACTTTTTTCCAAAATTTGGAACCAGTTTTGTGTGACTGCTGTGCTTGCTGTTGTTGATTAAGTAAATATGGATAATGGAAATATATCCTTGATATGTTGAACTTGCTTAACAGTTCAGGCGTCAAGTCAGTATTTTAAATCCCTCAGCTCTGAGTCGTTTGCCCTCAGACAGTGTGCTGATACCCTGAGCCATTTCTTAAAAATCAAGAAATCAAATCCAAAACAGTGACAGCATTACAGGACACAAACAACACACTCGTATTATAGCCAGTAGCATAAAACTAGATTGCATGTGCACACTTCCACAACGAGCCCACTTGCCCTCAAACATTGTGTTTTCCAATTTGCTTGAGTAATGACATGAAGTGTTTTCGAGGTGAAACATTTATTTCATCTTTTAACTGTAAACCAATTAGTTCTGCAAGAGTTGGTTTCAGACTGTTAGATTATAATATTATTTTATGCCATGTTATACACCTAACTAAAGATTGTGAATTATTATGTAGTTTTAGTTTGCATTATTCTCCTGAATTAGAAGAAGCTGATAACTATTGCATTCGTTAAACTGATTTGCATTACATTAGACTGCTGATTTATTGTGGATGAATGATATTGTTTTATGATGTTATAAGAAATACTGTTTGCAGAAAGTCATCGCCTTATTTGTCTGATTAGAAGAGAACAGAATATACTGGAGTTTTCTGCCCCAACTCAGCAGGAGCAGATAAACGGGAAGCCAAGGTCATAGCTTAGGTGCCGTGTGAGAGAAAAGCATGTGAATGTTTATGCTTTTATGATAAGGTGGGAGAACCAGAGGCTATAAGAGTTTGAGCAATGCTCCACCATTTTGAGATCTGAGGCTGTCTGCATACGGTGTCCATCTCCCACGCGTGTGTTCATTAAAATCATCGTTTGACTTAACCCAGCCGGACCAGTGTTGTTATTGTGGTTTTTCTCTTGTCTCCATCCCCAATATTTTGAACCTTAACAAGACCAAATATGATTGGCTACTCCTGGCGCAGTTTTAAATCAATTATTTAATCAGGTCGTGTTTTGTCATGGGCACTGAGTGTCTGTCTGGCAGGTGGTTTGTGACAATGATGCAAAAGACTCAAAGGAAAAGTGTGAAATGTGAAAGGACAGTGAATTACAAATATTTCTAATTTGTTTTGTGGGTATTTATAAAAAAAAAAGTGGTTATTGTAATTTTTCATGAACACCAACGGCAACATTTGCATTCAGGACAAAGTGTCCTGTAAATGTTTGTCTGTGTAGAGAAAACACATGTAAAGAGCAACTTCATGAGGAGAGGCTGCAGGCACTGCGTGCCTCATGCAGAGATAAGAGAAAGTAGAAAGACAGAAATAGTAGCTGTGTCAATTTTAATTTTCACAATTGCTTTTGAGTTAAAATTACAGCCAAATCTCAATTTTCTTTTAGCTTTGAATGATAGGAGATAAGATCAACTGAAACATCAGCTGTTTAACCCCTTTGTACTGTTCTGCTGTACAAACCTGGCCTAAATAGTTTTTACATCAGTAAAAATACCTTGCTATAAATTTTTGTAGTTAACGAGATGAATGTTTGATGCACCAATGGGGGTCAAATCAGGGAAAATTATGATTTTATGGAATCTTGAAAGTGTGTGTTCCTTGTCTGTCTTTAGTTCAAGGAATTTTAACACCAAACTGTTTGTCTTTCCTCCACGTGTGTTCAGGTTCCCAGTGGTTTATGAAGTCTCATCTGGGAATCTCAAAACCATAAAACATAGGTTTTATTATGTATTGTGAACAAAATGAACAAAGGTCATATAGAGCAGCGGTCCCCAACCCCCGGGCCTCGGACCGGTACCGGTCCGTGAGTCGTTTGGTACCGGGCCGCGAGAGTTGAGGCTCAGGTGTGAAATGTACAGTTTTCAGGGTTTTTATAGGTTTTCAGCATTATTTTGTTATCGTTTTCATTGTTTACTCAGTTTTCCTTGGTCTTTTCACGTGTGCTATGAATTTTTTTTTTTTCGGTACCAGTACTAGTTTTATTTTGTTGTATTTATCCGCAACACCTTAAAGGCCGGTCCATGAAAATATTGTCGGGCATAAACCGGTCCGTGGCGCAAAAAAGGTTGGAGACCGCTGGTATAGAGGTCAGACGGTGTCTTCTTATACAAACATGAGAGCAGCACCTGCAATCTATCTATGCATTCTCTTAAGCTCATCCTTTTTCAGGGTCGCGGGGGGGGGGGGCTGGAGCCAGCTGTCTTAGATGCAGGGTAAACCCTGGACAGGTCACCAGCCTGTCGCAGGGCTAACGCATAGAGACAGACGACTATTCACACTCACATTCACACCTATGGGCAATTTAGAGTTACCAATTAATCTGTTCCCACTAACTTTATGTCTTTGGACTGTGGGAGGAAGCCGGAGTACCCAGAGAGAAAAGCTGGAGAAGTTATAAGATTATAACGGCACCTGAGCTACCGTTTCAGCGAGTGTGGGAAACACACAGGAGGTTTCCTACTACCAGCTTCAAGAAAAATATTTGAAATAATTGCAGCTGTTACGTTTTCATGTCAGGACTCAATATTTCATGATATTAAATAGTTCTAATTCAACATAGGTGGTTAGGAGGGAATTCTTGGCTTGGGTCAGAATTGCTTCTGGCACGCTGTTTTCAAATCCCCCACTCACCGTCATCTCTCAGTGCGAGGGAGACACAGGATATAACACACTCAGGTGATATCTGATGGGTGATAGTTTGTGCGTTTCTGTGTTTAGTTTATTTGAGCAAATCTGTTTGGCTGGGCTTAAAGTTAAGCTCTAACTGTATAGTTTTAGTGAACCTTAGTGGCTAACTGAAACACTGCTGGCACATTTTGAGGAGAATCGTTCACTCATCTTTATTTCCTGATTTTCAGTTGTGTTTTACCTGCTTATAACAGCTCATTTTCAATGAAATCTAAAATATTTTAACACAGGAAGGAAAATGAGAACATTTTCACCAGGAACTCAAACATCTGGAGCAGCATGCTGATGCTATTTGTAGATTTCCTGAAGAGTGATGTCAAGTAAATTATCGTTTTTTAAATGTATTTGATTACACTGTAAACACCATCTGTTATAAGTGTTGGAAACGTCCAGGGAGAGAGAGAAAATTAACATACAATCTGTTTTGTCTTCGTTGAGAATAAGTTACGCATTGATGTATAATTGTTTTCTCCTAAAATGTTTTTAGGAGAGAAGAGAACAGTTGATTAATCAGTAATATTTAGCCTAATATACTGGTGCACTTTCTTCCGAGCGAGTGTTTATGACCTTTCAAAATAATTCCATCCTAATGGATCTTTTATGGCTGAGCATCTTGCCCAAAGTGCTTATAAATTTGTGAATAAAATGTAAAAGAACAAAAGTCATTAGGTCTTTTATGACCTCCTTTCATTGCAGGGATTAATCATCAGGGTGAAAAGGTAGTAAAGTAAACAGAGAAGCCGAGCTGACGTCATTGAGTCTGCTGCTCTCTCACTGTGAGGTGTGTCCTCCTGTCCTCAGATGTCTGGATTCCTGGGTGTATCTGCAAAGCAGCAGGTGTGCGTGTACAAACCCCATGCACTCAGATTCCACTGCACACCTGGCTTTGACTATATCAGAATCAACCACACCCCCTGACTTTAAGGGGCGAGGCCATGATGACCTGACACACAGAAACCATGAAATAATGAATTAAAGATCAAATTCAATATTTTAATCAATTTAATAGATACTTTAATTCGTTATCTATTTATTTTGATTTTTATTAGTTAATGGCAAATAAAACAATTAACTATCTTATAATGTATTTAGTTTATTTTGTAGGTCTCTCTTAATATTTGGGCAGCACTTTATAACAATGTCACACTATTAAACATAAATTAAAAAACATTTAATGGTTTATTAATTAACTAATAAGCTGTTAGCAAGTTTTTAATTCAATAATATATCATTACTTTTCAGTATGTCATTTATAGATACAGATATTATTGTGATTATGACTAGCAGCTGATATCTGGACATGGTGTAACATATCTGTATTTATGAAAGACACACAAAAGGAGGTGTAATGATATATAAATGAATTAACCGCTTCCTAATACCTTAATGGTTCATTGTGTGACATTATAAAGTGCGTCCAATATTTGTTTTCACTGCAATGTAACAAAGATAAAAAAGTATTTAACGTATCCCAGTCTTGGAAAATTCTTTAAGACAAAGTAGAAAAAAATCATCTCATAGATTTTGCACTAAAACCAGCAGTGTGCATTTTACTTCCCCTTAACTTAATCTAAAAATTCAAGCCTTTCATTATGTCCTTTTGTCACTTTTGCTTGAATTCTTTTGTTTATTGTAGGATATATTATTTTTAACCTTCCTCCTGCAACACACGAACTTATTTTATCAGTCTATTATTATTCCATTATCATAGTTTGATTGCTTTAAATATGTCATACCAGTTTGAACACAAGTATTTCATAACAAACTAACCTCAAGTTGCTGACCTTTATTGTTGCATAAGATCCTCTCTATCACAGTAGATGCGTTTAAACTTGTTGTAGTCTAAGGCAAGCCAGCATAGCCGAAGCATTTTGAGTGTTTTTACAGCGGGAGATTCTCCAGCACACCGTAGACTTCTAGTTTTGCCACAGGGCACAGCACTCTCTGTGTTCTGGTCTTTGCGGGACTCCCTTGATTTTCCAATATTCTGATAAGCCGTATCACTCACTCAGTTACTCGACAGTGTTTAAAACAGACAAAGGAAGGATTCAGTCAAGTGTGTATCCTGTAAATCCCAAAGAGGATGACTATCAGGTGAGTGGATAAAGCAAAAGCCGCCTGACTCTTTTGTTAGTTAGATAATCATTTCCTTGTGGATCTAAAATGTGTGTTGCGTTCAGGGACACTTGCAGAACTTTTATCTCTGCGGCTGCTGTTCTTCATTTCAACTATAAACTGAGGTCTATGTCACAACTTTGAATATTATGAGAACGATATTGTGTTATTCTTTATTATATTTTTTTAGAATAAGAATAAGAATTTGACAGTTAAAATAATGAACACGCTTTATTCTGTATAAATGGCACTTTAGTAAAGCAAAGCAGCATGCCTGTTTATCTATGACTAATTTATAGCATGCAGTGGACATTAAATGGTGCAATGTGCCATGCTAATGTTTGAACAATTAAAAAGTTTTATATATATATGCACCGTCTTTGTGCACAGATGTTTTCAGCCATTAGGGGAGACTGTGGCTCAGGTGCTCAGGAGCAGGCTGGCAGTTCAGTCCTGGACTCCTACTGTAAACTTGAAAGACACTGACTTGAATTTGATCCTGACTGTAGAGCCTTAGGTGCTTTTCCACGCTAACAAACCGGTATTATCAGTATTCCAGTTTGTCAAATACGAAAATGTCAGACCTATCCCATAGTATTCAGTCACATGTTTGAAGTATGAGAGCATGAATTCTTTTCAGGCCATTAAAAACCACAAATGTTAAATCAGATTATAGATGTCAAAAGGTAACACAAATAAATAATTTAAATTCCAACCATTCCAGATTTTTATACTGCTGTTGCTTTTATTTATTTTTATTTTCATCACTACAGACTGCAAGACTTTTATATCACAGCAAATTAAAGTAAACATTAACTTTAACATTTAACCATTAAACACATACGGTACTAGTAAAAAAAAATAAAAATAAAATTCACACAAAGTACAACATGTCGTGAAATGCTTGTGTCAGAGCTGCGGACAGGCTGCAGACGTAGCCGCGCCATTCCAGGGCTAGTTTTTTAGCATGGGGGTGTCTAGCCAGGACCCCTACTGGATACCAGGTGGGAATCCACCAAGTGTGTAGACTTACCACTACACTATCCCATTCTCTCCCTAAGCATAAGGTAATATCAGGTCCTTTTTAAGGGCAGCTGCAATGAAAGTGTATATTGAGAGTAAAAATAAAGTATGGGATTAGGAAAAATGCACCAGATTTACCAATCAGGACAAAATAGCATGTGACTGTATTTACTAAACAGTGTTCATAGGGGTGGCCAATTTTGCGACTAATCTCCAAAAGTGGGCTGGTTGCAAAAATTTGAGTTACTGGTCTTCTTGAGTCTTTCTGGACTCCTTTACAATCATGTTGAATGTGTCGAACAATGTCCAGGTATAAACACAAGAAGACAAACTCCTCTCGGTCCATCATAAACTGATGTTAAATCGTAATGTTTGCATAACTTATCGTGTCAGTAACTCAATAAATTCTTCACCAGCAGCTACCATTATTGATATCTGACATAATCATCTTGTCACCTGATGTGAGCCACTGCTCCCACACAAATACCTGCCTTGCATTCTGATGTTGCGTTACACTTAACCTTCAGTCAACCCCACTCAGGACAGGTCCACTGTATTTGCACACCTGTTGTGACTCCTAGAGAATGTGCCCTTACTGCATTCTTCTTTAATCTGGCTCCCCGCCTTGCCTTTGTTACATCAGTCACTTGTTCAGACTAATGCATGACGCTGCAAGCTTTTATATAAGCTTTTTTTTAATGTAGGTAGTTAAACAGGTTGCTAAGTACACAGCTATTGATGTAAAAGTTGGAAGGTTTCTGACATGGACACTGATGAGTTTAGTTCTAGTGACGTTTTAGTTTACTTGAAAGGAGCCATAAGAATGGGGGGAACGGGCAAATCTTTATTTTCTCTTTTCCAGAATTCTGCGATTAAAGTGACTTTAATCACAGTCATTAAAGTGACTTTAATCTTTAATCTCAGAATTCTGGAAAAGAAAAAAAAAAAGACGTGTCCACTTTTCTCCCCAGTGGCCCTAATCTCCTTCTGTAGCAAAGCCTGTTTTCTTTCACTGTACTCAGCATTCACAGTTCTTTCCACGCCATACACGTGAGGCTTCTAGGAAATTGTGTGTCAGGCATTTTGCATTATATTGCATCTGTTAAGTGTAGCTGCAGAAAATAACCTGAGTTACATTTGATTACATTCATCATCTAAACTACAGTATGTATGATTGTAGGTATGATTATGTTTCCTTAATTTGTATCAGAGAGAGCTCTGGATCCACAATCAGTTTTGGTGCAAATGCTTTTAGTCATATGGACACGTCAGATCAATTGATTTTGATTTTGCTGAGCTCTAATACTGTACATGCTCTTTGCATTCTGTAAGTCATCTGAAAGTTGGATCCAGGAAGTTGCCACTCACCTTCATCATTATTGTTTTTTAAAGGTCAAGGTTCTTTATTTGTCACATGCATAGTTATACAAGTATAACACACAGTGAAATGTAGCCTGACACGCTCCTCGACATGTGCAAAAAAATTGGGGGGGGGGGGGGGGGGGTGTAGAGGAAAAACATTATATATATATATATATATATATACAGTGTTGGGAAGGTTACTTTTAAAATGTATTCCGTTACAGAATACAGAATACATGCCCCAAAATGTATTCTGTAACGTATTCCGTTACGTTACTCAATGAGAGTAACGTATTCTGAATACTTTGGATTACTTAATATATTATCGTGCTTTTTACAACAACGTGAATGTACTATTGCTGTGTGATTTATTACTATTACTGAAGGTCCGCGACTCCGAACTGTAGTAAAGGGACCTCTGACTAATACGGCGGGGTCCCTGTCGGCTCGTAGCCGAAAAATTGCTTTACTTTGTTGTGTGGGTCAACTTTGCTAGCAGAGACAGAGAGAGGCGTTGAAAGACTGCTCCAACGGAACTTATTGTTTTCGGAGGAAAACACGAACACGGTGTACAGTCGAGTCTTAATAGCTTACTTACAACTGGGCTCGTCAGGCACTCTTCTTGGCTGCAGTGGTTATTATTATATTTACATGCTTCCAGCTCCCGTTTTTCCTCGACGACAACTCGTACCTTTCCACTCGCCTTTTTCTCCCTCCTCGCGCTCACAGACACATAACGTGTATGGCAGTCCATTCTCCCTGCAACACGGACTATACTGCCCATGATGCTACATTCTTTAGAGCTATGCTTGTAGCATTCTGCCTGTTAGCTTAGCACAACAACAACAACGAAAAGGCGCTCTCTCACCCAGGAAACACACAGTCGCAGAAAGAGAGAGAGAGCGTCGCCCTGTAACCATGGCAACCGTAACGCTGCCGCCTGGAACAACAGAACGTAGCTGTCAAACAAAACCCAAACAGTCCTGACCCGCGACAATATGAAACAGGAAAGTACCGCAGTGTAATCCATTTATTTCAACAAAGTAACTGTATTCTGAATACCACCTTTTTAAACGGTAACTGTAACGGAATACAGTTACTCATATTTTGTATTCTAAATACGTAATGGCGGTACATGTATTCCGTTACTCCCCAACACTGTATATATATATATAAAAAACACCCAGCACGCCCCTGCGGGCGGTTTATCCTTCAAGCTCGGGTCCTCTACCAGAGGCCTGGGAGCTTGAGGGTCCTGCGCAGTATCTTAGCTGTTCCCAGGACTGCGTTCTACTGGACAGAGATCTCCGATGTTGTTCCCGGGATCTGCTGGAGCCACTCGCCTAGCTTGGGAGTCACCGCACCTAGGGCTCCGATTACCACGGGGACCACCTTTACCTTCACCCTCCACATCCTCTCGAGCTCTTCTCTGAGCCCTTGGTATTTCTCCAGCTTCTCGTGTTCCTTCTTCCTGATATTGCTGTCATTCGGAACCGCTACATCGATCACTACGGCCGTCTTCTTCTGTTTGTCTACCACCACTATGTCCGGTTGGTTAGCCACCACCATTTTGTCCGTCTGTATCTGGAAGTCCCGCAGGATCTTAGCTCGGTCATTCTCCACCACCCTTGAGGGCATCTCCCATTTTGACCTCGGGACTTCCAGGTTATACTCCGCACAGATGTTCCTGTACACTATGCCGGCCACTTGGTTATGGCGTTCCATGTATGCCTTGCCTGCTAGCATCTTGCACCCTGCTGTTATGTGCTGGATTGTCTCTGGGGCATCTTTACACAGCCTGCACCTGGGGTCTTGCCTGGTGTGATAGACCCCAGCTTCTATGGATCTTGTGCTCAGAGCTTGTTCTTGTGCTGCCATGATTAGTGCCTCTGTGCTGTCTTTCAGTACAGCTTTGTCCAGCCACTGGTAGGATTTCTGGATATCAGCCACCTCCTCTATCTGCCGGTGGTACATACCGTGCAGGGGCCTGTCCTTCCATTATGGTTCCTCGTCTCCCTCCTCTTTCTTGGGGTTTCTGCTGCCTGAGGTATTCACTGAGCACTCGGTCAGTTGGGGCCATCTCTTGGATGTTCGTTGTCTCATCCTGGACTGTGGTGCTGACACTCACCAGTCCCCGGCCCCCTTCCTTCCGCTTAGCGTACAGCCTCAGGGTGCTGGATTTGGGGTGAAACCCTCCATGCATGGTAAGGAGCTTTCTTGTCTTTATGTCAGTGGCTTCTATCTCCTCCTTTGGCCAGCCTATTACCCCAGCAGGGTATCTGATCACGGGCAGGGCGTACGTGTTGATGGCCCGGATCTTGTTCTTACCATTCAGCTGACTCCTCAGGACTTGCCTGACCCTCTGCAGGTACTTGGTGGTTGCAGCTTTTCTAGCGGCCTCTTCATGGTTCCCATTCGCCTGTGGGATCCCCAAGCACTTGTAACTGTCCTCTATGTCTGCAATGTTGCCTTCTGGTATATATATATATATATATATATATATATATATATATGTAGTATATACATTGGGTGAATGTGCAGTAGTAGCAGCAAGCAGGTGAATTCTGTACATTAATATGAATAGATATCTGACTATTTTACAGGATAGACAATATAAACATATTTAAAATTAAAGGAATTGAAATGTACATTGTGCCTTGATTTAGTGTCTGGAAGAGTCCTGACTCAGTCAATTATAGATGATGTGAGAGGGCGGGTGTGTGTGTTTAGGGCACGGATGGCTTGGGGATAGAAGCTCCTCTTGAGTCTCTCTGTCCTTGCCCGGAAGATGCGGAACCGAGACTCAAGAGGAGCTTCTATCTGTTCATCATGTTTAGATGTGCACATAAAAGTGCTTTATACATTTTAAGAGCACAATAAAACATAGAAATTGTTGCATTCATACATTTTCGAACATGAGGAATACCAGGTTCTCTCTTAGAAATAAGATTTGAATTTCAAAGAGCTTAGCATTATTTGGTATTTCAGCTTCCCGTTTTAATGATTTCCACTGTATTTCAGTCATGGATTCTTCTGGATAAATTACCTGGATAACTAAAGGGTTGAAAGAAAATACTGAGTAGAAATAACAAAACTGGTCTTTATGGTAGAAACAGAAAATCCTGGTTGCAGGGAAAAAAACTTCTTAGCAGCAAGTTGTAAAATAACAAAGTCTGTAAATTAAGAGAGAAGAAGGGAGAAAGAGACAGGCTAAGAGAAATCAACAGTTCTAGAAAAAAAACAAGTCACTGAGGAAAACTGAGGGCTTAAATACAGCATACAGTAAATATATAATTGGGGAAAACAAGACACAGGTAAACTAACAAGACGAAACCAATCCAGCAATCCAGTCTTTAAGTCATGATGTGATGAATCCTGCTTCCAGGCCCAAAGTAGTCTGCATTTAATGAGGCTGTTGTGTTTTCAATGCTTTGTATCTTGTTCCATTAAATCTCAACAATCCCCTAAAAACAGTCAGTGATCACTGTCGGCCTCTCTCGGTTTTTATTATGGCTAATTATTTTAAAGCTCCGTTTCTAAACCTTTACGATGTAACTACAGCCCAGCCCATGCAGCAGTATATTAATGACTAACCTCGTATTGTGGATGGATTATCTCAGTTGTTCTCCTGACTGACGTTTGGTCCTTTTACAGCATCCTGCCATGCAAGTGCATTTGCCCCTAACCATTGGGAACCCTCACAATAGCTTTTATCGAGTGGAAAAACGTCCTCCGTTCGTTAGCGTTCATCCTCCAGCTTCACTGTTTATATTATGCTAACATAGCTTTGTCACGCTAGCGATCACGTAGCACATCATTATATACCAGCTAGCCCAACTTCAGTAACCTTACAAAGTCACTGCTGTTTAGACTTCTTTAAATTACTTGAAGACGTTTCACCTCTCATCCGAGAAGCTTCTTCAGTTCTAAGGTCAAATGGTGGAGAGTCCCAGATATAAACCTAGTGGGAGTATCCCCCCACAGAGGGACAAAAGGACCCCCTGATGATCCTCTAATCGCCTGAGCCAAGGTGTGAAACTGGGCGTGGGTCCCAATCAGCCAGAGTTTCGGGTGTGTTCATTGTGAAACCTGGCCCCACCTTATCATGCGAATTCCTGAGGTCAGATGGACCAGGATGTGAGTGGGTGTTAAGGCATCTGGGAAGGGATCTCAAAACTGGATTATAGATGGCAGAGAGTTGGTGTCGTAAACCCCCGCCTCTGTTCAAAGATGGTCGCTCACAGTGGACATAGATGGCTTCTGGCTTAGAACTGAAGAAGCTTCTCGGATGAGAGGTGAAACGTCTTCAAGTAACTTATTAAAGAAGTCCAGACGCTTTTCTTTGCAAGCTCCTTTGACTACGATGACCTGGATGACTGAGAACCTTCACAGACTCACTGCTGTTTACTTTCCTGTCTTCATTTATATTGGAAGTAGGGATGGGTACCTGGCACCGGTTCTGAAATAAACGATAGTAACCAGACTGTAAAGCAGCGCACATTTCGGTGCTTTATTTCATTGCTTTTTTTCCCCCAGATATGTCAAACAGCGATTTTTTAAAATCCGAGAAATGCACCGTATTTGATAGCTTGCTGCAAGACCTCCCTCCGAGTGTGGGTGTGGTACCTGTTATTGGACCCGGAGTTAGCAACATTCCCCAAGAAGCCAAAGAGTAGAGTCCTGGCCCCTGCATTAAACTAATGCACGTAAGGTGAACTAGCAAACACTGTCGTAGTTACATACGGCTGTCTTCTTGTTTGAGGCAGATACTCCCTTCATCCTGGCCAAAAAGGCTAAAATGACCAAAGAAAAAGTGGAAAACAGCTAAACAAGAGAGGTTTTTTGACAAAGTTTTTTTTTCATTGATTAAGCACTGCTTCCAGCCAAGAGTGATACCATATATGCCCTATAGATGCAGAAAAGGCTAACATTGTTATGTTTTTACAAAAAAACAGCTAAACATGAGAGGTTTTTGGACAAAGTTTGTGTTTGAGCACCGTTTAAGCACCGGTTTGGCACCGGTATCGGATAAAACCTAAACGATACCCATCCCTAGTTGGAAGAGATTGCAGAGCTCTACGTTTTAGTTTGTTTCATAAATCCCTCAGTGAGAATATGGTATTTTATATTTAGATGAAAGTTAACTCCCTGCTAACTTCTAACTCCGTTAAATGTCATAAATTCCGTTTTCATGGATGCCTGGATGTTAAACTTAATTGTTACACCTGGTAGAGCAGCCACACTGAACATTTTATTACAGACTAAAGAATAGGCAGTTTTTCTACTCTCAGTGATGCCGCAGTGATCGTTTGACTTAGGGACCTGCAGCGGAGTTTGGGCCCAGACATGAACGTCAGACTTAAAGACCGGATATCTCTAAAGAGGTTCAAAAGTCCACACTGTGAAACTACAACAAACTAAGAATAAAAAAGAAACAATAAATGACAGAACAAATCCCAGAGCCAGGTACCACAGAATTTTCTGTATTTGTTTGTTTGTTTTTTAACCATTTTTCATTTACAGTAACACTAAAAACCCTCATAAAAATAGAGGCAAAAAAAATGAACAGGACATTGTTCTTCACAGATGTTTTTTTTTCAGTGTGTAAACAAAATGAGATCTGTTTTTTGGCAGACTACAAATATCTGTAGAAATACTCTTATCATGTACACTGTAGCTCTGAAGCAGTTTTTCATTTGGTTGATTATTTTTAACCCTTCAGGCAGATTATTGTAACTGAGCTCATATTGGAATACCATTTGGCAGCTGAAATCTTTCAGAGCTGAAAAAGCCTTTTTAAAACGCTAAAAGGCAAAGCATTTTTTTTGGCAAATGGAAGGTTTTCATAAACAACTCTAGATCTGGATTGGGTGTTTCTGTTTTGCTTTTTTCCCCAGAGTAACCCCTAATGAAGACATGATTGTGATGGTGAAATCCTTTTAATTAAATAAAGCAGTCTGATGAATGTTCTTTCATTACTGCCTCAGATTCCCCACTGAGGGTATTTATTACTCACAGAGGAAGATATACAAACACGCACACAAAGGCTCAGAGAAATATTTGCATACACACTCATTCTTGTGGGGCTTATGCCACTCATTTTCACCCACCTGGCATCACTGTGTAACAGATGGGTGACATGTTTGGTGCCAGAAATAGAATATAACAGGCGATATCCCACTGTGCGCGCACACTAACAAAGCCATTCACTTTTCTCTGCACTTATTCAATGTGACTTCCACTCACTTATCATGTGTATGATTTGCCAGCTGTCAGCTTACTATTTCATGCGTGTTCACTTTTCCAGGGATTCTGGTCTTTTAGTGTGTATGTGTGGGTGCATTCAAAAAGACCAAACAGCCATTTGCACACTCAGGAAGCATGCATTTGTGAAATTAGTTAAATCTGTGCTGTTGTCATATGTAGTGGAGCACGCATTCCTCCTACCAGTATTGTGGCTATGAGTAGATATATTGTAACACAAAAATCCCAGAGACCCCTTCTCTTCCCTGACGAACCTGTGCATTTTTATTTTATTTACAGTGCTTTCAAAAACAACTCTGAGAAGAACGTATGGTATGAGAGATCTTGCATTTGTGAAACATTTGATCTTTATTAGCTTTGTCTAATTTATTCATGTGTGTTTTTTATTGTCATTTTTAGTACCCCAGACTTATAAAGGGTTATATAGGTGTGATCCCTTTCCTGGAAACATCTTAGTGACATATTATATTATATATCTTCTCTGCAACTTGTCATTGATTCTCTGAATGTCTGCACTGCTAATAACGATATGAATGCTACCGAAACCTCCCACAGGTGCTGAGTTCCTTTGAAATCTTGTGACTGTGAAAGCATGTCGTTGTGACAGTCTTTACACTTGTCAAACCATGGATGAGTGCTTTCATCAGGATTGAAATATTTCATTTCAGAAAAAAGAGATGACAACTCAGAACTGCTTTGTACTGATTTACAGTGAACTACCCCAGAATCTAAACCTATTTTTGATCTGATTCAGATCTCACAACTTAATGAAAATTTGTTTCCATTACTGTTTTTTATCTATAACTAGAGCTGGGCAATATAAGATTTTTTCATATCACGATATGTTTTTTTCATTTCAGGCGATAACGATATCTATCACGATATAAGCCAAATAACTATATTTGTAAGATTTAAATGTGCCGTTGCTCACAGGTAAAATGTGAAATAATCAGCAGCTTGTTTTTATTTAAATATTTATTTCCCATAATAAGTTCAACAGGGTAAATGTACTTAAGGAACATGAGACTTTTTCAGATAAATAAAGGCAAATATTGCAAACTACACAAAAGGCAGCCGCTAAAGCGTTTTAAGTTTCAAAATAGAACAAACGAAACAAACTACTAAATTGTCAATTCCACTTAGAAACAAAATATTAATTCTAAAAATAAATCTTAGTTTGTTTTACAGAAGAACAGACAAAATTGACTAACTTTTGTCAATATCAAATAAACTGAGAACTAAAAGGAAATTCTCAATCTCTCCTTGTTGTATAGCTGAGCTTTTCAAACAGGTTTAACAGTTACTTTAGTCTGACAAAAGCCGAATGACGAATTAGCGCTTTGAGTCAGAGATTGAGCATGCACCGGTTTATTGTATTTCCAGACTTGCTTTTGGCACAATTTACAGTGCGCGCTACTCTGTTTTTTGTCAGACTTGAAATAGCTGAAATACCTTCACACTACGGAACGTCTATGGCTCTTCCGTTCAACAATCTCTCCGGCGTTGGAACCATTATCTGTTTTCTCTTCGGTAACCTTCGGTCACGCTCTCGGTTGATTTTTCTCTAGTCGGCACACTTATTTCCTCCATTATCCGGGCGGCACGGCTGCTGGCTGCTTCCCAAACAAATACACATGTGCGGCTTGGCACTTGTGCTGTACGTAACAAGTCACGTGACGTGACGCTGCGGCTGTGATTGGTTCGGCTCTGCGCTAGTTAATTTGGATTGGCTGTCCTTTTTTTTTTTAAGAGGACAAGAGAGATGAGGCCTATCGCAATAGTTTAACTTTTCTATCGAGAAAAAGTTATTTCGCAATACATATCGTTATCGTTCTATCGCCCAGCTCTATCTATAACTAATCCGAATTTATACTTTCTGTTAAACTCATTTTGAAATCACAACATCTTCTTTTATTTTGCCTTATTCACCGGAATGTACTTAAACACTCTGAAATCATATCTGATCCCAGTGGTTAAAAAATCAGGCTGGATATCTATACTGATATGGACTGGGTAATGTGTTAGGAACAAACAGATATGGCATTGTTTGTTGAAAATTATCAGTACACACAAGGCAGAATCCATTCCTTCACTTGGTTCTTAGTAGTTCGTATGGCCTTCACTTGCATGTATTCATGCCTGACAATGTCGGGGCATATTCCTAATGAGGTGACAAACGGTGTCTTGTAGGTGTTTCTCCAAAATCTGGAACAAGGTATCACTGGATCTGGTAGTGTGTGAGGAACCAAAACATAATCTACCAGAGATGTTTTACTGGAGTTTGCGAGGGGCCAGTCAATGAGTACTGACAATAAGTAATTGTACCCTTAGGCCCTGAGTAAATGTGGTTATCCCAGCTGGACTTTTGTCAAAGCTGGAACGGCACCTAAAGAAAGCTCCAGCCGATCCAGGAAAGAAGGACAACCGCTGCCCAAGCGAAAACCTGTAGTGATCCTATATGTGTCAGGAGTATCGGAGCAGTTGAGACACATTTTTTCTAAACACCGGGTCTCTGTGACTTTTAAACCCCAAAACACGCTGCGCCAAAAACTGGTCCACCCCAAGGATTGGGTCCCCCAACAGAGTAACATAGTGTACGCTGTTAAGTGCCAGGATTTATACATTGGGGAAACCAAACAACCTCTGGCGAAGCAGATGGCACAACACAGAAGAGCCAACTCGTCAGGCCAGGACTCTGCAGTCTATTTACACCTACAGGCCAGTGGACACTCTTTCAAGGATGAGGATGTACACATCCTGGACAGGGAGGACTCTTTAACGTTTGTCACTTGTGCTCAGGGTGAACCTGCTCTCACCTGTGAAAAGCACAGAGTGCCAGAGGTGAACCTGCCAATTTTGGTAATCTATAGCATGTGCCAATCAGGCGCCACGATGCCGGATAGTGAGCACAGGGCTCAGTATATGACACTGGGCCCTCTGTCCACCCTCAGTCAGACACATTTACACCAGTTTCCTGCTGGAGATTATTTTGTAGCTCTGCAACTGGAGGATGTGTTAAAATAGATTTACTTCCCAAGAAAAGTGATTCCAAACTGCATTTTTATAGACATATTTTATTAGTGTGTGAATGTTTGTGTGAATGGGTGGATGACTGGATGTGTAAAGTGCTTTGGGGTCCTTAGGGACTAGTAAAGCGCCATACAAATACAGGCCAT
>NC_140528.1:211954-294829 GCF_057382185.1 Mchenga conophoros | reverse complement strand
CATTTATTACTAAAAAAAAAAACAATTCTGCAAATTTACTTATAATTTAAACAGAAACTTGTTAAAATGGTCAAATTCATGAAACACTCTCCTAAATAAAACAGGAAAGCTGACATTTTTTCCACTCGTAGCTAATCCACCTTTAGTTTTGGGATGTTTGATTGGTATAACTTGTCTTGTTTTTGCTGATACAACAGGATTCATTTGTTGCTTACAGTTTGTATGATTTTCACCCATGTTTTTTATCTTTGAATGCTTTTTAACCTTTAACCTTTTCTTTTTACTCTTTTTTAACCCTTTAAAGCCTGAATCATGAAATAATTGCCAGAAAATTTGTTTGGTTTTTTAAAATAGTGTATATTTAACTTTATTTTTTTTATTGTTTAAAAATAAATCACATTTCAATTTTCATATATGACATTTAATTTGTATTATATTTGCTATATTTCTATATTTGTTTTTTTTTCTTCCAATTGCTTAAAAATGTATTGTGCAATTTATTTTGGTTTTTCAGGGGGAAAATTCACACCGATGATGTCGAAGTCCCAAAAACTGGCAAAAAAGCTGTATGCATTAAATATGACACACAACGTTAAGGGGTTAACTGATGCCGACACGCCACTGTGATAATTTATCTTTAAAATGTAATGTAGCACAAAGGTCAAAATAAGATGGTATCATGAGAAAGGGGTGTAGTTGAGACTATTTTCTCAGAACAGGATTACTGTTATCCACTTTAGCTTATTGCAACTGCAATACTGCAGTGAACTGAAGTATTTAAGCACAAAATTCCTCTTCTTTCATTTTCCATTTGTCTCGACCTACCAGATAATTCAACACTGATTACTGTAATTAGTTTTTAAGCCAAACCTGATTATCTACAATACTTGCGCAGTGGTTTAGAGGTTTTAAAGGTTTAGATGAGTTGTGCATGCCAATTACATGTGCTGTTTGCTCTGAGCAGTTGGCATCATTGTGGGCTAACTTTCAGGGTGGACGCATGGGAGTGTAATGTTGCTTTAGCTCCAGTTATACCACTTAATTAAAGTTTCTAAGACCAGGGGATAAAAGGCTGTAAACCATATATACAGCTGTAAAAACCTATTCTGAAACTTTTACCTCATGTTTTAGTCTTTCTTGTAGAGATTCATAGTAGTTTGCATTTAAATAACAAATAGGAAGTTGCTCACTTCCTGGACAACAGCTGAGGAAACTCCACAAATTTATGGCATCGTCTGCTGACCAGTAATAGGGTATTTACTGGTGGGGTAAGCACCTGGGTGAAAACAGAGAACAGTTTGTGTGTAATGGCAGCCATCACCAAACCCAGAGGAGTCAATTGTAGAGCGGAGCTGTAGGAATCTGTCTTATGGAGTATGAAAACCATACAGTGTGTTGAAAACTAACAATCCAGCTCCACCAGGAAATATTAGAAAGTTTGATGCAGCGAGCTTCACTGCAAACCAGAATCAGTAAACTTTGGCTACCATTTAATTAACTTACATTCAATGATAGTTTGGCTGTAATATTTTATACCTAAAGTATGAATAGCGAAAGAAGCTGTTTTATGTTTATATCACAAGGGAAACTGATAAAATATCTGAAAACACTTTGTTTCTTTACCCAAAATAAAAATGTAAGTTTGCAAAGAAACTTGTTTCAGGTATAAAAACCAAAAGAATCAAAGATGCACTGAAATCAAAGAAAGAAAAGCAAGTCTGTAAAATGAAGTGGCATGAAATAGAAAAATAGAAAACAGTTTCAGTTGTGTTTATTGAAGTGAAGTGATATTATATGATATGCCCATACATGTGCATCAAATGGTAATACACAGGTCTTATCATCAGAGCATTAGGATTTAGTTAATCAAGCTACTGTTGCTTTTTCAAGCATTAGGAAACCATCGCTAGATGATGTGAGCTACAGTCATATAGGCTTACACACTGGTGCATGTTCTATATTAGTGACTGATTGTTAGAGCTTGCTAACAATAAGAATGGTCACAAAGAGGGATACAGTACTGCACCAAAGGCTTCCTGCATATACTTTGGTCGCTAGCTACAGTCACCCATAGTTTGCATGCAAGTTGCCAACCTGTTTCCAAACACTTGCCAACTACTTGCTAAGCAGCAGTAAAACTAACAGAAGGAGAGTGGAAACCGAAAGCAATGTACAACCTTTGAACCAAGTTGGTTACAGCGGTAAGGTACTACTTTTACACTGAAGGCATCGGCTGTTTCTGCAGCAATGTTTCATGTTACAGTACCACTCGGTGAGTAGCTGGCAAGTGTTTGCAGGCAGCCGAGTTTTCCATGCAAATTTTGAGAAATTGCAGGAGCCTGGCAGCAATCAGTACAATCAAAAGGAGGTTGTGTGTAGAACACCATCTATCTGTATTTGTGAAGTGTATCTCTTTGCAACCAGTTATACCCAGTGACAGCCAGCAATCAACCAATTAGGAAATATACATCTTTTCCAAGTGATCGGAGGTTGTTGGGGCTCACTGACCAGCCTCTCGGCTGTGCTGTTTTCACTTGTGAACTAAAAATCTTCAGGGTTTTGGAAAGTAGAGCAAATTGACAAAACAGTAAATTATTTCAGCCAGACAGTTAATGAAGGAGAAGCTAAAGAAATATCTCACAATTTTTAAGCTTTGTTGCTTTATTTATGTCAGCAATAAAAAGAAATGTATCATGAGCTTATATGCTGTATTGATTTGAAATTAAACTCTTGAATGTTTGGTCCGATATCACACAAAGAAAAAAATCTGGAAGCCGCGCAGAGGCTTGGAGCTACTCGGGATGAGTTGTGGAGCAGCTGAAAATGTTTGGATGTTTTTCAGCAGTTAATTCAAAGTGTTAAAAGTTTTCAAGTGCTTGTCCAGGTCAGCTGGGTCATTTTTTTATGTTTATGGAGTGACAACTTTCACAGCCATACATACATAAATACCAGGCCACTGAACTGTTTTCTGGGAAAAGAAACCATGTGATTAGTCTTAAATTTGCTTAAAAAAATTGAGGCTTTACTTTCACTTTCTGTCTGTGGTTGGTTTATCCTCAGTCATCTGGAGCAGGACAAACATGCCTGGGATAAACGAGATGTTTAGGTTTGCAGTCGGACCATTAGTGAATAGACCTAACCCAAACATTCCCATCTAAGGAGGATTTCCTTCTTTCTCTTTTGTCTGTAATTTTAAATGGACGGAGTGTGGGAGCTGAAGACTTGCACCTTGTTTCACCTTTAACGGCATCAAGAGTCCCGTCCTTTCAGCCCGTATTTTCACTCTGCCTTTTTGGCAAAGGCGTTTGAGGTTCTGCCGATTCATTTGGCTCCAACCATAATTGGGTTATCAGACTGGTTTGCTGATTAAACTTGCACCCAAAGACCTATCATTTGCCCACCCCTTGCCTCATCTTCAGCCCATCATCAAACCCAAGTGAGCATGCGGTGTGACAGCTAAAATCTTCCCCATAGCACAACCGGCTCACAGAACAATGTGTGCGGATAAACCCTCCAAGGGCCCGAGGGCGTGTGTTCGCGTTTGCATGCGTGTGTGTTCATAAACAGCACACATACACACACACTGGTTATCACACGAATGTTGGCTAGAATCTGTCTGTCCAAGCACTCTCCTCTATCAGGAAGTGAGGTATGCTCGATGGGAGCAGCAAGTCCAGAGAGCTTAGTGGGCCAGAATAGGGTCCATTGTGCCCATTATGCTGGTAGGGATTTGGGCCTACAAACTGACTAGTCTGCTGGAAGGTGATGAGGATGGAAGGTCTGGAAGAGCCGGGCGGAGACCCGACGGGATGGCATGAAAACAAACAGGGATGCCAACTGGCAAATGAGACGGTGTCGGGACTCAGGGAGATGCTGGCAGGGGGAAAGATCAACGATAAAATTTGTCTCCTTGTCTACAAAAAGCAGAGCTAGACATATACTTAATTAAAGGCCATTTAACTACTTAATTCAATCTTACCTATATAGCTCCAAATCACAACAACAGTCCTCGATTTATTTTGTGAGGTAAAACAGAGAAGACCCCAACAATCAGACAGCAAAGTCAGGCAAGAAGAGAGCCAGAGATTAAAGATAACTAATAATTAAATGCAGAGTGCTGTTTAAACACTTAGAGAGTGAAATAAGGCGAGGAAAGAAGAAACACTCAGTGCATGGATGGCTTGTTAATTTACTTCCATTGCTCTAGCTGATTCATCTCCAGCTTTGAGCTCTGTTTCCAGATGCATCAAGAAGCTGTTTTTGAAGATAAATAAAACTGTGATCTTGTGAGGTCTGTTCTCCTTCATTGAACCCACTGTACAGTCTAGCACCAAAGTCCTTGTAGAAGCAAGACCGGACAGTTGTTTGAACAGTCATTGATTGGGAGAGTAGATTTCTTCCATATTGGTTTTCCCCCCTCATTGGTTCTTTTTTGAATCCAGAATTGAATTTCCCGCTCCTCACATACAAGGTCACATACTTGATCACAAGAGCACTTTGGTCTCAGACTGGAGGCTTATTTGTGGCTCCTAGGATATTTAAAAGTAGAATGGGAGACAGAGCCTTCAACTTTCAGGCCCCTCTTTTATGGAACCAGCTCCCAGTTTGGATTTAGGAGACGGACACCCACTCTACTTTTAAATTAGAGTGTCTATTTTCCTGTCTTCGTCCCCTCACCCCTAACCAGTGACGGCAGATGGATGCCCCTCCCTGAGCCTGGGTCTGCCAGAGGTTTCTTCCTGCTGAAAGGAAGTTTTTCCTTCCAACCGTCACCAACTGCTGGCTCATAGGGGGTTTTCTAATTGTTGTGGTTTTCCCTCTATTATTGTAGGATTTTTACTTTGCAATATAAATAAAGTTGAGTTGAAAAGACTCGTTCTAATCCCCCTGGTGAATTTTAGAGCAGCTTTAAATTTATGGCAAATTAAACTGCCTGGATGTTATTTAAAACTACATGTAACTGTTTTTATGGCGGTTTCACCCACCTTCTTGTTTCATCTCTTCTCTTCCCCCTCCTCTCTCAGTTTTTTAAAACCATACCATGTTAGGGAATACACAGATGCCTTAAACCCTCAGAACCTCCCTCAAAGAGTCAGGGACAATAAACAGCTCAGACTTTCAGAGATTTCGGTTTTGAAGCCATTTTTAGCATTTGTTGGTTATTTTACAAGCTTGTAAACATCTTTTTTTGGTTGAGGCAGAAAAAACACTGTTCACTAACTGACACCAGATCGTCTTTTCACCTTAACCAACTCTTCACCTCTCACCTTTTATGTAAGGCCAGACAGACGCTTTGAAAGTGACCCATGACCTGAAAATAGAAACTAAAAAGACAGTGCAGCCTTTGGACAAGGTGACCCCATGACCTGCTGAGTTTTAAATAAACAAAGAGATACTTAACCCAGTGGTTGGAGGTCTGCTAAGACATTTATAGGTGTATGTTGCTTAAACTGTGATGACAGCTGGGAGGAAGACAGGTCAGAGATTAAGCAGTAGGAAGTTGGTGGAAGGTGAAGAGGAAAGGAGAACCAAAAAGAAAGAGGGAGAAGAAATGATGTATAGCAGTTGTTTCAATAAGGAGTGATGGAGGAATGAGGGATGAAAGGAAAGGCGTGAAAGAAAGCAGCTTCCTATGGGATCCCTGCATATTTTCCCTGGGTGAAACCAGGTGTGAGTGTGAACTATGGGCCAGACAACTCAGGCAGGCTGGCACAGCCCTGTCATTAAGCACTACCTGCCTGCCCTGAGGCTGGAAAAAGAGCTGAGAGCTCAGGTAAGACAGTGTGACAAAGACCAGTCTGGCATCACTGTCACTTTACAAAGACAAACACATTTACAGTGTTTAAGTGAAAACCCTGTAAATTTGTTTTTACCTGTAAACTTACAGCAAAATTCTGCTAGCAGGTGTTTCACTGCCACACATTAAAAACGCACTGATATTAATGTGAGTTATTTAATTACTGTCATTAAAGTTGAAAAAGTTGCCATTAAACACGAGAAGGCAAGTACACCCACCTTGAATTCCAAGGTTTCACACATAATAAAATAACATCTGGTCCAAAATTGAGTAAATACAACCTGAAGTGAAGAACAGCCCACAATGTGTTACACTGTGTTCTTGTTTATGTAGCAAAAATTAGGCCAAACTGCAGAAGCAGTTTGAGCTAATGGGAGGCTGTCAGTACATCTGGGTGCTGTGTGAGTGTGTGTGCGTTTGCCTGAAGTAGAGCCACCTGTTAGTGTTTGTTGTGTTTATGCTGCCCTCCTGTGGTCACGACTGAGCGGTGCACCTGTGAGCTGTGTGAGTCATTTAGACAACATGAATTTTTGGCTCTTTCAAGACTAAAATGTATTTTTCATTAATTTTACTGTAATTTCTTTGTATTCTCTAACTGAATGTGAACCTACAGTAGCTGTGCCTCTACTAGGACCACATATCACTACTTGTGTTATTACATGGACTACACGTGAGCCACACTCACATGTTAACTCTCCCCGTGGGTGTGCAGTCTAGGTTTTTCTGCTTGCAGTTTGGTGAACAGTGATCATGTCTTCTCTTTGCTCTCAGGGTCGTCCAGGAACTCTCGGTGAAGTTGGACCGTCTGGACAGGACGGGCCACGTGGGGTCCTTGGGCCTTCTGGGCCAAAAGGAGAGAAGGGCCACCTTGGGCTGAAAGGACCGTCGGGTCCAAAGGGAGACAAAGTAGGTGCTTCAGATCTTTACGTTGGTTGTAATTTGTTTTTCCCATTAAATGTGATTCGTTCACTCAGTGGCCACCTTGTTAACCCATTAAAACCAATGGGAGTGCTGGTTTTAGGTCAAACTTTTAGATCAAAGGAAACATTAGCACAAAAAATATCAGCAGTTCCTGAAAGCATCATTTCTGTTCTTTTCCTGTGATGTCATTATGGTAATCCCTGGTAGGGCTGCACATCCAAATCTCAACGAATATCACAGAAAGCAGAAAAAACAAAATAATAAAAAAAACAAAGTAAAATAAACCCACATTCAAATGTTTGTTTTCTGTAGAGCTGCTTCTCACTCACTCACTTTCTCTTCTCTCAACCAACCTTCTTCTCAGGATTACCGTAATGACCCTAATATCCCTGACACGTGCAGAGTCGCTGCTTTCAAGAACCGTTGGAATTCTTTTAATTTAGCAAAACATTCAGCAGTTACTGGAGTTACAGGTGTTTTTAAAAACATTAGCAAGACACCTGTCTGATGCCAGCATCGGGTCTGGCTATAGAGGGTAAAATACATCTACTACAAAATATCTAAGTTAATGCAAAGATTTAATGAGCTAATCACAACTCCACGTGGCATGTAGACATGTTCAAACTGGGCTTCAGAATATGTAAGAAATGTGATCTCAGTGACCACAAAAGCATCTCTGGAGTTTACAGAATAATCTGAGAACAAAATCTCTGAGCAGTGTTTGCGACACCTTATTGAATCTGTGCCATGAAGAATTAAAGCTGTTCTGAAGGCAAAATATGGCCCAGTCCAGTATCAGCAAGGCGTACCTAATGAAAAGATCCATGATGTATGCACATACTGTGTATAACTAATTAGCAAATACATTTTTTTAATAATATCGCAGTTTGCTAAATATAATGCTTCATGCAAACATTGTACATTCAGATTTTCTACACCAAGCACGCAGTTGCATGTTTTTCCCACAAGGTGTCTCCATTTAAAGTTATTGTATATTTAAAGTATTTATTATCTTTGCAGGGACCAATGGGAGTGCCTGGATTCCAAGGAAGTGATGGTGTGCCTGTAAGTAGACAGATGCAAACGGTATCCATTAATTTCCTTAATGAGGTTTCTTGTCATTAAAGATAACATCAAGTTTTTTTCAGATTTTTTTCTCTTCCTCGTCCTTCACATTAAAAATTCCAGATCATATTGCGTAAAAAGTGCAGGAATATAGAAAAAAATGATCATGGAAATGTAAATATTCTAATGAGAGGTCAAATTATAATTTGTCATCATGTCCTTATTATCCTTCGCTGTGCAGGGTCACCCTGGTCAGCCGGGCAGCAGAGGACCACCGGGACTGGACGGCTGTAACGGGACCAGAGGAGATCCTGGAGATCCCGGCTTTGGGAGGGGATACCCTGGCACCAGTGGATTTCCTGTACGGAAAGACATCCTGTTTCATTCACCTCACATATTTTAATCTCACGTATAGCAATACTTCGAATATTATATTTACATACAGAGACAGAGATACTGATGTTGTGTTTGCCTCCAACAGGGGCTGAGTGGGCCCAAGGGTCAGAAAGGAGAGCCTGTATTCATCTCGGAGAATGCTGTAAGCTCCCACTCATGCACACTGATGCTGCTCACAGGCTGATCTCTTTACCAAGGCAGTTCAGCTGTTTGCAGTATCAAAATATTGCAAAAACTTTACTTTTCCACTTCCATTACTCTAATTTTTTATTAAGTTGGACAAATCTTTTAGTTCCTGCATCTTTTCCTCCTTAATCCCCCATCCCATCATCCTTACACATACAATCACAATCTCCATATAGGGAAGCTATGGATTAGAAAGAAAAGGAAGTCCTCTCTAGCAGTAAAACCACTTAATATTTGAGTTTTGATTGGTTATCTAAATAAACTTTATTTCAGTAGTCAGTAGGACAACTGAAGGTGTGGAAAAGTGAAGCAAAGGTTACTAATATTTTCACAAAGATAATTCTCCCACAATTGATAGTTCAGATTTCCTCCAGCGGTCATTGATGAGTGGTTGTTGATCAAAGCGATCCAAATGTCGAGTCACAGGCAGGCAGATGTAAACGAAACGTGTCAGAGTTCATGAAATAAAGAGGTAAATTAAGCCTGTGCTACTTTATAAAGAGGCTAGGAACACAGAGTGATGACGACAGAGCCTGAGGAAATGACAACACTATTTGTACATAAAAGGGTAATCAGGGTAATGGAAGGTAACGAGACACAGATGTGTGGTTAGTAAATGTTGTTGTATGTGTTTTCTTTGCATTTTCTAAGCATCTCAATTTGTCAATAAACTCTAACACAAACTGAAACTAACAACCACAAGTTCAGCAACATCTTTATTGAGGAAAAAGTCCAACAACCTAAAAACAAACAAACATAAACCTGCACTGAAAGAGTTTTTAATTTAGGTGATATTTGTTGATCTCTTTGACACATTGAACTGCAAATTACACAACTTTATTGACATTTGCAGCATGAACACATGACATGAGTGAACAGACAGAACGTTTGCGTGCAGCAGGACGACGTTACTCGATGGCATCAGCTGGATCGACTGCCAGCCTGATACAGTTTATTGAAAGCTGCTAACAGATTTAAGTTCTGATTTACCGAAGCTGCTGGAGTGGCATTTGGCCCACTTTGACTCCTGCTGATAACCATGAATAAAAATCCCAATGTTTGCCACAAATGAAGACGACCGTGTTCTGCCATGTGTGCAGAGGTGTTGGTGCATCTTATTTATTGTTTGCTCTTCTCTTTATTGCCCTCATCTAGGCCATACAGGGTCCCTCGGGTGACCCAGGACCCCCTGGCCCACCTGTAAGAGTTTCTTTCACTATTTCACCCAACAGCATAAAAATTTAATTCAAAGTAGTACGACTGAGCTCTGTGAAATATGCACTGGATGTTAGCAATGTGTGGTCTAAAATAATGTTACACCACAGTGAAAACAGCACCGCTGTGTAACGTGGGTTTGTTTTCATTTGTTTTATGTCTGCAGGGTTTACAAGGTCTTTATGGTCCAGTCGGAGAGAGATGTCCCGAAGGACCTGAAGGATACCCAGTATGTAAACTCATTTATCTGTTTCCTCTTCCTCAGACCGATCCCTGCATCTACATTTACCAATATTAAAGCAATCTACACGATTGCTTTAATATTGCTTTATTAAATATCGTACATTCATAAAAGTTCTATGCAAGAAGGCATTTAGGTTCTATGTAACAGCGTGTTTAAAACTTAGAGATATTAGTAGCACATTTTTTTAGCTTAAAAGTGGTATAACCTGCAAACCCTGTGATAAGTTAGTTCCAGTCACATTACAGCCAGAATGTAGGTTTATTTATCTTTAACTTATTGAGCTTAGTCTGACTCTTTGTCCTGTTTATAGGGCCCACCAGGTCCTCCCGGTCCCCCAGGGCCAATGGTAAGTATAATGGTACACTGAAGGGACATATCATTTCTTTGAATTTAGACAAATGGCTGCCTTTTGGTAGCCTCTCTTATTCTCTCATTGTTGTCCAGAAGTACATATGAACCTTTTTTTGTTTTTAGGGGAGCCGTAGTGACGCATCTCAAGGAGAGAAAGGAGACAAGGTACGCTGTAAACCACAGAGCTCACAACAGATTCATCAATTTAAGTCACACGTACACAAGCAGCACTGCTGATGCTGCTCGTGGCAGTGATTCATTCATCGCACACGCGTGAAAAAGACCGCAAACAGGAACCATGGTTGTGCTCCCTTTATGCTACAAATATGGAAGCAAAGTGTTCTGCGTCTAAAGTTTGCCACAGTCAGTGTAACTATCTATGTGTTCATTTTTAATGGTTTTATCTGCAAAAGCATGTTTTATAAGTTAGATTCCTACTCAGAGTAAAACAGAAGCGTGAGCAGATTGGACAGAGTTAGAAATGAGTGCATCAGAGGAACAGCTCAGGCTGAGCAGCTTGAAGACGGTTAAAGAGAGGCAAGGCTGAGATGGTTTGGATATGTGCAGAGGAGGGAAGAACAGTGAAGATGGAGCTGCCGGTCAGGAGGACAAGAGGAAGACTTCAGGGAAGATGTGTGGCTCTAGTGAAGGTGGGCATGCAGATGTTTGGTGTGACAGAGGAGGATGGAGGGATAAAGGGAACATTTGAAAAGAAAAAAAGATTAACAGCACAGTATAAAGAAGGGTGGGCTTTAAGGTATGAAAGCCTTGTGATTGACAAGTCAGCAAAACGTCCACTGCTCGCTAAACACATTTGACTGCAGGAAAATAAGCCTGTGACTCATCTTTTCTGTACAGTCTGTGTTTAAGATTAGGATGTAGTCTCGTGTCACAGAAAGGAGAAACAGGAAATCAGCAGTGAGGGCATGCAGGAAATAGCTTTGTCTCCTTTTAGAATTTATACCAAGTTACATTTATTTGTTGATGGAAGAATCACTATAAGATGTATATAAATGTCTGCCCCCAGTTTCTTTCCAAAGAAAGAAAAAATCTTTCTATTTGTTGGAGCAAAAACTTGTTTTTAACCTCACGGGGACCCAAATGCTAATAATAAACTGCTATTAAAGCAGAGCTCAGATTTAAGTCATTATGTTGGTGAAAAACATTCTTTAACCACTGTTTCACGTTGTTTTGTAGTAAAATGTTATGGATTCTATATTGTAAAGCAGCCATTCCCAAAGGGAAAAGTGCTGTGGCCCCCTTAAAGCCAGAAAATTCTGCTTTAATTCACTTTGTTCATAAGTGATAATTTCATATTCATGATAGAATTAGTACACAGTGTTACTGTGGCATGCCTGCAGTACCTGCAAAGTCCACCAGGGGCCCCAACTGACACTTTGGCAATCACTGCTCTACAACCACTAATGACAACAGCAGGCTTTAAGTGCTCCAGCTGTGTGTGTGTGTGTGTGTGTGTGTGTGTGTGTGTGTGTGTGTGTGTGTGTGTGTGTGTGTGTGTGTGTGTGTGTGTGTGTGTGTGTGTCGGCTCGAATGACACTAAAGTTCATTGATTTAATGCCGTGCATGTTAACATTTTGGTGGTGGCACAGCCTGCTCTTCTTCCGTCCATTGCATCCCTCCCTCCTTCTCCTTTTAACCCCACCCGTTCCTGCATCCCTCCACCTTCCTCCTCTCTCCATCCTCTTCTTGACACATGTGTTGGACTGATTTTTGCATCTGTTTCCTGAATGATAAAAACAATCACATGAGCCTCTGCTTGTTTCGGTCTGGTTTGTTCTTCATGTGATCCGTGCTGCCGCTGAGACAAACGCAGACTCCCTGAGACAGATCGCTCAGCTTAATCCTGACCAGCTCAACTCCAAGTTCAATTATTTTGGCAATTTCTTTTCTTTTCTTTAGATCGGGGAGTTTGTCCGATGTCCAGTGGCTTCACGGACTGATTTCTTTATTGTTGAATGACAGCTCAGAGATTTCTCACCATAATTCACCCAAAATTCGTCCCATCCATCCAGTTTTAAAAACACCTCTCCAGTTCAGATTTGCGAGTGGGCTGGAACTAATCCCAGCTGACTTTATGTGAGTCTATCCCACCCTGGACTTTTACCAGTTGAAATTTCTGAGTTGTCACTCTGGAGGACTGTAACCTGTGGGCTGTAACTGGGTGCTGCAACCACTCGCTCCTGCTTCCTGTATGATTTTATTTACCCATCTTGACCACATCAGGCCTCTGGTGATGATTGCTGAGACTTGTAGGTCATTCTCCCACTCCTTGACTTCTTATTCACCACCCGCTCATCAATCCACACACCCGCCCATACCGATTGAACAAATGGCACAGGTGCTACTAACATTCATCTTCCTCACACACTGCATGCATGCTGTGATCAACCAAAACCCGTAGCGACTGAGCAAGGATAAAAACAGGGATGAAGTGAATGTGGAAACAGCTGGATCTTCTCCAGCCTGGTGAAATGCACTTTTAGGATTGGATTACACCTTTTTTCAGTAAACAAATGTGCAGCATGTGTATTTCTCTTTAATTCTGGCCTTGAATTTTTATACACTGACTATAATATATAAAGTGTCACTAAGCTTTCTTCTTTTTTATCTATCACGGCTATTATTCCTTTACCTTCTCTAATCTGTTTTTGAGCCTTATATTTATATTTTACCCTCTTTTTTTGCCTCCTTTTTCTTTTTCTAAAATGCAGTAAATTTATATGACAGAAAAGAGTCCAACTGTAAGGCAGCAGTTTCTGCGGACTACAATGTTTGCAGATGACACTGTGATCTGCAGTGAGAGTTGGGGAGCAGGTGGAGGGGACCCTGGAGAGGTGGAGGTCTGCTCTGGGGAGAAAAGGGCAAGTCAGTATAAGCAGGACAGAATACATGTCTGTGAATAAGAGGGAGACAGGTGGAAAGGTGAACATGCAAGAAGCAAAGGTGGTCAAGGTACCTGAGGTCAAGCATTCAATCAAGGAGCAGTGCACAAGAGAGGTAGAAAAGAGAGTGCAGTCAAGTGGGAGTGGGTGGAGCCGAGTGTCAGAGGTGATTTGTGACAGAAGGATAACCGCAAGTGGGAAAGAGAAGATTTAAAATATGTTAGTGAGACCTGAAATGGTGTATGGTTCGAAGACAAAAGAACAGGAGGTCGAGCTGAAGACGTTAAGGTTTTCATTGTGAAAGTCCAGAATGGATAAAATTAGACAATTATTTTGTGTGTCAGAGCAATGAGGCGACAGCTAAATGTCACAGCTGCCACCAAAGGCAGACTGTAGTGTAAACGCTGTCTCCAGGTGGAAAACCAGAGGAGTGATACACCTCATGTTGTACAGCGTACAGAGTGTGCAGGTGTCACCTCTCGCCTAAAGAAGCTTTAAAAAGATCTACTTCCAATATAAGGACTGATGTCCCTTATCGACTGTGTGCACATTTATATGCATAACAGCAGGTTAGATTAACTTTGATTAACATTAGTTGCATCTGATGCTACTCTGCTTCACACTGTACTGAGAGTCCAGATCTGCTCTGTTCAGTGAATATAATTTAATGTGATTTTTCAAGGTGCTGATGCTATTTTCTCACCTTTGCTTCAGTAAAATAATCCTCCCATTCTCTCCTTTTCCTCTCCCCTTCTCTCCTTCCTTCCTTCATTCCCCTCCTCTGCTCTTTGCGTCTCCTGATTGGCTAACAGTGTGTTTCGTGTGTATTTCGGACTCTAGGGTGACGTGGGTCTTCCCGGACCCAGGGGTAGTCCCGGCGGACACGTCGCTAAGCGGCCCAAAAACACTCACTATCTACAAAGGAGATAAGGTAACACAGCAAAGGAAGGGAAGGAGCGAAGGTTTTTGAGCTAACACAACAGACACACAAAAACACACGCAAGGATGTGGTGGGGGTTTCACTGCAGAAAGTAACCAAAAGAAAGAAGTGCAACGATGCAGCAGTAGGCAGGCCAAAGGTCTAATAAAGAAGAGGAGCAGTGATTGCAGCAAACCTTACAAACCTCAGAGAGGAGGACGTGCTGGAGGGAGGAAACAAGGAGCTGAGGGAGGACGTGAGGAGACACGGGGAGAGGTGGAGGAGAGGTCGGTCATCACTGTCCAGACTCACAGAGAGCAGCAGTCGTGCATCTTTAATCAGAATTTGGAGAAAAAATCATTTACATTTTTCAGCCAACCTGATTTTTTTTATTAAGATCATTTAAGAAATACAGTATTTATCCCATATTTGTTTTACAGCTGTAATAAAAGTAATGAAAGCAACACAGATGCTGCAGACTGTGAGTGTGAGAGACAAACTATGGCATTAAAGGTGCTGAATCATTAACTGCTGGAAAACCACTGAGTTTAGGTTCAGTAAAAATTGCTCTGCACCAAAACTAGGAAGCTTTTATTGTGAAAGGTGTTTGGATTAAATAGTTTTTCTTCCTTGGGATGTGTTGTCATTGTGCAATGTGTTTGAGGCTTATAACGTTTATGCATTAAACTGCAGTCTAGTGAAGACGGCAAAGTGGACCCTAGTGAAAAGTTTCTGTTATAAACTTTTATAAACTGTTATAAACTCAGCATGTCTGAGCTTTCAAGTTCAAACTATTGATCCTAAATTTTTTGGTAGCTTTCAAACACATGACACAGACTGACACATCTTGAGTACAGACAATTTTGGAAACATGAGGAGATCTGCCAAAAGAAATCAAATCTGTTTATAATTAGTTAAAAAAAACTTAAAATTGAATCTGACTATTACTGTCTGAACCTCCTTCAAAGTTTCTGTAAGTAGGATTAAAGTTGTAAAGAAACAACAAACACCAGCCTCTCTTCATCCTCATCCATAAAGCTCCTCGCTCCTCTCCTCGGCCTGCGCTCTCTTCAGCCGCTTCCTGCGCGGCCTCATGCCGTCCATCCTCCAGTCCACAGTCTGCCCTCTCTTCCCCTAAACGTTCCAAAAGCTGGGGTTGTTTTTTCCCGCGCTTCGTCAGCGTAAACAGCTCTTTCTTCCTTGGTCACCGCATCCAGGGCGACATGGGCTTGCCTGGTGACCCCGGCCAGCCAATGATCAATGGCGTTGTGGAGTTTGTGGGTTTTCCCAAAGGAGACAAAGGAATGCAGGTTTGTTGGGAAACACGAGTCATAATTAGCGTTTTATTTCACTGTCACAAAAAAATCAGTTTCAAACATAAAAAAGTCATTTTAATGGTGGCAACAGCCTGAAAGTGATCGACACCATCATGTGTTGGTAAACTTGTATGCTTCACTTACTTACATACTTTTCTCCCAAGTTCACTGCTTTATGAATGAGAGAAACGGACATTTTTCTTTGGTGTAACCGACACATCCAAACCAAGACTTCCTGTTATGTCCATGTGTCACTGGGAAAAGTAGATTTTTAATTATTGCCACATGACAGCGATGGTCATCTAGCAGATTTCTTGAAAAGCGAGCTCTCTATTTGCCCAACACATATTGTTTTTGCTTCATGCAACCAAAGCACGCTCCAGCGTGGCTGATCAATATAAACACAAGCAAAAAGCTTCCTGTCCTTTACCAAGACTTTGTGCGAATGCATCTACCTTCTGTTTGTAGAGGCGAGCAGAATAGTTTCTGAGCCTATGGCCACTCAGAAAGTTAAAAACCAACACTATGCTAATGCTGCAGCTTTATATTGAACGCATTCACAACACTAACATCTAGTTTTGTAACGCTATCGCTAATGTCAGGGAACATTTCCCCTGATATAATAAATCAGTTAAAACATGCTTCCCAAAACGTATTAAAGTAGAAAAATGCACGGCAAAAAGGACTCTTCTTTTATTTCCCCTCTACAAAAAAAGGTATCAAAGAGAAAAAAATCTACAAAAATAAAAGAAAAATGGAAACTTTTTCCTGGGAAATGTGATCCTTTTCCAGGGAGGTGACAGACTCCCTGCATCACTGAAAACAGTAGGATAGATGAACAACAAGAACAAAAAATTGGAAGGGTGAAGGTGACCAGCTGACTATATACCTTTTGAGCATATGAATCCCCTGGGAAATACCACTGAGTGATATTTACTCACCGCGTGGGTGAAATCACCCCATGTTAGCGCTTTAGGGTCTAAGCAGACAGCAGCAGCCACATTAAGCTGTTAAATGACGAGCTGCATGAGACCGTTTTCTTAGCAAGGTGTTGTTTTTATCAGACTGAAGCAGGATTAAATCAGATCACAGCCGCACAGCGATGGAAAAACGCCACATACGTCACGATAATGACAACCCTTTCTTTTGGTAGCTCTTGCTCCGAGACCTCAGTGATCTCCAGACTTTTATAAGACCTTTTGCATGCCTGAGTCAGTAAAGGTTTCACAGCTGGAAGGTCAAATAATAAACCTCAGGCTACGTGAATAAGAGACAAATGGAAGGAAAAGATGTGGAAAAATGACGTCTTTAATTCCACTTCATCAAAACTGTAAATTAGGGAGGGACTAACAGTCACTGTTATTAAATTACATGCAACAGACTTGAGGCACAACAGTGCTGCATGCATTTCAACAAGGGGAGTACGTCTACTTGACTGTCCAGCAAACTATGACTGTCGCAGACGATCCTGATTTTAGCACAATTAAATACAAAACCCACTTATCCCCCAAATTGTGACGCTTTAAATGTGCTCTAGATAAGAACTGAATGCAATGATTTGCAAATATTTTATGAATAGCTGAGAAAATGCGTAATGTTAAGAAAAATGGTTAACTGGCCAAAGGTGAGTCACATGACTGGATATAAAAAGAGCCTCTCAGAAGTAATGCAGGGCAGAGGTTCAACAATTTGCAAATTGTCGAATAATTTCAGAATAATGTGCTTCAATATCAAATTATTAATACTTAAAATATGTCGTCATCTACAGCGCATAATATCAAAAGATTTGGAGAATCTGGGGGAATCCAAAGATTCCTATTGGTTGTCTGTGATCTCTGGGTGCTCAGACGGCGCGGCATTAAAAACAGGAATGATTCACTCGTGGAAATCATTCCATGGGCTCAGGAACACTTCTACAAATTCATCCACAAAATGCCAGTTAAAGCTCTACCGCGCAAAGAAGAAACCACACGTGAACAGGATCCATGATTTATTAAAGGCAATGGATGAAAAAACAAATGGGGATGGAGTGCGTAACAAGGATGGATTTTTTGCTGTTGTTTACTTTGCTCTCTCGTTGCCTCTCTCAAAGGGTGACCCCGGTCCAAAGGGAACTAAAGGATACCCTGGAATACCCGGCCTACCTGTAAAGTATTCAAACAGTTTGCTTGTTTATTTTTTATTTCATGCCCACCATGCAAGATGCATTTTAGGAGAAATTGTGATTCAGGAGACCTTCCTTTTTGTCGCTGAATCACAGGGACCCTTTGGCTATCCTGGAGAATATGGAGAAAAGGGCATTCCTGGATACCCCGGGAGCAGAGTAAGACTCTGCGCTTTTTGGCTTCAGTTAAAGTGCATTTAGTGACATTACTGTTTGAAATTCCTTCCTTATTTCCCTTTGTGAGGGGAACCTCACCATTTCCTCTTCTTCTGTGGTGGGTGTTGTTTGTGTTTCTGCCAAGCAGGGGGCTCCAGGGTTTAACGGACCGCCCGGTGTTCTAGGACTGCAGGTAGGGTTTGTAAGACTGTAAGCACAGAGTAATAGTTCTCACATTAATTATGAGCCACAGAAAATACTCAGCTGGCTTACAGGTGAAAGTAATTGTTTCTTTGCCTTCATCCCCACAGTTATCCTCTTATATTAGACACATGGTCTTTCCTACATAGAAGAGGAGATCCATCTACTGTTGTAGTAGATGGATCTACTATATGGATCAAATATAATTTTACCTTTATTTAGTGAATTGGGGTTTCATGTAAAAATGTAGTTGATGGTCTTAAAATCATAGAAAAAAAGAGCAACACATTTGTTGCCCTTACTCCATGTTAAGAATCATATTCATGTGCATTCACAACCAAAAAGTCCCACAAAAACCAAGAAAAAATACAGTACATACTTCGAAGTACACTTCAGATAACCTCATAATATCTATAGGAAACTCAGGAGTTACTGCATCCTCTTATTTCCTAACTCATGACAAAATATATATATTATTGTCAACACAGACACCCCTGCTGCACGGCATGATAGCCATTAGTCTTTAAACCTGTACAGTATGTTCAATTTAGATTAATTTTTCTTCTTCCACCCAGGGACCCAAAGGACGTCCAGGCACCCCAGGCTCATCGGGCTACCCAGGATTCAAGGTAGAATCACTGTTCCTCTAAAGCAGATGTATGGTACAAGTCAGGGGTATTTTCTTACAGCTGTGTTTTCCTATATCCTAATAATTATAAAGAGACATCAACATTTCTTACTAAAAAGAAGTTTTATATCATTTGTAGTGAACCTGTGAATTTATAACACCACAATATATCAGATCCACACGCCGTAGGCATAAAGGCAGCAGCTGAAAGGGCAAAGTTTGTATAAAGCTTCTCTGCTATTTCACCAGCAGATGGGGCTACTGTGCTCACACTGATGGTAGCAATTTTTATTGCTCTATCTGTCACATATACTACTCTTGTTACAGAGGTAATGACGACTTGTAAAAGCGGATATTTTTTAATATAAAACATTAATAATAATTAAATTGCCTAATCACGGATCTTCATTTATAGACACTACCCTAGCTTAGCAGTTACAGGACATTTCATTAAACCCTTTTGACTTCTTGGTAACATATATCTAATCAGCTGATAATATGGCAGCAGTCGTATTTGGACATGTTGACATGGTCAAGATGACCTGCTGAGGTTCAAACAGAGCAAAGAATGAGGAAGCAAGGTGGGTGAAGATGCCTTGTTAATATCAAAGGAGAGCGGCTTGACTACTCTGAGCTGAGAAGAAGGCAGTAACTCAACAACCGCTCATTACAGCCAGAAGAGCAAACGAGCATCACTGAAAGCACAAAATGTTAATATCACTCTGCCACAATGACACATTTTCAGATACACCCTCTGGGTTTTATGGTTAGCTAACTGAAAATGGTTACTTATCTATATGTTGGTTTAGAGAGATGATACCATCAATATTTCTGCTCTAACCTGTTTTTTGGGTACATCTTGTAGGGAGACCAGGGAGACCCCGGACCCCCAGGACCTAGCTCTTTTGTTAATGGGGGTTATGCTATTCAAGGTAACACCTTGAGGTTTTTTTACACATGTGTTCCTGTGAACCACCGGCCCTTTAACCACCTCTTCTGTGATTGGTTGCAGGACCTCCAGGGGACTCGGGTTTACGTGGCTTTCCAGGACCCCGGGGTGACCAGGGACCTCAAGGCTTTCCAGGACCTCCCGGCCAACCAGGACCTGATCGTTTTGGTCCAGGTAATACACACAAATTCACACTGATCACGGAGGATTAACCACCATCAGTAATGATCTTTAGACAACAGAAGCTGTCTGTGCACACAGGTCTTCGAGGTCCTCCTGGGCCCAAAGGTGTAAAAGGAGAAGTGGGTGACCCCGGCTCACGGCCCACTGGTTTTGAAGGTTTCCCAGGACTCCCTGGGCCCCCAGGTCCCAGTGGCCTTCCTGGACCTCAAGGCCCTCCAGGTACATTTACACAAAAACAGCAGATAAAGCTCTGTGGTCCTTCCCTCTCAGGCAAGCAGAAGTAGAAACCGAATATTTGAAAGTACAGCTTTATTTTTATTTCCTCCAAATTTTCTTATACATGTTTGAGCTTTGACTGTTGTGTAAGTTGTGCTCAGTTTCTGTTACTGTTGGGGTTACGGGGATTCAAGCAAAATATTTTTCAGTATATAAAAAATAGGTTTTTACATTTTAAACACAATAAAATTCAACTACTCGGTAGAAGTGAAAGACAAGACATAGAAACACTTTCAAATATAACAGCTGACTGACTTTGCTGTCCTTCAAGGCACAAACGCTGAGCCCTGCTACATCTATCCTGATACAGGTCAGTCCTACAGGTATCCCAAAGGCAGCCATATTTCTTTGAAACTCGCCAGCAACAATCACGCTGCCAAAGTGAAATTCAAAACCACAGACTCAACTTTCACAGCCAGCATCTAGCTGCCACAATGCTTTATTTGATCACTTCTGTGCTGTGGAGGGAGCGGTTGTTAGTATAGAGTGTAGCCAGCTTCAGTCTTGGATATGAGAGGCTCTCTCTACTGATCCAAGCTGCTTCTCTCATCTCTGGTGACAAGGTGTCGCCTGCTGTGAACGTAATTCACAGATCTCATGTGGACATTAACGCTTGCTAGCAAAAGATTTCTTTAATGACTGTTTATTTGTAAAACACACACATGGAAACACAGGAAGAAACAGTCTGTGTAACATACTGGAAGGAAATCATTGGAAAAACAAAAGATGATTTCACTGGCATGGAAGATGACTGTGTTTGGGTATTTTCTTTGCCGGGGTAAGGCTCCGAACTGCAACAGGCTGTGCATGCTGCTTCTGGTGAGTAGCTCTTAACCATGACGGTCGATGTAAAATCACTGAAGGGGTTCATGTTGTTTTACATTTTAAGATGGCAAAAAATAAGCCTCTCATCTTGCAACAGCAGCTTAAATCTTTTGTCGAATCTGGAAACCAAACAAAGCAAACTAACCTGATTTTAAACTGTGGCTTCGAGCCGCACTTCCGCTCTGCTGGCTTGAGTAATTCCTTTTCCGGTTATTGAAAGCTTGGTTTCAAAAGCAGAAGCAATAAATCAGTTCAAGAAACTTAAACAAGTATAAAGTGTTTGTGTAAAATCTTAAAGTAACAATTTGTGACTTTTAAAACTACTTTGCGGTCAGTGTAACCTCTAATGGGTGTAGCTTTGCGTGTGTGTTTGTGCAGGTGACTCTGAAGGTCTACCAACTGCTCCCCCTGGAGGCCCCGGGCCGCCTGGTCCCACAGGATTTCCAGGAAACATTGGTGCCAAAGGGTTTAGAGGTACACGCAGATATGCAGACTTCATGAAATGAAATGATTTGTTTCTCGCAAAAAATATATTTAAATCATCGCGTATTTCAAAATGAGTCAAAATTGTTGTCGAGAAGTGAAGAGGTGAGTGAGGAGTTTACCCACACAGTAATAAATGAAAAGCAAGCAGCAAAATACAAATACGAAGCATTGGTATCCAAGGAAACTAAAACACAACTGGAAATGGAAGAAAAAGTGCGACAATCTACAATTCTTAATCCCGCCGTCCTGCAGGCGACCCTGGTGACTGCAGATGTTCTGGAGGAGACTTCTCGGGGTTAGATGGACCACCTGGACGTCCAGGAACCAATGGCAGTCCTGGCCTGCCTGGGGTGAAGGGTTTTCTTGGAGACCCCGGTTCACTAGGCTTCAGTGGTCGTCCAGGACCTAGTGTAAGCAAAACTCTGCCCTTGATATGACTTGAATGGGAATTATTAATAATCATCATCATCATCATCATCGTATTAATCATAATGATAAGTAATTTAAATGCATGCATACCAGTTTCTGAAGTTTCACATTTCTGTAACTTTGCAGGGTCCTCCTGGTCAGCGGGGCTTCCCCGGGCGTAAGGGAGAGAAGGGGGCTCCATATTACCCCACCCTAAATCTGGGGTTGAAGGGAGTCATAGGAGATCCTGGACCCAGAGGACCTACAGGTGAAACAGGAAATCCTGGAAGAGACGGGCTGCCTGGCTTCCCTGGATTTCCTGGACCCCCAGTGAGTCCTTCGAAACACAGTTTACATATTAGTTCATCTTCAGAAAGATTTTCATTTAATACGTTTTTAAAAAGACGTCCAAATGAGGATCATTGTTTCCTCTTTCCTCTCATATATTTTCTGTCCTTTCATTTCGTGTTTTCCCCTTTCTTCTTCTTTTGTTTTTCGTCTCTCGCTTCTTTGCTGTCTTTTCATCTCATTCCCTTATTTCATTTCTTCTCCTGTATAATTTCTGTGCCTTTCTGTTCTTCCCCTTTTATTTTGTATATTATCATCTCTTTCCTTCCTTTTTCTCTTTTCCTTCCTTTTATTTTCTTTTGTCTTCTGTTCTCTCTCCCACCTTTTCATTATCCTTCTTTTGTTTTACTCATATTTTCTACCACTCACCTTCTTTGCTTTCCCTTTTTTGCTTTCTTTACTTTCTTTTTCTTATATTTCCTCTAACTTTCCTTTTCTCCTTCTTCTTGGTTTTCTCTTTCCTTTAATGGCCTATCCTCTTTCCTGTTTCCTTATTTTCCATTCCCTCTTCCATTTCTCACCTTTCTTTCTTTTCTTTTCTTTTCTTTTCTTTCCTTTTCTTTCCTTTCCTTTGCCTTCTTTCCTTTCCTTTCCTTTCCTCTTCTCTCCTCTCCTCTCTAGGGTGATGCAGGCATCGGCTCAAGGGGAGAAAAAGGATTTCAAGGGTTTCCAGGTTCTAAGGGACGTCCTGGAGGCCCTGGTGAGCCGGGCATTGGCTATGATGGAGCACCCGGCTTGCGTGGAGACCCTGGAGAACCCGGTATACCTGGTTCTCCAGGTATACCGGGTTCACCTGGAGAGAAAGGTAAATAATGGTGTTTTGAGTGTGTGTCCGTGAGACAGAGAATGACAGAAAATATGTGAATGTGTGTCATACAGTCTTCTTCCACAGGGCGATATCCACACCACCTCATCCCATCACTGTCCATCCTCAGCACACAACAGTTATCGTCCTCACATGCTAGATCATTATAAGACCTCTGTGAGGCAGCCTGTCCAGGACTTGGACAGAGCTTGTGGCTCTTGTTAGATTTCCTCTTCCAAAGCAGCTTCCTGCTCTCCGTGTTTCCTCGGCTGCAGCAGCAAACGATTAACGAAATGATTAACGGTCTCCATTAATGTACTTACACACTTCACCTGCAGCCAACAATCTATAAACTGCTTCCTTAATGGAATGATTGATGCTTAATGATGATGATGTATTTGCTGATTAAGCTAAAACGACTGTGCTTGTTTAGTCTCAGAACAGGTGAGAAGTTTGATGTTTGCCATGTCTGGCTTTTTACCCAAAAATCTGCTGCTAAACTAAATTTACATAACCAAACCAAAAGATAGTTTATGTGTGTTTTTTCCTTTGCAAATCTTTTTTTTTTTTTTTAGCTTATCAACAGTCAGCTTCTAGCTACACTTTTCAGTTTTTTGCTACAGCCACAATGAATATAAAATGATGGCGGCAGCAGACGCCCGCATCTTCCTGAGACTAAATGACACAAGCCTTTCGGCAGCAGCTGGCCACTCATCTTTAGTATGAATGTGTGCTTTCATACCATGACGACTGATTAATTTTTGCTTTTAATATGAAGGTTATTGTCGCTGGCAGGAGTTAAGAGAGAACGAAGTGTTTGGATGCATCGCTGGCGCACAGATGCCCCTCCTTCCTCTCTCTCCTCTCATGTTGACGGCAATAACCTGTTTTTGCCTGAACTGAATGAACTTATTGCTGATTTGCTGATACCTGTTGTGATGAAAACCCAACTCAATGGCTTTATTGGGGCATGCAAATCAACCTAAGTGGCTTTGTATGCTGCCACCTTCTGCCTCTCCTTCTCTCTCTACCTGTCTTTATCTCCCCCATCCATCCATCCCCTCGTCTCTCTGACCTCCTTTGTGCATGTGTATCTATCCAGGTGAAAGCATCTGTGAAGGGCTTAATGACGCCGAGGAGGGACAGGGTGGGTAACTGATTCTTTTATCCACCAGCCAGGCTAGTGAGCCTTTGACAGAACCTCTAGAGTTAGTTGCAGGCAGACGAGCAGCTGGTGGATGAATATGCTGCTGCTGTTTACAATGGAAGCAACCTGTTTGGTCTGTCTGATGGGTTTCAAAAAACGAGCATTCCACATTCAATGAATGATGCTTCAATTATATGACTTTCAGAAACTAGAGAAACTTTTTAGGCCAGTAAACCTCCCACAAACAGTTGGGTCCAAAGTTATTGCAATAGTGTGTAAAGAACTGTAAATGTCATAATTCATGAAACTAAAACAGAGAGAAAAGAAGACATGGTATCAATGATGACCATTAAAAATATAACCATGGGTTTTGCTTTAGTCAAGCCTGTAGGACCTCGAAGATAGAAAAGGGAAAAATTACTCAGTATATTTAGGGAGACAAAATAACTTGTGATCATAATCCAAACCTAAGCCTATAATCTGGTTAAACAAAAGTTGTTGTCTTCGTTCCCTAATTGCCAAGATTTGGGCATAAAAAGAAAGAATGATTCTGATTGCTTGGGGTTATAGTTAAGCTTAGGTTTGGCACAGATGATGACTTAGATCTCAGAGGGTTAATGATGTGATAGCCTGGATGTAAGCCATTCATTAGCTTTGGGTTGCCAGGTTCTGCATTTTCCTAAATAGCCCATGTTTATCCTTTTTATCATTCTGCCCTTGTAATATTAGTAGACCCTTGGTAAACACCTAAGAAACTCCAGTGTTTCTGCAGCTCTGTCAAAAAGCATTGTGTCAAAGATATTTTTCACAGTCTGGGAGCCCAGACTATTGTTTGAGGTCTTATTACAGCTTATAAATGTTTCATAAGGGAAGTCTTTTCAGAAAAAGCCCCAGCCTCCTTTAATCATGGGAAACATAGTGCACTCTGGAAACTACTGGCTAACTGTCAATCATTTGTTCATGACGAGGCCGATGGAAGCTTCTCGCTCCCTGCATCTTCAGGGTTTCCACTCAGGCCCAGTCAGTCAATGATTGACTGTCGAGCTTCAGGGCTGTTTATACGCGCTCGGCTTCCAATCAAAGCTGCTGAAATCTTGCGCATGTTTTCAAGCCAAACCTCTGCTAAATGCTTTTAATTAATGAATGAAATGAAACACAAAACCTGCACTGGATTTCTAATTCCCATTATCTTCTTAATATAAAGAATTTGCTTCTAACTCCCTGCACAAAAAGTCTCTGTTGGCGTGAGTGGAGGCGATAGACAATCAGCACCTCAACAAAACATTCACTGAATATAATTATCCAACATTTTACTGTGTCACTGTGTTTATCTTGCAGTTATTTATAATAATACATTATCACATATGTCTACAATGGTGTTAAAGTTGATGTTTCACTATACTGAAGTCTTTGTTTGTATTTAACATGTGATTTTGACCTGTGCTACATTGCGCTACTTCAACTCTTTGCCCTGATTTGATTAGTTGAAAAGAATACACAACTCTAAAACTGTGTATATATATAAATAGGTATACATTTGTAGATGTGCTATTATGTGTCCAAGTGTTCACTCTAAATGTGTATTCAAGTGCTTGAGGTCTGAATGCTAACCTGTGTATGACTGCTACCAGGACAAACTCTGGCTTGCGTATTTACGGGTGAGGCAGGAGACCCAGGCGATTCCGGTTTCCTTGGACAACCAGGTACGATTTAACAGATGTCTTATGGTGATTTTACAGCCTTAAAGCCTTAAACTCTATGATGATCACAGTTAGGCACAAACACACACACACACACCTTTACACCATATGTTCTCTGATTGGCTGCCTATCCCTCTCTATGACATCACGGATCCAAGAATAAATTGTAGTAGTTTAATTTTACACAAGATGACCTCAACATTTCAAACGTTGCCCATGTTTAATGCACCAATCTACCAATGGAACAACAGGAAATGGAGAAAAGCATAATAGGTCCTCTTTGCATGCACTTTCACATTGTTCATTTGTAGATACAGGTGCAAATTGCATGATTTTACTTTGTGGCTCTAGGTTTTGTAGTTGATCTATTAAGATTCTCAATCAGTGTTTACAGAAATAAGATGAATATGTTCATTAATAATTTTATGAAACAACTTTGTCTGTATTACTGCTTGTAATGTTGTTGTGACTATTGCTTACAAACTGGGGAAACAAATCATCAGAATGATTGTGCCTCTTTGCCAGGTCTTAAAGGTAAACCAGGGCTGCAAGGGCCCTCTGGACGTCCAGGGTTTGATGGCCCCAAAGGAGAAAGAGGAGACCCCGGCACCGGAGGCGTGCGTGGACCTGAAGGTAAAATTGCGTGGTGGGGTTTCTCTGTACCAGACTGCAATAAGACATAACATGCAAAAGTCAAATAATTACAAATGAAACTCAAAGTTTTTTTTATTGTAATGTGAATTGAATTGTGTAATTAATTTAATTATCCTCTAATCTCTGATTTAGGCCTTCTTATAATGCAATTACATGGCAGGGATAGCTGGTGTGTTTATGAATTGGACCCAAAAGCAGACACAAGATACAAAAGAAATAGAAGAACGAGGCAAGGACATGAAACTGAATGCGAACATGCAAAAATGTAACTGTGAAATAATCAAAACATGAAAATGAGTATGAGCATGAACATGAACCCGGACAGTTGGAAACTTTGACATGAAGACAACCAAACAGCCCGACACTCAACAGAGGAAGATGGGCGACTTAAACACACAGAAGGGTAATGCTGGAAGTGGAAACAGCTGGGGAAACACAGCTGAAACAAATAAACATGACGCCACAGGGGAAGCAAAACTAAACACACTGAACATGGAAACAAGACTTACAAAATCAAGCAGGAAACATAATGGAGCATAGACACGACAGCACAAGGGTGACAATTAGAACATGGATCAGAAGGGAGAGACTAATGCACTGGCATAAATGAAAGTGAAAACACAGAGGACGAGACCGACTACACAGAGGACAGGAAACGACTCGTAAATCAGGAGACACTGATGGAACAAAAACTAGAATAAAACTCAACTAAACCCCAACTAAATAATAACACCAGAACTTAATATTATCTCAATCTTAACATAATAAAATCACAAATACAAAATAAACCCAAAACACCGGGTCACAGACCCAGCCCCTGACAGCTTTTTCTTTTGCTTCTAGTGCTGCATTTATGATTAGGCAGTTACTGGAGGCTGTGCCGTAAACAAAATGACATGTTTAAAACATGTCAATAAACATGGAGATCTTGAAATGTTCGCGTTGCAGGGGCCACGTCTACAACCATGCGCATGGGCAGGTGATGTCTTCAAAGCAACCTTGGTGTTTCAAGATGGCGTTAAAATGGCAAAAAGACAGTCAGTCTGCTATCACTTTGTGATTAAAATAGGATCAAGTGGTAATTACATGCAATCTGTTTGTGATAGCAGACTGATTACCTGGGACAAATTGTCAAAAAATCTGTTCACATAAACTGCTTACATTCAGAGTGCACGCAGAACTTCATCTGAAATCAAAAATTCTGAATTTCCCCCACATTCAGTCTATCGATATTTAATCTTTAACCTTGATCTTTGGTGGTTTCCTGTCCTTAACTTTGGTTGGTTACAACTTCCTGTCACAGAGAGAGTGATAGAGAGGGTGCTTCCAACTTCACTATTGTGCATTTTAATGCGTTGCTCGGGATGTCATTCCCTGCAGGTTTCACTGGACCCAGAGGGGACCCTGGTATTCCAGGTATCCCAGGGCAGAGTTTTGATGGGCCCAGGGGTAAGGATGGTCTCCCAGGCCGTCCTGGAGCCAAGGGCCAGCCTGGAGAGGTGCTAGGAGCTACACCTGGATTTCCTGGTCAGAACGGTTTACCAGGAATTCCTGGAGACAAGGGCCAGCCGGGAACACCTGGAGGACCTGGAATGCCTGGTGGGTAGCAGGATTTAAGTCAGTTACTTATTTTAATAAAAACAAATAAAAACATAGTATTCGATGGGTGTCCTGAAATAACAAATGCCAGCTGACTTAGCATTTAAATGCTTCTGCAAGCAACACTTTGTAAACAAAGTCTGTTCTTGAAGGGTTTGATGGACGTCCTGGTGCTCCTGGTCGGAAAGGAGAACGCGGAGTTAACGGTTTTCCTGGTAATCCTGGCCTTCCTGGGCTTCCAGGTGACCCAGATGGTCGCATTCCTGGTCCACCTGGCCCTGATGGTAGTAAGGGTCTGAGAGGACCACCAGGTGAGAGAAAGAAATGATTTGGGGGTTTTGTTATATTTTTTGCACATTTTACACTCGAATTTGTACCTTTGAGAGATTCTTAGTGTGAATTATTGCAAAAGAAGGTGAAATATGACTTTGTTGTGATCTCTACTGAAATCCTTCACCTCTCATCCCTGCACCAGCTCTGGTTCATTCCTCTTTTGTTCACATCGTTCTTTCACAGTCATCCATCATCACAGTTGCCCGTTTGAATCGTGTTGTTTATCAAACACTGCATCACCCACGAGAATGTCTTCTCCCTCTTTGTTTTTGTATTGTTGTATTTTTCCATGTCTCTGTTCTTCCTCCTTGTCACTTTCATCTTTTTTCCCAACACCACCACCACCATCATCATCTCCATCCATCCTCTCATCCCTCCATCCTTTTTTTGTTGGTGTTGGGTCACTCGTTATAGGCTGCCCAGGTGAGACACTCTTTCCCTCGTCCCATTGTCCATCTCTCCTCCCTCCCAGCCGCGCCACCCTTGGCTTGCATTTCCTCCATCCTCTTGCTGTTGGTGTATTAGAACAAACACTTGAACTGCTGCCTTCATTTCTCATCTGCGCTGCACACAAATGTCCATCTCCACAGTGCAGTCGTGGAGTCTCGTATGGGGTGTAACACCACGTCTCTGGAAAAAAAAGATGGTAAAGGAAAGTAATTAATATGAAGGTGAATGAATACAGAGGCAAAGTAAAACATTAACGCCTATATTATTTATTATTTTCAAATTATTTTTGATTAATTGAATGGCATATTAATTTATTTATGTAATTTTTTTTTTTGTTCTTTATTTATTTTTGTCTTTTGGGAGGGGTGGAGCAGCTTACCTCCTCCAAATATAGTGTTACCTCATTATCTAAGAGACGATGACTTTTGCCTATGTTTGATGAGGTGCTTCATCATAATCGTGCCATTTGACTGTGTTTGCATCAATAACTATTTTAAAGTACATAAAACTATGATGCTAGAGGAAATGACATCATCACACCCCACAGAAAGACTGAACCAGATGGATATTTTGTAACAGTTCTGTAAACAAAGCATTTCCGCAGGAAATGTGAAAACCACTGTTTGCTGTTCTTACTTGCAGAAACGACTAACCTCATTGTGAACTAAGTGTTTCTGTCTAATCAGTTCCAGATGTGTTTGATGAATTAACTGTAACAGGTTTGTGTGAAAATTGAAGATTTGGGGGCAAATGCTGTTTAACTCAAAGCTAGAAGCTTTTATTTTACACTCTTGAAGGGACTTCTTATTTTCAGCGCATCCTTGCATTGATCAAAAAGTGATAAGCTGCAACTTTGCAGCACAGATGTGCTGAAAATGGGTTCATTTTTTAAGAATGTAAACAGTAGCAGTTAGTGTGCTTTAGATGGCTTAACCTTGCTAGTCTGGAATTGCACTCAGAAACGGTATGATTACCAATCGGCTGGTTCTCCTGTAATGTGAGTATCAAAATTAGCCACACTGAGCTTTCATGTCTCTGCAACAAAATCTGCAATCTGGGTGCAATTACAGACCAATCGCAGCAATGAAGTATTGTAAAGAAATGTGTGATGGCATTGTTGTTGCTGTTTGCAAGGCTGCTTTAATATGTGTGTTAAAAGATAGAAAAACTAGCTTAAAACCTGATTGTTCGGAGGTAAGTGTATTCCTCATACAAAAGATAATAATACATATTATTATATTATGATACAGTTATGGTCAAAAAGAAAGATTAGCCTCTTAAATTCTAAGGTTGTACCTATAAGAACATAATACAGATAGTCTGGTCCTTAGCAGGTCTTAAAATTAGGCAAACACAGCCTCAGATGAACTACAAAACATGTTGCATTGTGTATTTAATAAACAAAAACAAAAGCAAAAAGAAGAAGCATTGCGTAAAAAGTGTAGGAGCGGTCCTACCAGCAAATTCGCCTTCAATCAGTCCTGCAATGCTCAGTGAAAATGTGCAAGAGGTACGTCTCAGACTCTACAGGGCTCAGTTGTCATGTTAAATGTTAAAGGTCATTAGCAGAGATGGGCAGTAATGCGTTAAAAGTGATGTAATCCAATTACTTTTTCAAGTAGAGAGAAAAGTCAGGGATTACTACTACAAAAAGTAATTAGATTACTGTTACTTTACCGTACGCTCACTGTGTTACTGCGTTACTAAGTAACGAAAAAACAGGCAGCAGACTAATTACACGGAGGATAACGAGATGATGGGAAACAGAGGGAAACACAGCTGGAACTAATCAGACATAACAGACAGGGAGGAAGCAAAACTGACAGGACAACAGACTATCAAAATAAAACAGGAAGCATGAGACACACACACTAAAGCATGGACTAACTGAACACAGGGAACCAAGGCAGCGAGAGACACGACTGGGAAACAGATGAATAAACATGGAGACAGAAGTTAGCATGCGTGATGGAGCATCGACACAGGGGAGACATGGAAACAGAACCAATGACTTAAATGCTCTGTTCAGCTGTGCATAAATTAATTTCTGTAAACCTTCATGAACTGAAGTAACGCTGTCAAGAATACTGAGCCAAGATTATTAGAAAATGATGTGACTGATAAAATCATGCAGAACATTATCAAGTTATTGTTGCTAAAGGTGATGCTAACTACTATTGACTTTTGGACTACATTATGAAATGTGTTGTTGTTCATTTGAGGTTGTATTTGTGTAATTTTAAAATCTGGTAAGCAACCGAAGACTGCATGCTTTTCCAGATAATTAGCCAGCAGCCCTTTTTCCATGTGTCTGTATGAATGTCAGATTGTTGTCAGTGTTTTGTTTTTCTCACTGTCTCTCCTTCCATTATTGGCAGGTTTCCCTGGTCGGAAAGGAGAAAGAGGAGAACCAGGTTTCCCAGGGCCTGCTGGGATGAAAGGAACTCCCGGACGACCTGGTGCTACTGGGTTACCAGGAACAAGGGGACGCCCCGGTTTACCAGGACCAGGGACTATAGATGGAATTCCAGGAACGCCAGGAAGAAAGGGTCTGCAGAAGTAGTTTTTTTGTTTTTTTCCAAGGCCACATTTGTCATTTTTAGTAGTGTCGTGTTAGATGTTGATCATGACTTTACTGACTATGATGATGGACAGAGTGATCCTACTGGTTGACTCCCACATTATAAAGGCATGGTTGGGGAATTCATATCACCATTGTACGAACATCAGTAATACGGTCAGTGCTGCAATGTACTGATCATGGTGTGGTGGTGAACAAGATTACTTTTTTAAGATTGTTCACGGAGTTTTTAAGACAGCCTGATAACAATGAATTACAAATTCTGGTCAAACAATTCCAAGATATCTCACAGTGTTAGTAGAAGCCCAGATAATTAGGTTAGACAATATGTTTGCATGATTTTTAGGGCCAAGTTCAATGACCTCAGTTTCATCAGAAGTTAGAGGTCATCAAGTCTGTATGTCTGTAAGACATTCCTGCCGTTTAACGCACACTTTTGCAGGTTTGTGTCGTCAGGCTTTGAGGATAGATAAACCTGAGTGCCATCTGAATAACAAAGAAAATGTGTGCTGTACCCTTGAATGATGCTGCCTAAGGGAAGCACGACCTCTCAGTTCATTTTAATTCTTATTAGCGCAATAGAGCCAACCAATGACGGGCAAACGTTTCACTTTTTTTCTCTGCTTCATATGTTTCAGTTACCTGTCCAGTATTACTGACATTGTCACTGCCATTCTGCTTTGTTACAGATATCATAATAGTGACTAACTACGCTAATTTCCACAGGTGACAGAGGCATCCAAGGAATGATGGGCTTCCCTGGATTTGCAGGACCTCCTGGCAGTTCAGGATTTCCCGGAGTGAAAGGACAGCCTGGAGTGCCTGGAGCAAATGGACGCCCTGGGTCGCCTGGATTCTTTGGAACTAAAGGTAAAATATCCCCCACAGGAATAAGTGTACTGATCCTGGGCCAATAAAAGAATGAATTAGCAATGCTAATGCTACTCCTTGAGGTTATCATGAGGCAAACTGTGTGACATGGCTAAGCATGGCTACAATTCCCCCACTGTTTGTTTTGTTCCCGCCTAATACTTGGCTCTGTCACAACAGCATCTAAAGGGCACTTGCTGCAAACAATCTCACATGAACAAGTTAGACTTTTAATGGCATCCCAGATATTTAGTTTTGTACATTTGAATTCCATTTGTCCTAAGGCATTCCCATTGGTTGGTAGGTTTCTGCAGGGCTCACACCATTAGATGCTCATCCTAAATTTTGGGCACCATGAGAAGTTTTTCAAAGACTGTGTTTGGTTGAACCACCACAACAACCGTCTCTCATGATGGGGACCCCTGTTTTGGAACCACGTCATCAACATTTTGGTTATCTTTCAGGGCCAAGAATTTATCAATCAAGTTGCATGAACTTTGGCTTTGCACCAACATTCCTCTGTTTTTACTTTGGCAGGTGACAGAGGATTACCTGGTCCACCCGGATTTCCTGGTAGACCTTTTTCATCTCAGCTTGTAGAGAAAGGAGACATCGGAGACCCTGGAATAACCGGCCTTTCCGGCTTTACTGGACCCAGAGGTAACATGGTGCTTTGTTTCTTTCAGAACGTCACCGGCTAATCTGAAGGGCATAAATTAACTGCAGACTTTATTAGGATCTTCTGGTGAATTTTAAATCGTTTAGAGAAGAGATTCATATTTGTTACATATTTTGTAAAATAAGAAATTTTTTCATAGATGAGGACTTCAACACTGAATTGGTGGATGAAGCTGAGAGGACCAACACAATAAAGAGGGCCGGGGCAGTGACTCAGATTAGTGGAAATACTGCCTCGCAGACAGAGAGCATCTACGGTTGCCTGTGTTGGGATACCTCTCAGCTTAACAAACAAACAAAATATCTGTACTGTGCTCTTAAAGAAGGGGGAAATTATCAGTAAACCCCTAAAACAGCATTTTGTTACATGCTGAAAACATGCTGTAAAGTTTAGCACTTTGATACGGGAGTCTCCAGATACTGACCTTCAGAGCCAGCCCCAAGTTCCCACTAGAGGAACTGCAGCTGTTCGCACTTCTGCAAAATGTAGGCTCTCTAATGAAGAATTTAACTGCTTTTTGCTGCTGTGAACATCCATCACCTTGTGTTACAAACTCTGATCTTTCTCTGGGTTAACAGGTGACAAGGGTCAGCCAGGAGCTCCAGGTCGTCCAGGACGACCTGGAGCTCCTGGTTTCCCTGATCTGAGTAAAGGGCTGCCGGGAGAACCTGGCCTTTCTGGGGAAACAGGACTTCCAGGCTTCTCTGGACAAAAAGGAGAATCTGGAATTATGGGATTCCCCGGCACTGTGGGACCAAAAGTAAGAAAAGATGCATATACATGTAGCAAATTTTGCCAGGCAGAGATTAAAATTCGGATGTTTGTTTGTTTGTTTTTAGGGCAATAATGGCTTTCCAGGTTTATCTGGAAGGCCTGGAGAAGTTGGTCGGCCTGGTGCCAAAGGTAAGAGTACATATTAGTGCTGTTGGATATAACGATATGCATCGGATGATGATATGAAAACATCTGTATTACACTATCATTTGTTTCGTTGTGTCCCAAAATAAACTGTTTACGGCAATATTGTAGTGGCTATATTAATTTCTAATAGTTCTCACGTTCTCTTCTATTTAAAAAAAACGCACTATGCATGGGCAAGCGACTGTTTTCATGCGTTGTTGTTTGCAGCATGTGGCTCCGCCATCCGCTTGTTTATTTTCCACATAAAAGTGTCACAATAAAGCTGAAGATCCTGTTCCAACTTTTCAAAATAAACTGACGCGATGATAATATACAGTATTCTCAAACGTCAAATTTTGGAGTATGCATTAATGAAAATACCTCAAATAAGGTACACGACACCCAGCTTCACGCAAGTGGCCCGAGATTCACAGAATTTACAGAAAATGTTACATTTTTGTGATTTATATCGTTGTCGGGACGATAAATGTGTTATATCAGGATATGAGATTTTGTTCATATCGCACAGCACTAGTACATATGAAGTCTACCATCAGTGATAAACATCTTCTTTACATCTGTTCATAATCAAATCAAACATCCATTGACTTAAATGCTTTTTTCTCTTAGGACTACCTGGAGAAACTTTTGGTTATCCTGGAGCACCAGGACTTAAAGGCCGACAAGGAGATTCAGGGATCCCAGGTAAGACTCACCTTACTCGGTTACGGTGAAACTTTATTTGTCATGGCCATTGATCAGCAACCACTGATCAATGGCCATGAGTACCATTCACAGAGAGTTGGGGAACGGCTGCAATCACAGCATTGTAGGATGGTGAAAGATGTACCCTTAGGCCCCCTCCTCGATTCAGAGATGGTCTTTCCCTTTTCACATCTCTGTAAATAAAGAAAAGCATCCAGCATCACATCACTTGTAGTGTTGTTGTTGTCATATTTTATAAACTTGTTGACATGGATCAGAATTTACATTTCCTTTATGTTTTATTTTTAGTAAAATAAATATATTTAGTGCAGGTGAAGAAATTCTTAGTACTGTGGGACAAGCTTTTTGGGAGATCAGAGTTGGTCTCCAATCTCTGATTTCTTCAGAAGTTTTATAACATTTTAAATATGTCGACAGGCGACCAAGGGAAAGTTGGTGAACCTGGCAATAATGGATTTTCAGGAAATCCAGGTTTCCTCGGACAGAAGGGGATTCCTGGTGAACAGGGACGGTATGGAATAATGGGTGAGTAACTCCTAAGAAAACAAAGTCCTGTTGCAGTAATTCCTTCATGACGTCGTAGAGATTTGTATTTACAGAAAGTGTTGAGATGTCGTTTTTCTTCTCTGCAGGCTCTCCTGGTTTCCCTGGACCAAAAGGTCAGCCTGGATTGCAAGGAATAGGAAGGGGGCCTGATGGGCTTCCTGGTCGGCCTGGATTCCTTGGAAATCGTGGGTTTAAAGGTGAAAGGAAAAAAGAAAATCCACTACATTCATACACTAATCTTACAATGATTTTTCCAAATGAGGTTAAAAAAATGCTCTTTCCAGTGTTTTTAATGTTTTGTTTGTTTGTTTTATTTTTGTTATTTTAGGTTTTCCCGGACCACCTGGTTTGGATGGCCTTAATGGCCTAGCAGGACCTAAAGGCCTGCCTGGAAACCCAGGCAAGAATCACATTTCACGCACCAGCTGATTCTATATTTCTTGCTTTATTTCACAGCTCACTACTCACTCAGTACTCAGTAAACCAAAATGAGATGTACAATAAGCCAGATAATCCAAAGCTAAAGCTAATCTTAGCATGATCCAGTAAGAATAGATGAATGTATCAAGTAGTTATGGCTCGATAACTGAGGAAAGATGAGCAGTTTTGCATTTTGGCCCTTTGTGTGTCTGCAGAAAAGTTCATTATTCAAAGCTGTGAGGCATACTGCTTTGGCAAAGCTCAACCTTTTCGCCCTCTTCATCAGGGTCAACATACGTCTGATTGTTTTAGGCTTGCAAAGATGAAAGATTTAACAACTTTATGTTTTTTAATCTAGGTGCAATTCTGGGAGGTAGCCCTGGCCTTTCTGGTAGTCCAGGGTTGAAGGGAGAAAGAGGTGTTTCCCAACCCGGTGTTCCAGGGTATCCCGGCCAAAAAGGACAAAGAGGAGAACCAGGTGAAATAGACTTCAATGAAATCAAAAATGTGCAGATTCAATGTGCAATAATATATATAGCAATAGATTTTTTTACTTTCTGTATATCAGGTCCTTTTGGATTGAAAGGGAGCCCGGGTATCCCTGGACCTCCTGGACCCAGATCAATAGAAAGCTTTCCTGGACCTACAGGAGATGCAGGTCTCCCTGGACTGGATGGACAGTATGGTAAATACATTTCCTTAATCAACTTGGATGATTTTGTTTTCCATTCTCTTCTTTTTTCACATTTTTTTATTTTTTCCCTTTATATTCTCCTATACTTTTCTATGCTTAGTTTTTCTTTCTTTTCCCTTTAACGTTAATTTATTCAACCTTCCTTGAATTGAATTTCTCTCTTCCTCTCCTTTTTTCTTTCTTACAGGTGTCCAAGGTCCTCCAGGTCTTCCCGGCCCACCTGGTCCAGGCACAGCTCAGGGAGACAGAGGTGACCCTGGTCTGCCAGGCTTCCCAGGGAACCCTGGTACAAAGGGTGAACCAGGATTACCTGGAGGTCCTGCATTCCCTGGCAGACCTGGTTTAAAAGGTGGAGTATGGCTAAAATACATGGCATGAACTAAAAATGCTGCTTCTTCTTTTCTATGTTTGCTCCTATATGTTTTCAATTTTTTCAGTTCAGTTCAGTTCATTTTTATTTCAAACATTTCAAACATGTGCCTTCACAATCATTACAAAATATCATTCCATTATTTGTTTGAAAAGGAGTAGGCTGAAGTATTTACTTATTTGTCCCTACCCCCTCAAGTTTTACCTCTCATTCATTTAATTTTTTTTGTCTTAAATTAAACAAACAACATATGAAACATATAAACATATGAAGTAAAACAAAACATAACATACATAAATCAAAAACAAGAAATTAGCAAGCCCCACCACAGTATAGTTTCTTTCATATGAAAAATACAGAATGTGTATATTTGCAGATACACAAGTTATGGAAAAACAACAAACCAAAACAAAACAAAAAAAACAAAAAAGAACCGCAACACCATTACCAGCAACATTACCGTCCTGGGTTAACCCCGTTTTCTTCATTCTTATACTTATTTAAAATTAGGTTTTTATATTTTACTTTAAACTGTTTTATGTTTTGACTGTCTTTTATTTCTTCTGTTAGACTGTTCCATAATTTAACTCCTGCAATTGAGATTGACATAGTTCTTAAAGTTGTTCTAGCACTTTGTATTTTTAAATTCCATTTCCCTCTTAAGTTATACCCACCTTCTCTTTCTATGAACAATTTACAGATTTCTTTGGGAAGCAATTTATTTCTGACTTTATACATTATTTGCGCTGTTTTAAGCTTCACCAAGTCTTGGAATTTAATAGCTTGCATTTTGACAAAGAGTGCATTTGTATGGTCCCTGTACCCTACATTATTTATTAATCTAATGGCCCTTTTCTGTATTATAGTTATTGTTTGTGTGTTACTTTTGTATGTGTTTCCCCAGACCTCTACACAGTAGCTCATATATGGCAGTAGTAAAGCACAGTATAAAATGTGCAGTGCTTTCTGATCCAACATATGCTTTGCTTTCCCCAGGACGGCAATGCCCCGTGCCAATTTCCCCCGAACATAAGTAATGTGTGGCTTCCAACAGAGCTTGTGGTCAATGATCACCCCAAGAAATTTTATTTCATTTACTCTTTCTAAATATACATTGTCAACACATATTTCTACTTCGATGTTTTTCTTTTGGTTTCCAAACAACATAAATTTGGTTTTATCTAGATTCAATGATAATTTATTTATATCAAACCACTTCTTTAATATCGTTAATTCCTGTGTGATCATTTCCAAAACCTGTGGCAATTCCCCACCTGCACACAGTATATTTGTGTCATCTGCAAATATTAAAAACTTTAAAATCTCCGATACTCTGCAGATATCATTTAAGTACATAATAAACATTTTTGGACCCAGTACTGAACCTTGAGGTACTCCACAAGCTATATCCATCAAATTAGATTTATATTCATTTATTTGTACATATTGTTGCCTATTCCCTACATAGCTTTTTAACCATTCCAAAACCACTCCCCTAAACCCGTACTTTTCCAGTTTTTTTAATAGAATTTCATGATTAACAGTATCAAACGCCTTCTTTAGATCTAAGAAAACTCCGAGCGCATACCTCTTATTATCCATACATTCCGTTATCTTTTCCATTAAATCTATCAGTGCCAAAGCTGTTGATCTGTTGTTTCTGAACCCATACTGACTATCTGTCATTAATTCATATTTTTCCACAAAACTGTCAAATCTTTTTATGAAGAGTTTTTCCAGTATCTTAGAGAACTGGGAGAGTATTGACACTGGTCTATAGTTTGTAAAATGATGTCTTTCACTGGTTTTGTAAATGGGAATAACTTTAGCAACTTTCATTTTTTGTGGAAAAACTCCTTTTTGAAACGACAAGTTGAATATATATTTTAATGGTTTTACGATACCATCAATAACTGTCTTTACCGTTACCATATCAATATCATTCCAGTCTGTACTGGTTTTGTTCTTAAGTCCTCTAACCATGTCATAAATCTCTTTCAATTCCACTGCTCTTAAAAACATTGAGCTACTATTCCTTTCAATATTTTCACCAGTGTCCCTTTCTATTCCATCAACCTTTATTTCTTCTGCCAGTTTTGGCCCTATGTTTACGAAGAATTCATTAAAGCCATTTACTATCTCCTCCATGTTATTAATACTTCTTGTCCCTTCTATAAAGTACCCAGGGTAATCATTATTCCTTGATTCATTTTTGATTATTCTGTTTAATACATTCCATATATCTCTTGTGTTATCTTTATTGTGTTCTAACCTTTTAATGTAATACTCTCTTTTACAGGATCTCATTATATTAGTTAATTTATTTTTGTAAGTTTTATACTTCATTTCAGTTTCTATTGTTCTCTTTTTTATGAATTCTCGATATAAGGTATTCTTTTTTTTGCTGGCATTTTGTAGTCCTTTTGTCATCCATGGTCTTCCTGCATAGTTGTGTTTCCTATTGATTTCAATTACTGGGCAGTTTTTATCAAGTAATGTGTTAAATGTTCTTAAAAATCCTTCGTAAGCTTTATTAACTTCTGTTTGTTCATATACAATATTCCAATCTTGCTTTAAAAGTTCATTTCTAAGACAATTTAAGGTCTTCTCTGTTCTTATTCTTTTGTAAATAATCTTATGTCCATCGTTGTTCACTTTATAATGGCAATTATACGATGCAAAGACTGGTAAATGGTCACTTATATCATTGATTAACAGCCCACTTTTTATCTTTCCTTCTATTATATTTGTAAATATATTATCTAATAGAGTTGCACAATGAGATGTTATTCTGGTCGGTCTTGTTATCAGTGGAAATAAACCTATGCTGTACATGGAATCAATAAATTCTTCTGTACTCTTATTATGATTTGGATTCAATAAGTCAATATTAAAGTCCCCACAAATAAACATTCTTTTCTGATTTATATTTGTAAATAAGTCCTCCATATTATCCTTAAATATCTCAATCTTAGATCCTGGTGTTCTATATATACAACTGACAATTAGGTTTTTCCTTTTTTCTATAATTATTTCCACTGATAAACATTCCATCACTCCATCAATAACAGTTGTCATTCTTCCCATTCTTTTGTACTTTAGGTTTTTATCAATGTAAAGTGCCACCCCACCTCCTTTCTTGTTGATCCTGTCTACATGAAGGAATTCATATTTAAAAAAAGATAAACTGAAACATTACGTATTTGCCATTCAGGACAAAAGGGTGATGGTGGTTTTGCTGGAATTCCTGGTGTCCAGGGTTTTAGAGGTGACTCTGGTTTTCCTGGAAGCAAAGGAATGGCAGGAATTAGAGGTAGGACAGCATAAGTCTTTAGTTTCCCCCACTCTTTTCCCCACAATTTCTTCTTAATTTTCTTCTACCCTTTATCTTTCCTCCATCCCTCTTTTTCTCCACCCTTTCCCTTCCAGGGTTTCCAGGTCCAAAAGGTTTGCCTGGAGTCATATTTCCAGCTTCACTGCCAAATGGGCCATATCCACAAGGTGATCCAGGTTTCCCTGGTGAAAGAGGAAGCCCTGGTAACCCTGGAGAGCCTGGTCAGTCTGGTTTTCCTGGGCGTAAAGGTGAGTTGAAGGCACAAACAAAGTGTGTATCTGCATCCACTTAACCTGAACAGAGTTACGGGGGCACCATTATAACAGAGACATCCAGACTTCCTTCTCCTCAGTCATTTCTTCCAGCTCTTTTGGGTGAGTCCATCAAGGTTTTCCCAAGCCAGCCAACATACGTAATCTCTCCAGCATGTCCTCAATCTGCCTCAGGGCCCTCACTGAGAACACCTCACCTACGAAGCACCTGGGACGGACCTTAGTCAGATGCCTGAACTACCTCAACTGGCTTCTTTCAATGTCAAGGAGTAATAAGGGACTTCTCCAAGTGTCTTCCAAGTGGCTGAGCTCCTCATCCTGTCTCTAAAGCTGAACCCAACAACTCTTGAGAGAAAGCTCATTTCCACCTCTCGTATCTGCGATCTGATTCTTTCAGTCACTACCCAGAGCTCTTGACCAGGCCTTATTCATGAGTAAGAGTAGGAATGTAGATTGACCAGTAAATCAGCTCTCTCTTTATCATGATGGACCAATGCAGCATTCACATCACTGCAGATGCAGCCTGAATCCATCTGTCAGCCACCTGCTCCTCTCTCCCCTCACTTGTGAACAAGACCCAGAGATATAAGAGGGAAGTTACTTGTCCCCTACCCCAAAGAGGCACTCTACGCTTTTCCAACTGAGGACCATGGCCTTGAACTTTGAGGTGTTAATTCTCATCTCTCCATGTCTCCTTTTGCCATAAACTGCCCCAGGTGGGATTTGAAGGGGACCCGGGGCTCTGCCGAATGTTTCCAGCACACCCTCGCTGTCTGTTTGTGTGTGCCTGTCCTGTCTAAAATTCCAACCTGCCACCTGGTCCAGCTCGTTCTAACGACAGCTCTACTCCTCTCTTCACCCGAGTCTCCAGAACATACAGCGGCATATCTGACATATCTGATTATGCAATTACAAAGTTGATCATTGACCTTCGGCCCAGGAAGTCCCAGTGCCAGGTCCACTAATGGACTCCCATATATTCGAAGATGGCGCTCAGTAAGGGTAAGCTGTCGTTAGAGCAGATGTCCAATGACAGAACACCTTTCGGGTTCAGACAGACTGTTTCTCCCAGTCACACTATACCCAAGGTCACACTGTCATTGTCCCCCAGAAGGACAATGAAGTCACAAAGTGGGGTATTTTTCCACACCCCACTCAGGGAACCCAAGAAGGCTGTGTACTCTGAACTATTATTTGACACATAAGCACAAACGACAGTCAGGTCCCCGACCCTGTCGTCCTTTAGAGAAAACTCCCAATGTGCATGTACCCAGCCAAGGGATTGCAAGTATACTCAACAGCTCTCACCAAGGGCAGCTGCAGAGTGGAGCAAAGTACAACAACTCTGCATGAAACTGTTTATGAACCCAACCTGTGCATTGAGGCAAGTTCCACTATATCAAGCCGGTATCTCTTGGCCTTAAGCACTAGCTCAGGCTAGTGACATTTCATGTACCCAAAGTCAGTTTTAGCAACTCGGGATCAGACCACCAACCACAGACTTTCAACCACTGCCTAATCCACTCTGCATCAGACTCCTCCTGCAAGTAATGTGTCCACAGGAAGGGTGGCCTCATGGGCTAAACCCTGACCACCATTCACTTGCTGACAATGTTCTCCTCTAGGCTTGGCTCAAGTATGGGGCCTTTTTAGCTCCAGCCCAGCCAAGGAACAATGATCCAAATGGTTTGCGTGATTCAAACTTAGTTTACCCTTTTCACCCAGAATAAGTTGCTTTGGGAGAACATACCAGAGGTTAATTGCCACCAACAACATAGCTTCTACGACACACAAATCCCTCCATCACAATAAGATAGCATTGGAGGAGCGTTATCCTTCATATCCTGCAGGAAACAGGAGCTGTTTGTTCAGCTTAGGGTAAGCTAGTTTGCTTCCATTCAAATGCAAACAAAGTGAAAGAAGGCAAATGTTTTTAACATAGAGTTTTAAAATCTACTTTCCCCCAACATCAGTATAAATAATATGCAGCTAATCTGGCATGTTTTAATGTACAGAGAGAGAAAAAACAATAATAAAGTGAGAAGATGAAAAATGAATGATAAGCAGTGTAAAATATTCTCCTGCTGCAGGTACTGTGGGGAACCCTGGTCCATCGGGTAGACTGGGCAGGACTGGAGTTCCTGGTTTTCAAGGACCTCTTGGGGATCCCGGACCTCCTGGTTTTCCTGGATCCCCAGGAGCACAAGGTCAGGATTTTTGTTTATCTTCGACTTTTTAATAGCTTATCACTTCTAGCATGTTCTTATTCATTCCCCCGTCTTCTTCAGGGTTTCCTGGTACAATTGGCCCTCGCGGCATTCCCGGCAGCGTCGGCCGCAGCCACAGCATCGGCTACACTCTGGTTAAGCACAGCCAGAGCTCCCAGGTTCCCATGTGTCCTCAAGGCATGGCCAAACTGTGGGAGGGCTACAGTCTGCTGTATGTAGAGGGACAGGAGAAGGCACACAACCAAGACCTCGGTATGAAAACACTGTCAGGCTCTTATGAACCATAAATACTAGTTATAGCAGTCTTTGTGGGGCAAAATTAAAGGTTTAAAACCTCCCTTTGTCTCTTCAGGTCAGCCGGGGTCGTGTCTCCCCAGGTTCAACACGATCCCCTTCCTCTACTGCTCGCCCAGCGAGATTTGCTACTACGCTAGCCGCAATGATAAATCCTACTGGCTCTCCACGACCGCATCCATACCCATGATGCCCGTGGAAAAGGAGGAGATAAGACCTTACATCAGCAGGTATTGTACACTGTGTTACTTTAGTCAAGCTGCCTGTCATATACATGTGCATACAATTAATGAAGCTTTCATCTGATTATATGAATAACACAGGTGTTCAGTATGTGAGGCTCCATCTCAGGCAGTGGCGGTCCACAGTCAGGATATGACAATCCCCAACTGTCCTATCGGCTGGAGGAGTCTCTGGATAGGATACTCCTTCCTAATGGTACGTAGTTAATGGCAGCTTCTACCAAACAGATTTAGACCAGCAATTAGATGAAGAGGTTATTTCTCCCCATGGTTCTGCATACTGCCAAATTGTCTTCAGAGATGTCATATTTAAAAAAAATGTCCTTTCATTTCTGACACAGCACACAGCAGCTGGTGCAGAGGGCGGCGGTCAGTCCTTGGTGTCTCCTGGTTCCTGTCTGGAGGACTTCCGGGCGACTCCGTTCATCGAGTGCAACGGCGCCAGGGGCACCTGCCACTACTTTGCCAATAAATACAGCTTCTGGCTGACAACCGTGGATCCAGAAAATGAGTTTACCTTCTCGCCAGCCAAGGAGACGCTGAAGGGAGGCCAGGAGCGCTCCAGAGTCAGCCGCTGCCAAGTGTGCAGCAAGATCTTGTAGTAGGCAAAGGTGAAAGATGGAGGAGTGAGGCGGGGAAACATCAGGAGGGGATTCACTAACATTTCAAGAATTTATGATGGAGGATGAGATGGATTTAAAAAAGAACACGTGACTGACTGAATGGACCTTTCTCCTGTGCTGTGATGGTTTCAGAATCGAGTCGAGCAACATCGGCCCCATTTTGAGAGTTTTTTAATCCCCTGTAGGAATGAACGGCTTTTAAAAAAAGAAGAAGAAGCTGGAGGTAGGAGGAGGAAAGAGAAGAGTCCCAGTGTGAGCGATCTTCTCGAGATTATCACTGATAATGGTGCTATTGTTTATGTATGTGTTTATTACGTGTCAGCTTTCTTGTGACAGATGTCAGCGAGAATCATTCTCGGCTACCTCGGAGAGTGCCCCCACCCCCGTTTAGCAAACAACTGCCCCGCACACACGTTAAGCACCCAATTTAAAGGTTATCAGCTCAGGAAGTTGGTCGTTATTGGTTCTTGTCGCTCCCATAGATACTGACAGCAGGCAGAAAGTCTCTACACCAACTCTGACGTCTGACTGTCATATCTATGGGACAGACAAGCCTACAAATGCTTTTCAATGGGCTGATCACGTTCGAAGTGGGTACATAAGAGCTTAATGTGAGATGAGAGTAAAATTACAGATTGCTGGTTGATTTTAAGGTTTTAAAGCGAGTTTGCATTATCTTATTGGGCTGATCTGAGCAAAGCAGATATAAAGCTTCACTGAAATCCCATCTTTGGGAAGATGAAACCTGTTTTCTTCATAAACTTTTTATTCTACGGCAGTTTAGCATCACGAAGGTGCCCACTGTAAACACACTGGGGATTTTTTTCATGTGTTGCATCAATACCTGCAGTATATTTGATGTCGGCCACTTCATTATTGGTTTGAAAATCAACTTGCCAAGACATGTGACTTGCTTGAGGTAAAAATGGCGTTGAAGCTATCCTTTGTTTTTAAGTTTTTGTGATATTTGGATTATTTTTTGGTGCCTTACAATCGGACGTGTGAATTAAAGGAGTTTTAGCTTCATGTAAAGATTAAAAAAATCTGTGGAAAACTATAACTCATTAGCAAATTATTTTTTGCATAAACAAAAAAAGACTAGAAGTATTTTTTTTATTGGACTCCAACAAAAAAACATAAACAAAGCAAGTTTCATTTCTTTAAGTGCTGGTTTTCATATAGAAGGTGAGAAGCATCATCTGTTTGGGGAACAGAAGGAACTTAGAAACAATCTAAAGTATTCCTAAACATGTCAAAGTCCCAGCGTAAGCTTCACGTAAGCCTGTGTACATTTCACAGTGGGACTCTCAGGTTGCTGCTACGTTACCGTTAGTATGACTTTAAAGGTCAAGTCAGATTTTTCTGTGCAACAGCTGAAATGACAATAGAGAGCTGTTGTTATTGCACTGATGTGGACACAGATGGTTCAGAACATCAAAGGGGCATACATATCTCCACCTCCACTCTCACAGGTTTTCTCTATGCTGCGAACAAACAAGTATTTCTTTTGATTATATCACACTTTTTAAGGCTGCCATTCGCTTGCATTTTGCAAAAAGACACAAAACACACGCTCTCTGATAGATGAATTATTGCTGTACATAGTGCTTACTGTATTTTTCAGCAAATCATGTTAGCGCAAAGGTCTATGATGTTGTTACTCGGTTATTTTCTTTTCTTTTTGTGTCCTCGGACAGGTAAGAAGATGGCAAAAGGACAATTCTGTGCCTTTAAATATAGATTTTTCAAAAACAAATACAAAAACACACAAAAAATTTGAAATTGTATCTGTTTTTGCATTAAATTTGGTTTTCCTCTGAGTCAAACAGGTTCATCTGTGCTTGGACAGTGGAAGCTACAGCATGACTTGTAACCACTACGACCTCTAGCACGTCTCTCTCTGCTGGTAGCCCTGACTTTAACGCTGTGCCACATAGTACATTTGTGTCTGTATTGTTTTTTTTGTAATCTAGATTTGTAATTATTGAGTCGTGACACTAGCCCCTGGTTTTATTTACTGAGAAGTGAGGGAATGGGAAGGTAATGATGTGTACATTAAATTTTATGGAAAGGAAAACATGCCTGTGTTTTTATATGGGAGCTATGTTCACCGCTGATGATTTAGGATGCTAACAGCACACTTTATTGCCAGTTTGGACTTCACCGCTCGTTCAGAGCCAAATGGAGAAACATGCTTTAAGATCCCTGAGTGACAGAAAAGAAATGCAGTTTTCCTCAAAGAGGATCCATAACAAATCAAAAGTGGCAACGTAACATGTCTGTTCCTGTAACGTGTGTTTCTGTGCTCACACACTTTGAAATAAAGTCTCAAAACTACTTAACAAATGCATGTTTTTTGTTTTTAGCTCAACATGAGGAAGTGAAGTGAATTTAAATATAAAATCTGTAAAACCAAATGTTGCTGCCAGTGGTACTGGTTCATTTCACAAAGTGGATGTAATAGAGAAATAGAAGATACAGCCAGACGGTTGAAACATGAGCACATTTGGGTGTTCTGATAGGACAACGACTCCAAACACACATCAAAACTGTTTTTAGAATAGATAAAGCAGGCTGACATTTACAGAAGGGATAGGCCTTTCCAATGGCTCCATGGTCCATCTCAGAAAACCAACAACCTTTAATTAACTCTGCCATGCTGCCAAGAATAGTGGTCAGTCCAGCTGGAAGTATGCGCTTGTTTATTGCTACCAAAAGCATCTTAGCAAAGGACATTAACCCAAAGCTTAGTGGAGGAATCTACTTTTGACCATGTGTGGATTAGAGAAAATCCAAATTAAAATTAAACTTGTGCATCTGAATACCTTTTTTTTAGTCATTACAGATGTGTGCTTTAATCAATCACTACACCCTGGAAAGAAAACAGTTCAAAGAATTTATTAAAAGGCCAAAGTTACCATGCCATGTGACCATGATGATGTAAGATGCGCGAAAGTGATTAAATAAAAATAATTAAGAACAACTATTACAAAAAGGAAAAGGCCAAAACAATATCAGAAATGAAAATTGCAGAAGAGATAGATCACAAATTCTGTTTCTGCCTCTTAGTTTTTATTCACATTAATAATTTTTATATGTTTCTATTTAAAATTGGAATAATAAAACACAGATAGATAGATAGATAGATAGATAGATAGATAGATAGATAGATAGATAGATAGATAGATAGATAGATAGATAGATAGATAGATAGATAGATAGATAGATAGATAGATAGATAGAACCTTCGCTCCAGTCCAGTAGGTGGCGGTAGTTCACCTTTTCAAAAGAAGAAGAAGAAGCGGAACTCGTAGCACAACAACAACATTGTTAGCAGCATTAGCTCGCAAAAAAGCGAGGAGACTTTTTTCTTCTTATTTGGGTCCCATTAACAGGTGAGTGTAATAACCGAGGGCCGTCAGAGAGTGTGAATGTGCAGTCTGTTGCCCTGTGTGCTTGTACGGTCGGAGAATCGCACATTTGTGAGCCGTTTCAGCTATGTGCACAACGTTAGCTCTCAGGCTAACGCTAGCTCCTAACGTTTTATTTAGTGGTTGTGTGCAGAAGTCACTGCATGCAAAGAGTTCTCGTACAGGATGAAGATTAAGGTGTGATGATGAGGATGCAGTGCTGTTGGATTTGTCCTCCTTGGTGAAATAGTTAGTCGACAGCCAGAAAAAATGACTACACATTCATGAAAGCTGATTTCTCGAGAGCTTTTTGTATTCTGCTCGTTGTATCCTGTTAATTACAACGTATACTCGGATACAGGCGTCATTGATACTTGTGGTAACGAGCGGTGTGCACGGATGGGTCCAGATACTCAGAAGGTTAGACGTCAAGATGTTTTGTGTGTCAGGTTTCTTTACTAAAACTCATATTTCTTGAACCACAGAGGCCTAGAGATACACGCAAGATTTACCACGGTTACACCAGTTGTCTTTTTTTAAGATCTGAGGAGGTTTATTGCATACTGACTTGTCTCGTTATTAAGGGTTCAACCTTCAAATGGTTGGTGAGCTCCACAGTCAACAGATCCCAGTTCAACAAGCATCTTTGGGATGTGGTCGAGCGACAGATTCTCATTATGAATGTGCAGCTGACAAATCTGGACTGACACTCAAAGCCATTATACAACACGCCTCATTCATACAAGCACTTGCTCTATGCTTTGAAATGCTTTCTATCTAACATTCATACACATTCATACTCAAATGGATGCATCGAAGAACAGCTTGGTATCTTGCCCAAGGATACACGCAGACTGGCCAACCTTCCAGTCAGTAGATGATCTAGTCTACCGCCTGAGCAACAGCCACCCCATACAGTGTGATGGGGTTAGGGGTGCTGATCATGCAAATGTGGACCAGAATGGTTCCAGCATCTTGTTAAATCTGTGCCTTTTCTAAGCAGCATTTGTATTTTTCTATTCTTTAACTTACTGCTCTGACTGAGGTCGAGTCCGTTGTCCAAACAATTGTGTTTGACCTGGGCTAAAAGTCGATGTTTGAATCAACTGTTATTACTGTTGACAGAGGCCAAGTGGAGATAATCTTGCATAAGAGCACAAAGGAATTTATGCTTTGATGGCAGAGTGATAAAGGCAAACATTAGGTATAAATAAACAGTGCTGAGTAACAATAAGTGACCATAGGTGTGTGTGAAGTTGAAATAGTGTGTGTGAGGTCAGCATACAGGCAGAGTAGAGCCAGTGTGACTCATTCAGGAGGATGGATTTAAAAAAGAAAAGCAAACACCCACAGTGGTGGGGACCATGATTTGATCTGTTAATACCTGGTTAAAGCATGTGTCTGTAGCTGTAATGCTTAAAAGTATAAAAGGTAAATTAAAAAGTTGGAAGTGAACAGCAACAAGATCCACTGTTTGATTTCTCACCGATTTTTACTCTGGCTGCCATCAGAACTACTTTAACTCTACTTAACATAGAGTCAGCAAGGTGTTAAAAATGTTCAGTTGGTGAGCCAGTGTGAGTTGTACCCTCAGGAGTTGCATCCAATCTGGTCTTCTGCTGCTGTAGCCCATCTGCTTCAAAGGATGATGCTCTTTTGTCTGCCTGTCAAGAATTAGTCGACTCTGCTCATTCAAAAAGGAAAAAAAAGAAGGTAGTCCACTCCATGTTTTGGGAATAACTTGTCCATTCCAGTCTAGTTAATTGGACGAATAATACTCAGCTTCGGGTTTTCAGTTAATCCATGAAGGGTGAACAAGCAAAGAAGTCAGAAGTAGAGCAGGGCGATATGACCAAAAATATTTATCACGATATACATTTGAAAATTTGCGATAACGATATAACTGACGATATAATTGACACTAGACAAAATACTTTACAACTCCACAACTTTGATGGGTTTTTTGCACTAATAATGTATTTTCACTTAAACAAGCAGCTGTTTTTTATGTGCATTAAAGTTATATAAAAATTTTACAGTGCAAATGCAAATTCCTTGCTGACAGTTTAACCAAAAGGCATTTCCAGTGGAAATTGGCCGACATATCCTGAGCATAACAATGTATAATATCCACAAAACTTAAAAAAGGTTATACACACACAATACGGTAATATTATGTTGAAGCACAGTACGTATCACTCCGCGAGGCTCCTGCCTACGATAGCCGTAATGCTCCGACAATCCATCAAGCTGTGGGGGTTCGTAGCTTAGCAAAGTCGCACTAAAACATTTGACAGATTTTCGAGCGCCGTGTACAACATAAAATCGTTTCGAGGTCAGTAAACACAACCAGAGTTCATACATAAGGCACACAGGATTATAAGGGGCACTGTCGATTTTCAGAAAAATCAAAGGATTGAGTTTAAGTGTGCCGTATTTTCCAAAAAACACGGTAATAACGACGGCCCGCTAGCATGCTCTACCAAAAATAGTGCTTTGTTGTGTGTCTGACGGACGAAAGCTAAACCAGTTCCACACCAGTGAAGTTGCATTTTTACAAACCAATTCTGGTTCATCTGTTTCATTCAACGATCCGCTTTCGCTCTTCTCATTCTGCGTCGCCGCCATGTGCGTATGTAAACAAACTCACTGCGCATTTTACCCATATTCTATGGCGATATTTCATTTTCTTATCGTTGCCCAAAATTACACCAGTATTACCGTGAATGGTATGATACAGCCCAGCCCTAGTCAGAAGTTCAACAACAGAAACGATGCAAAGCCAAGTCAACTAGATCATCTAGCTAGTGTACTTACGGTGCTGGAGCAGTGTTGATCGGTCCAACGTGAGATTCACTACATGTGGACTTAGTATGACCTGAGGTCCCAAAATCACCACTTCTTGCTGCTACTTTTTCCAGCCCCCCAGAAAACACACAGTGCCTGGTAGACCCCATGAGAAAGGCTTTAATCTGCACTCCTACTGCGCCAAGTCAGAGTGATCTTACTGGCTGACTGTACAAATGAAAACACACAGAAATTCATTACAAAAACCACATTCAAAATAACTAATCTGGCACTCGCAGCAAGGTGTACCTAACGAAGTGGCCAGTGAGTGTAAATAGTTGTTAGACACAGACTTTGACTTGAAATTTAAATAAGTACCCCATAAATACTGCTGGTGTTATACTCCTTGACTTCAATATATCTTAATTTATTTGAATAATTTTTTTTTTTTTTAAAAGAGGAAAATACACAAATTTGTAATTTTGGACGACACTGTTGTTGCGGTTTTCTTTTTTTAAAAAACTTCCAGTAAAAACTATGCAGAATAAAACCTTTCATAATTAAAGAAAAAAAAGAAAAAACTTATGAGCTATGTGATTCTTTGCCACTAGGTGGCAGTACTCGCTGTCTGAAAGTGAGAGAGGGGAAAGAGCTAATGTAAGAAAGGAGAAATGAGAAATCACTCAGCAAGTCTCGAGTGCAGGTTTCAGAGATGGTGAAGAGAAAGCAGGAGAGGAGGATTCATCAAAAAGTGTGGTGAAAGATGCAAACACAGAAAACAGGGAGTTTAAATGTGTTTGATAAATGTGCTTAAGAGTTGGCAGATGGACTCAACCTCATTGATCCCTGACGCTTAATTTCAAAAGGCCAGCCGAGTAATCAGGTTCACTTTAAATAACTGTCATGCCAGTTAGACGAGAGAAAGATGAGGTGCAGTGACTTTAACTCTCAGATGAGGCAAGAAGAAAAAAGATGATTTGGATTGTGATGGAAATCCGAGGAGAGGGAGCAGTATTTCCAGTCTGAAACTTGACTTCTTTTCTTTAAAAAAGCAGAGAAATCAGAGAAAGTGAGGAAACAAGTTTAAGAACTGAGCCTCTTTCAACACTTGCTGCTCAATTTACACCACCCTTCTTTCTAACAGGGGAGACAGATGCAGGCAGGTGGAGTGGAGTGGGGTGGGAGTGCTTCCAGAGGGAGCTCAGTATGCATCTTAGTTCAGCATTTAGAAAACATTTCCACATTTTGCCACTTTGTTCACCGTCTCAGGTACGCTGGAATTTTCGGACACCCACTCGAACATGTCCTATGTCTTCATCAACGACTCGTCGCAGACCAGCGTGCCTCTGCTGCAGTCGTGCATCGATGGAGACCTACCCTTCGCCAAGAGGCTGCTAGAGACCGGATGCGACCCCAACATCCGTGACAACCGGGGCCGCACCGGCCTCCACCTAGCCGCCGCCAGAGGGAACGTGGAAATATGCCGCCTCTTGCACAAGTTTGGGGCCGATCTGCTGGCGACGGATTATCAGGGGAATACGGCGCTGCACCTGTGCGGCCACGTGGATACGATACAGTTCCTGGTGTCCAACGGGCTGAAGATCGACATCTGGTAAGAATTCAGAGTTCAGGTGATGACAGTGAGCTGTTTCCACCCTGAGCAACTTAATGTTCTCTCATTTTAACTCCACTTTTAATTTCATGTATATCAACTATTCAGAATCATGTAGTCATGCATGATTCATGTTGATATGGTAGAAGCTAAAAGCCATGTGGTGTACTGAGACTGTTTGGGTTGTAATACCCTCTCTAAACAACTTAAATCTGCCCTTTAGAGATTTCTGAATGAATGAAAAAAGCACTAAACTCAAATTAAACTGCAATGAACAAAGCTGCTCTAGAGATGATCTGAATCCACAAAGAACTGACAACAGAAAAGAAGCAAAAAGAAACAAATTTAAAATTGAGCAGACAGCAGTACTCTGAATCTTCAGTCGGAGGTTGGTGTTAATTCTGTCAGAGTATTCATTTAATGTTATTTGGGTTGTTTTTTCTTTGTAACTGCTTATTGAGCATCTTAAATATATAAAGTTAGTTGGGGAATTTGAATCAAAGTATCGTAAATTTCATGAATGAAAGAAATATAACTAAAAGATAAGTCTTTTCTATGTAACTGCTGCTAAAATCCCACTGGTGGAATTCACCTTTCACCTCTCAGCAGAGCAAATCGAATGACTTCCTGTCCCCTCGGGGGGAGTGCACTGTTGCTCCCCTCAGAGGAGACGAGAGGAGTATTTGGTTCTGTTTGTTTGCAGTTTTCAAACTATTGTGTTCAAATCGTGTGTGATGGTAAACACCAATAAGAGTTCGAGCTGATTTCATTTTGAGGGAAAATCGGGTCAAGGTTGCACCAGATGTGAAAATTGTTAAAACCTTTAGATCACGCACATTTTTCTTTTGTATGGATCGTCTTCAACCTTCACAACCATTTACTATCATCTTGGGCACCATGAGTAGCATTTCACCTTTACCAACTTTTGGGTTATCAAGTAAGTTGTGAACAAACTAAAGCTGAATATCTGATGTTTCTCTGGGAGACTTTAAAGCTCTGATAAATAATCCTGTAACTGAAGAGTGCAATAAACCAGACTTTGTGTTTTTGCTGGTACTGTGATATCGCTCCCCAGCAGACACAAAAATGATCACGTGAGCATGAACACAACAGGAAGTCTCTGAACTCTTCATGCATGTAAATCTAAACCAGTGTCTGAAAGTGTCAGACATAGTACACATTTTGCTGTGTGTGTTCAAATGCTTACAAGATGAATGGATACGGATAAGCTAACAGATCTCAGTCACCCCATGGCAAACACAAGAGATGACCTCATGCTGCTGCTGTACTGATTACCCTCTTTTTAGACTGTTAGACTTGTCTGAAAGATGCCCCTGATGAAGCTGCTGAAATATGACACAAACACTTAGATACGTTCTGGTTTTTCAGGGAATATTTGGGAGTTGTGAAATTGTTTTAATTCACTAAATGAGGTCATCACTTACTGCTATGAGTTGATGTTACGTAAATCACCCATACCCGCGACAAAGCCAGTACCAAGGCCATCTGACTCATTGTTTGCTGGGATTACTAAAAAGGATTCAGTGCTTTCAGTTTTCAGTTGAACTTAACTAAAACATTAGCTTTTAATTCTACTGTGCAGACTAATCATATTGTTTTTATCTGCAGGCTACATGTGTGACTGTAGTTATGTATGCACAGTTGTGGAACAGCATATTCACATCATGGAGGTTTCCTGGTTCAAGTTAATACAAAACTCGTGTGTTGGATAAAAGAAATAATAGATTTCTTTTGTTCTTACTGCAGTAACCACAACGGATCGACTCCTCTGGTGCTGGCGAAGAGACGCGGAGTCAACAAGGATGCTATTCGTCTGCTGGAGGGGCTGGAGGAGCAGGAGGTGAAAGGCTTCAACAGAGGAGCCCACTCCAAACTGGAGACCATGCAGATGGCTGACAGTGAGAGGTGAGCAGAGCTGGAAGGAGAGAGGGTGGAGAGCCAATCGGGACAGATCATGCAGCCAAAGCATGATCTGTCCTGATTGGCTCTCTCCTGCAAAGCAGGTAGAGTTTCAAGCAAGACTTCACACAGCTTTAAGAGCAATAATACTGACCCAGAGAACTGTTCTGTGCCTGCTTTAAATTAGACTTAAAATGAGATTCTGGAAGGGTCTATCTTCATTTTAGCTCCTACACTGATTGTGGGTTTTCTTAGCTTTACCACAGAAAAAAGGAACAAGAACAGAGTTACATGTGAGCGATAACAAACTTCTGTGTGTGTGTGTCTCAGTGCGATGGAGAGCCACTCCTTACTGAACCCGAACCTGCAGAGCACCGAGGGCGTCCTGTCCAGCTTCAGGACCACCTGGCAGGAGTTTGTGGAGGACCTGGGCTTTTGGAGGGTCCTGCTGTTGCTGGTGGTCATCGCCCTCCTCTCCCTGGGCATCGCCTACTACGTCAGTGGGGTCCTGCCTTTCTCCACCAGCCAGCTGGAGCTGGTGCACTGAGTAAAGGCTGGGAAGAAGGGTGCGGAAGAGGCAGTAAAATAAATGAATGAAGGTCTGCGTTCAGCTTTGTGTATAGAACAAAAACCCAGAGTTTTGTTTCTTTGTTGCCCACATTTGATCCTTTTTTATTGTGGTCTTAACAACATCATATGATCCTGTTAGTAAAGCGACGCAATTTAAAAAATATTATAAATATTTTTAGGTGATTAACGAGAGAGGGCGGTGACTCAGAGACTTCATGTGTGGCCTAACACCTCGACTCATTGATAGACTCATTTCCTCTTCCTCACACTTGTCATGTCATCCCTGTTTGCTCTGTTACAAGCTGTATATTGCTGATGTTTTGTATCTTTTCATTGTTTTCTCCTCACTTGTTATTTATTCAAATGTCTTTGGTGTGAATTTTTCCCTCGCTGTCTTTCTTTCACACAAATACCTGCAGCCTTTCTGACGGGAAACAGTTTTGTCAGGATAACAGAGCCGACTGCAGAGAAACACCTGGACTGAGTTTAGATGAAGCTTCAGGTTTAACTGGGATTATGGCAGCAGATTAATGCTTCTTACTTTGTTGTATATTCATTTTATCTTAATGTGCTTTTGTTAAAGGTTTTCAGTGTTTATTCCATCAAACATTTGAAGTCATTTAATGTGCAAAATGAATAAAATCATGACTGTAATCTGCATCAGGTTAGAGCGTCACTTTGTTACCAACTCAAAACTTTATTGGCACACAGCAGCTAACCTGAGCTTTTTACAAAGCGCAAAGAAAACAGGAAAGACTGCAAATCTGTAGAAACAGGCAGGATTAGTACTCGCTGTAAATGAATATACATACAGAACCTGCTCTCACCAATGGGGGGAAAACCTTCAGCTGCTACTGATCTTTGATGATTCAGCATTTTAATGATCTGGGTGACGGTAAGAAAGATGTTACAAAGAAAATCAAACACTTGAGATTCTTGTTTGTACCGTAAATTGTTGGAAGACCGCAAATCAAGCCTTACTGGAAGCTTTTTCAGGTATAAGCCGTACTTTCATTCAGTGATTGTACACATTGAGTGTACAGTCATTTGTACCCACCTTTTTGCTCACACTCATTTGCAAATGTTCAGTTACCCTGTACCCACTGCTGTTGAAGAGCTTTGAGACACACAGAACAATAACAGTTTCACTGAGGAAGAAAGATGGACAACGTCACACTCTCACCCATGGCTGTTTATTGTCCTGTTTTTTAGTGACATATAGACCCTCCCCTGGATGTGCCCTGTTAGAAAAGAGAATATCCTGTCAAATTAAGGCTAAGACTGTTAAAACCAGGCTGTGATGTGTTTGACTTCAACTAATATCAGTACATAAATGTGTCACCGCTTTTTTCCGTTACATAATGTGGTAAAGTGTAGGCTACATGTTTGGTAAAAATGATTTAAAGGGAAGTAGTTTTGTTTTGACATTCTGGTTTTAGTTTGAGTGTGAATATAGCACACAGCCCTGCAAGTTCAAATTTTATTCACCATATGCAGTGGCAGGTTGCCCTGCAGTGGAATGAACCCGACCTTACACATGTAACAGAGTCATAAATAACATTGTTATAATTACACAAAATGTGTTCTAAACCCCCAAACTTCTCCTTTTATACCTGACTTTTAGGACCTCCAAGCCTGTAGTTGTGTTCATTATCAGTTAGAGCCCCTCCTCATTCTTTTCTTCTTCTTTGGTGCAATACTATAAATACAGTGTACCCCTTTTGCCTCTCCCCTTTTTCTACAATTCCCCTGTGGGAGAGGAGCTGGAGTGGGCAAATTATTTACTTGGAGGTCTTTCTTTCTTTTACCTTTTTTATCAGACACAACGCAGAATCACACCGGTTACACTTGGTGCCGCTGACCCGTCACATCGCCAATCCGCGATCCACCCCTCCTCCTTCTGCTGCCGCTGTTTTCCCGCCTCCTCTCTGCAGCTGTGTGCCAGAATCCTGTGCCCTGCGCTTTGACTCACAGGTTTTTATATAGCGTGTGTGATCGATGCCCCGTAATTTGGCTTGCAGGCATCTCTGTCACGTGTGAACTTAAAGGGCAAATACGTAGGTGATCATTTCTGTCACTGTTTCATATTGTTGCCTCAAATTATACAGGCACGGATTGTAATTTTTTTTTCTCTATTGATATTGGCTTTTACAGCCTGTTTTAATTGAGAGGAGAAAACAACATTTTATTTTCTATGGTGTTTTGATTCTTTGATGTTTTTTTTCTTCTCCCCACATTTCATTGTTTTGTGAAGTTTTGCATAATTGTGTGTGGGGGTTAGGCTCGTTTTTTTTTTGCTGTTGAACAGTGATATCTCACTTGGGCCAACATGTTAAGTGAGGAAACTGTGGATAGCGCTTTGCCTGATCTGTTCTCTGCGGGGAGTAATATGACCTTTGGTTTGGGGAGGGGTCATCAGATTGCTCCAAAGTTTTTTGGGAGGGGTAGGCCAGTAGTCCCGGGTATTGGTGCCCACACTGTAGACCAGCCAGTGATGCACTCACCATTAATGCCAGCAGCTAGCTCCACACCAGCTGCTTGCGAACGCCAAACACACACCCAGGCTGTCACTAGTGACATGTTGAGCAGCTTGATCACTGACTTAGCAAAGCAAATTGGGGAAAATATCACATCCTCTCTTGACTCTATGCACCAGCCAGCCCCCACCCAGCCACAGTCTCCCCAGAATGTGCCCTCGAGCTGCAATGACCAGTCCCAGCTGAAGGTTGTTGTTCAGTCAGACACCAAAGCTCCACCATACTTCAAGGGTGACAACACAGATCTATTTCCCATCGGTGAATGGGAGGACATGATGAGATGTTATCTGCACAGAATCAGCTGTGACACAGATGAAGAAATGTTTGCCATATTAATGTCTAGATTAACTGGCAAAGCCAGAGATGTGGTCAAGGTGTCACTTCGTTGCCGCCCTGAGTTGAATCGGAATGATCCTATTACTGCTGTGTTTGACATACTGAGGTCTGACTTCAGCGACTTGACATATTCCAGCCTGCCCATGAAAGATTTCTACAGTACTGTGCCACGTCCAGGTGAGAACGCCATGGATTACTGGATCCGGTTGAACAAGTCTATTGATGCTGCTGATGAGTGTCTCCGCAGGCGCGGCAAGATGGTAGAGGACCCCAGTAGTGAGGTTGTTTCGATGTTCATTAATCACTGTCCTGACCACAGTCTTACGTTGTCTTTTCAACTGAAGGCCCCTGAGGAGTGGACTGCAGCTGAGGTTCAGAGCCGTCTGGACAACTATGTGAGGAAAATGAGACAGTCTAGTGTTTTGTCTCATAATACAGCAAGTCTGTCCATCCCGCATCAGAGCCCTGTCGCTGTTAACAGCCAGCCCCACTCCAGCGGTGCTCAAGCAGTCCCAGTAACACATGAGCCAGCCTCGTATCCTATGCCCTCTGTTCCCTCTGCAGCCACATGTCAGCCTCTCTCTTCTGATGGCATGGTAAGTGTGCAGCAGCCCTCTGCTTGTCCTCCTTTGACTCTACATGTCATGCCCCCATCTTTGCCAGTTTCTGGCCCTCCTCCAGCTGAGCCAGGTGTTCAACAGATGGTAGCACTGTTTGACAAGGTTCTGTCCATGTGCACTGCATCACTAGCCACTGGTCCTAGGTGCCCACAACCCACAGGTCATTCCCATGGGCACCGCAATGCTCATCGTGCTTCGTGCAGAGTGTGTGGCTCACATGAACACACAACCCATGTGCATTGTAGGCTGTACAAGCTATGCCACAGCTGCTTTGACCCTGGACACATGAGGCGTGAATGCCCACAGTTGCACCAGAAACCAAGCGTTTCAGTCCCTCCTCCCACCGATGCTGCTTTAAACTAGCCAGCCCATGTAACGAGAGGGGTAGCATGGGCAGTGTTGATGAAACCCTCAGAAATGCAACAGACCCAGAAGCCATATATGTTAACTGCTGTAGTAGCCTCTCTGATGAGAAGACTGTTATTATGGGTTCACAAAGAGTTGGCAGGGCTAGTGAGTTGTTTTACACTCCAGTGTCGGTCAGTGGCCGGTGTTCCCTGACAAGCATGCTTGATTCAGGAAGTATGTCATGCACACTAAGTGAAGAGGCTGATAGCAAGCTAAGAGCCGCTGGTGTTGCTCTGATTCCGCAGCATATCCCTGAAAATGTGGTGCTGGTTGGTTGCGGTGGCCTTCTCACACAACCGAAATGCATCTATGATTTGGACATTGAAGTATATGGGACTAGGTTTCTTGTACCAACATTTGTGGTTCCTGGGCAAAAAGATGAGCTCATCGTGGGGAGCAATGTGATCCGGACCATCATTCAGAAGATGAAGGCTGATACAAAGTACTGGGAGCTTATTAACTCCAATTACACTGGCACTGATTGTGAAGACTTCCTGCAGTTGCTGAGCTGTATCTCACGGTGGTCTGCTCCTGTGTTGCCAGATAAAGTAGGTACAGTCAGGTTGCGGAAGAATGTCACTCTCCTGCCACAAAAAGAATATGTAGTTTGGGGAAAGCTGCCACCTTCTGCCCTCGTGTCTCCAGGAAGTACTGTCGTTGTGGAACCCACGTCAGCCCGTTCCACTCCAAAGAACATAATGGTGGGGCGCATTATAACACCCATGTGGGGAGATCGTTGGGTCCCTATGAAAGTCCTTAACCCAACAGAGAGCCCTGTGACACTTCGTCGCAATGCTAAGATTGCGGATGTCTTTCCTTGTATTGCTGTGGAGGACCTGCCCATCACTCAAGGTCTCTGCGAGACTCTGACTGACCAGCATACCAGTTTTCCCCCCTCATCAGACTCTGTGCCTGACTCTGCACAGCTACTCAAAGATGCTGGGTTGGCTGACATTGATATTGAGGGCTGTGAAGTGTCAGATGGGTGGAAGAGGAAATTGGTGGAGCTTGTGTTGACTTACCAAGATGTGTTCTCTAGAGACAAACTGGACTGTGGTGAGGTGAAAGACTTTGTCCATCGTATCCACCTCACTGACGACCGCCCTTTCAGGCTTCCCTATCGCAGAGTACCCCCGGCTCACTATCACAAGTTGCGAGAGGTGCTGTCAGACATGGAGATGAAAGGCATCATCAGTAAGTCCACCAGCGAATACGCCTCGCCACTGGTAATGGTTTGGAAGAAGTCAGGTGACTTGAGGATATGCACTGACTTCCGCTGGCTCAATGCCAAAACCATTAAGGATGCTCACCCACTGCCCCATCAGGCTGACTGTCTTGCTGCCCTTGGTGGGAATGCTTTCTTCAGCACCATGGACCTCACATCTGGGTTCTACAACGTTCCCCTCCATGAGTCTGACAGACGGTACACTGCTTTCACTACACCTCTTGGCCTGTATGAGTACAACAGACTTCCCCAGGGTCTATGCAACAGCCCAGCATCTTTCATGCGGATGATGCTCAGCATCTTTGGTGATTTGAACTTTTCCAGCCTCCTGTGTTATCTTGATGACCTGCTGGTGTTTGCGCCTTCAGAAGAGGAGGCCCTAAGACGTCTTGAGATTGTTTTCTCTCACCTGAGGACCAGCAATCTGAAGCTGGCGCAGAAAAAATGTCACTTTCTCAGACGCTCTGTGAGGTTTTTGGGTCATGTCGTGGATGCTGGTGGTGTCTCGGTTGATCAGGATAAAGTGAGGGTTATCGCCAATTTTCAGAAGACTGACCTTATGGATGGTGACGGTTGCACCCCTTCTCAGAGGAAAGTGAGATCCTTCCTTGGCATGGTGATGTTTTACCAGCATTTTATACCAGGGTGCTCTCGTATTGCGAAGCCACTCTTTGCTCTAACTGCCGGTCAGAAGAGGACTAAAGGCTGCCATGGGAGTCGGAAACCTGGAACTTTTCGCAAGCTCACCCCTCAAGATTGGACTCCTGCTTGTGAGAAAGCATTTGAGGGACTCAAAGGTGCACTCCTCAGCTGTGCGGTGCTGGCACATCCTGATTTTGAGAGGCCATTCATCCTTTCAACTGACGCTTCCATGGATGGGCTGGGTGCTGTCTTATCCCAGGTGCCAGCTGGTGAGGAGAGAGCAAGACCTATAGCCTTTGCTAGTAAGTCTCTCAGCCGCAGTCAGGCCAAATACCCAGCACACCGGCTCGAATTTTTGGCTCTGAAGTGGGCTGTGTGCGATAAGTTCAGCCACTGGCTCAAGGGTCATCGGTTCACTGTCTGGACTGATAACAATCCTCTCACATACATTCTGACTAAGCCAAAGCTGGATGCCTGTGAACAGCGTTGGGTCTCTAAGCTTGCACCATACTGCTTTGAGATCAAATATGTTCCTGGAAAGCTGAACATTGTGGCAGACACCCTGAGCAGGGAACCGTTTGTGAGGCCGTTGGCCCAGCGGCTCCTGTCGGAGCCCTACTTTGAGCTGCTAGAGCAAGTCAGTGGTGTGAAAGATGCCAGTGTCCAAGATGCCTTCCGTTTGACCTGTCAACCTCAATCGATACGCAGTGCTCCACCCTCTGCTGTGCTTGATGTGTCTCTGTCAACTGATGACGTGTCTTCTCTCATGTCTTCGCTCTGTGAGTGGGAGTCTGCTTCTCGCCAGCGTGCAACATCCCTCGCTGGTCACCTAACCTCCATCAGTCCACCTGACTGTGATGTTACTCATGCGCTGTCCCGTGCTGATCTCCTGTCTCATCAAACAGGGGATCCTGTGATCTCCAGAGTAGCCCGCTATGTTGAGCGTAAGCGCAGACCCTCCAGACGTGAGCGCTGTCATGAGAACCAACATACGTTGCGGCTCCTGAAACAATGGGATAAGCTCACATTCCTCAATGGTGTCCTCTACAGAGTCGTGAGGGACCCACTGACCAAACACAAGAGATTCCAGTTTGTGGTACCTGACTCCCTAAAACAAGTGGTGCTGTCTGGCATACACGACAATGCTGGTCATCAAGGTCAACCTCGCACACTCTCCTTGGCTCGTCAGCGTTTTTTCTGGTATGATATGGAGAAGGATGTGCGCGGTCATGTGAGAAATTGCCGCAGGTGTGTTCTCAGCAAGACCCCAGAGCCAGCAGCTAGGGCCCCGTTGGAAAGCATTAAGACCTGTGCTCCACTGGAACTTGTGTGCATTGACTTCTGGTCAGCTGAGGACAGCAACAACAAGTCTGTGGATGTCCTTGTGATTACTGACCACTTCACAAAATTAGCACATGCATTCCAATGCCAGGATCAGACAGCTAAGAGAGTCGCTAAAAAGCTCTGGGATGGATTCTTCTGTGTGTATGGCTTCCCTCAGCGCATTCACTCTGACCAGGGAGCTAGTTTTGAGAGTGAGCTGCTTGCAGAGCTTCTGGTTTTGGGTGGCATTGCCAAATCCCACACTTCACCATACCACCCCATGGGTAATGGTACCACAGAGAGATTTAATCGCACCCTTGGAAACATGTTACGGTCCCTCCCCCCCAGATGTAAGCAGAAATGGCCGCAGATGATACAGTCCATGACGTTTGTGTATAACTGTACGGCACACGAGACCACCGGCTTTGCGCCATTCTACCTGATGTTTGGGAGGGTGCCAAGGTTGCCAGTTGACCTCATGTTTCGGGATGTCCTTCATGATGACACCATTTGTGACTATGATACCTATGTCAAGTCACTGATGGATGACCTGCGCTCTGCCATGCTCCGAGCCCAGGAACACAGCACAATGGAGCAGAGACACCAGTCTGACCAGTACAACAGAAAAGTGAAGGGTCTGCCTCTTTCACTAGGGGACCAGGTGTTGTTGGCAAACAAGGGAGTCAGAGGAAAAAGGAAGCTCTCTGACAAATGGGAACCTGTTGTGTACACGGTAGTTGACTTGGATCCTGCTCTTCACATCTGCCGTATCAGAGACAAAGAAGGTCATGAGCGTGTGGTGCATCGCAACCTGCTCCTTCAAGTTAACTTTTTGCCCTTGGACACAACACTGAATGACGATGCTGCACATCCTGCTGTGAGCGTTGTCAGTGGCCCCGCTGAGTCTGACCTGGATGGGTCTGTGACATCTTTTGGGGGCACAGGAGCTGTACCTCCTGCCACCTGGACTGTGGATTCCGTCTCCAGCATTGGCGAGTGTGATGACCGCACACTATCATGGATCCATCAGCAATCTGCCGCTGACCCGGTCGAAGATGGCGTTCATGGGACCCCTCCCATAATGGGTGTTTCTGATCTTGGTGGGCTGGCTGGTGATGGAGCCTCCCCAGGCTCCCCTGCTGCTTTCCCGTCCCACACTTTTCATTCTCTTGAACCCAAAAATGTGGACGTGGATCAAGGACTTACCACACGTTTTGGTAGAATCATTAAACCAGTTCGTCGCTTGATTGAATCAATGGCTCAACTTGAAACACTCCTTGGTGTTGAACCTGTTCAAGCAGCGGTTATTGATGTGTGAATTTGCTTATTTCTGTATGTTTTTCATTGCTATTGTTTTTGGAAAAGAATAATACAGGCACAGAGTTCATTGTATTTTGTCAGTCTGTGCAGTCTGATAGTGACGCCCATAGATATTATGGCCTGTTTTGTGTGGTGTAAATGGCACCTCATTTTGTCTATAGAAAGTCCTGGGATCTTGCTAGGCGCCGAGCAGGTCTCAGGTCTCTTATCCTCCTTGGAGGAAGCTATGTTGCTGATCTAATTCATTGTATATGCGATGTGAATTTGTTTGAGGCCACTGTATCTGTTATTGTGGGTTTATATATTTTTTTTGGTGTACCCTTTAGGATTTTGTGTAATTCTTGGGGGGTGAATGTAACAGAGTCATAAATAACATTGTTATAATTACACAAAATGTGTTCTAAACCCCCAAACTTCTCCTTTTATACCTGACTTTTAGGACCTCCAAGCCTGTAGTTGTGTTCATTATCAGTTAGAGCCCCTCCTCATTCTTTTCTTCTTCTTTGGTGCAATACTATAAATACAGTGTACCCCTTTTGCCTCTCCCCTTTTTCTACAATTCCCCTGTGGGAGAGGAGCTGGAGTGGGCAAATTATTTACTTGGAGGTCTTTCTTTCTTTTACCTTTTTTATCAGACACAACGCAGAATCACACCGGTTACACACACACAACACAGACATCACATGGGGATACAAGTCAGAGAACGGTTGCATTACAGAAAAACCACTGAAATGTACACTGCAATGGGAAAGTACAAGAGGAACAAAAGAGACCTCTACTCATGCTGGGCTATAGGAGGACAGCATGAGAACAGGAAACAAAAAAACTCCTCTGCACAGAAAGCACATAAATGTCCACAGTACAACATTATAGAGCACGTGACCAGCAACAGGGGTGGGTAGGGGATGAGGAGTAATCCCAGGCAACACACTGCGCCGACTCTCCAGCACAGGCCCAGACCCGCCCGTGTTCCCCAGGAGGCAACAAACATCGAAGGCGTCGGAAGGGGAGGGGGATGAGTGAGTGCTTATCAGTGTAAGTGTATGTGTGTGCGTGTCCATAGTTCAGCTGAGACAGTGTCCTTCGCCCTGCCAGGCTAAGGAAACAGTCTTCCAGCCAACCCAGGTGGCCTTGCAAATATGACATCCATTATTAATTGAAGTCATGTTTAGTCCACATAACGGTTTCAGTGAACCATGCACTGCCCAAACACATTCAGACTTGCTAAACCAAAACAAGGCAAAGCTTCAGATAAACCTGCATAAGGTTACTCTACATTTACACTTTGCTCTTTGAATGCGTTGCCTTGCAGTGTCACACCTAAGAGGATATTCAGTTTTAATAAGCTTCACCAGGCCTTTGCATGTAAGTCGTCATCATGTTCAGTCATCTGATGAGAAAAATCAGCCATGGCACATCACCTTAATTGTCAGACTCATTGTAAAGGCTCTCGTACGGCCCACTTTGATCTCAAGGGTGCAGAACCAGAAAAACTCCCCTTTGTGTCAGTGTGAACAGTATGACTCATGCAGTTTTACTGCATGATGTAGAAATACTGCCGCAGTGATGTACAAAGATGTGCTCACTAGTATAAAAACAAAAGGTTATGGTAGTGATTAAATTTCAAGAAAGTAACTCACGTTATTTCACAAAAAAAGTCTTTTTATTTTAATCAGAATATATAACAAAAACAAAATCCCCCACAAAAAAATTACATTTTCTATGTTTTAAGTGTTATTGTTTATCTATTACTTAATTGTTTTAGTGTAGTATGAATGGCAGTGGGGGATTCTTTTATGCAAACTGTAAAAGAGAAAATACACTATCAATTCAGAATCTCATGTCCAACATCACATATTCCAAGGTTGTCCAGTGGGCCAGATTAGAGTCTCTGCTGGGCCGATTGTGGCCCTCCGGCCATAGGTTTGACACTCCTGCCCTAGAACATGCTGTCCAAACATCTTTCTTTTTTCGCTGTCTTACAGCTGCTAACATTTCAGATTAGGTAAAATTACAGTTGATGACATAATAATGTTGAACTGTCTTAGCAGTTCCATTAGTAAAGCCATGAAATCAGCTCCGCCTGAGAGTCAGGCATCATCCATGCATACATACACTACCATTGTTACAGTATCACGCTATGATATACCGCGCTATATTGTAACATACATACAATTCTATTCTGATGTTGTGTTCTCGTGTTCTACACTGTTCTATGACATTATATTCACGAGACCCCTGGTGGGCTGTGAAGGAACTGCAGTGTCAAATAAACTATTCTAAGTACTTAAGGAAAAAGAAGCTGCTGATTGTTATTTAACAGAATTTGAACTTTGCGCGATTTCTAAATGTCTAAATGAATTTAAAAAAAATAAAATTTTGATCAAAAAGTCAAAAATTAATAACACCGTGATTCTGAAGTGAAGGGGGCAGTATCATTCGGCGTGAGATAAAAACGTCCGAACGCGTAAAGATCGCTCTCCATTTAATAACCGAAATCATATTTTGATCAACAGTTTATTAGTATACAACAGAGAGCTGCAACAGTTATGAAAAATCACGTATTCCGCATAAACCTGTCGTTTTTACCATCGAAAAAAACGATTTACTGTTGATTTATTGACATAAAAATTGGGTCTAGACTCTCGTGTTTGAGCAATAATTGGCCATCATTAATAATCAGAGCCAGGAGGCGGAGCCTAATACTACAGCGCTGCACACAGGCCTGTGCAAATCGTTTGGCTCAACCTGAGGCCCTTTAGGCCACTAAATCCAATGTGGCCGCTCATCTGATCGTTTTAAACCTGTTTTAAGTCGTTTTTGGTACATTCAAAGTGGAAGTGTAGGCTTTAGGTTTTTAATGTGTATATCGCACATGTGTAGCATTCATTTCATTCTTTAAGGAAATTCGTTTAGTGAATGACAGACAGAAAACTTTTTTTATTTTCCAAAGAGAGAAAAAAGACAGATTTAAATAGCTCTACATACTATTATCATGCTGACTTTCCGATCAAGTCAGTGATGAAATAGGACATAATGTTATCAATGTAGTCTTTTCTGTGTGTTGATAATACCACACATAACGATCATACCGCGTTTTGTCAGTTTTCAACCAGTGAATCATTAATTTGACCTTAAACACTTTGGTGGATGTGAGCAATCATTACATCATTTAATCCGAATTCTGTCGGAAAATACAAAGAGAAAAAATATGCAGTGATTTGTGTTAAATAGTAATAAATAAATAAATGCTGATGTAAAAATTACCGAACAATTTGTCTTCTTTGTATCCGCCTCAGAAAATGTTTGTGTGGAGAGCGAGAGGGTTTGCTTCATTAGATTCTGAGAGGTGTGGACTAATTTCTGCTTCTTATTTAACAAAAAATAAATGTAAACATACGTTTAAAAATATTAAAATGAATCCAAGAAGCACTGTGGCCTAAAAATGTATTCATGTGTATTGTTTAATGGCAGAATCATGCGTTTGACGTTTATAAAATGGATTCTAATAGGAAAAGAAGGTGAGCCTGGCTTTACATAATTTATTTTCATTTGTCAAACCACGTGTTTCCGTCTGGAAGGAGGAACTCTTAACCTAAGCCGAGGCCTGATGGAGCAGGCGAACCACGAAGTGTCCGTGAAAAACTTCACCGTGAACACATTCAGGCCTGTGAGGCCTGAAGGCACTGAAGGTGAACGTGTGTCACCTCACTCAGGCAGTGGTGTAAGCACACTGTTTATTTAATCACACACAGCTGAAGCAAGATATTAGAAAAATAAGAAAAAAGTAAATTAAGACAGGAAACAAAAGCTTTAATCGGTGTAAAAAAATCATAATAATAATTATAAGCTGCACACATTAATAAGCTGAAGCGCATTAATAAGTTAAAGGTTGCCAGGTATTGATCCTAAAAGTCTTCAGACGTCTGCCTGGGACGTATTTGATGGATTGTGGCCATTCATCTGCAGAGGAGGACGATGGCTCAGAGGCTCCGACGCCCCATTTACATCATGGTGTTCATCTCCGGGTCCAAAGCGTGGGAGAAGACGTGACAAGTACGTGGAGCAGTGAGATTTCAGGAGCCATCCACACACAAGGCCGCAAACCAAAAAGACCACAGCTGTGATGCAGACAGCGACCAGAGTTCCCACACTCAAAAAAATCTGTTGTTGGATGAACACAATTTAATCATGGCACCCTTTTTGCACACAATTTAACCAAGTACAATAAACCCTTTTCGATCATGTCAAACCAACACATTTAGCATTTGGTGGTTTAATGTAATCAGATTACGTTGGATCAACATACTATACTTACATTGATTTGAAGTGATTTATTTAAGTATGTAGAGTGAAATTTGTTTTAATTCATTCTACACAATTTAAAAAGTTTAGGAAAACAGAATTAAATCTTGTTGTTTCAACAACTACTTTGTTAATCAAGGCAATGATTTCACTCATTTCAACCAAATTATTTCAATTAGATTTGTTTACATTTGTTACACATTTAGAAACCCACTACTTTACAAAAAAAGTCACAATCAGATTATGATAACATTATCTTTATTAACTGGATTTAGTGGACAATATAAAAGCTTACCATTTTTGTACACCTGCAAGCATATACTTCAAAAGGTAAAATGTTAGAATACTTATTTACATAGGTAATATGTTGGAACCAAAGCTTCCACAACTAAAAACAGATGCAAAATTTGCTCAATATATCGACTGCATTTTAAAAAATTAAACTAAAAGATAAAAATACATCTCCCACTTGGCAAGTTAAAACATGTGACAAAATCGAATTGTGTGAATTTGGAAAAATAAAATAAAATAATTAGAAATATTTTGGGGGCAATACAACAACAACAAAAAATTCCATAGGTGATGAAAATCTATATTTGTTTGGTGTATCTCATTGAAATAATTATTAGTTTGACCAATTTTTATATTTCTGTATTTATTTTTTTAATTTTGGTTGCAGTCCTCCACAGCTAGCAATATAGTTTTGCTGTGTTTTAAAACATGCTAGCAAGCAAAATGGAAACAATAATACAGTGAACTTAACAGGTGGCAGTGGTCTTAAACTTTACAGGACCTTGATACATAAACACAACATAGTACTTCTGTCAGTACTTCTGATCCATTTTGAGCCATCTATATAAGGACAAACAAAAATCATCTGCAGTGCTGTATAAAAGGTGAATTGCCCAACAGAGAGAATCCAAAAACTTAAAAAAAAAATGTTTTAAATGAAAGAAAAAAAATATAAACAACTCAAATATTAACATTATATATTGGAAATCACCATTGCACCAATGAACCATTCAAGACCTATCAGTCATTTTCAAGTGCTCTCACCCCATAAGCTTGTTTTTCAGAAACTGTACCTTTGAAGACAGCTTTTGTCCATCAAGATTTAAAAGTATCTTCTGGAGGACTTCAAAGGTGCATTTAAGTTCTGGTGGGTAGCTCAGGTTCAAACGGTATATGAGTCCAAACAACAGAGCACATGCTTGTGCAATGTTACCCAAATCAGTGTTAGCCTCCACACCCTCAATCACGACACCAACGTCCTCTGGGTCATCTTCAGGTTCAGCACCCTCCTTCTGGATGACGTACACCCCCATCACAGTTTGCTCCATGCAGCTTTTTGCCTCGCTGTCCGTATCGTACATGAAAAAGTATAAGACAACAAAGTAAAATTTAAGAGATTGTTTAAACAACTGTTTCTATGCTGTTCATAAAATCCAAGTAGTCAAAGTAATAAACAGAAAATTACACCACTAAAGTAGTTGTTAGTAATTACTCCAATACATAAATTATAAAATACACCTCTCATGTCAAAAGAGGTGGCATAATTGACCTCTCACCGGCCCCTCCCCCGAAAGGGCCATTGTCCAATTACACATTATAGCAACCGTTACTGTGTCTGACAAACATTAACCTCAAGCAAGATGGAGAAGCGGTGTGCCCACCGATACGCCGAGAGATTGTGTCTGGAGGAGTTGTGTTCTTTCCATTCACAAAGTCAAAAACAACGTGAATGGATTAAACAGTGTGTATGGCCCCATTCCCAGGTAAATGTACCGAACATTATGAAGCATGTCTGCTCGCACATTCGGGTACCCATTGGTGCGCAGAGGAAACCATTTGTTTGTCGGACGTAGCAAGAGTAACTTAGGGGGACAGGACTCGAGAAAAGGCTAACTCAGCTGCTAAAATAAAACAGGTATAGAAGTGTTAGTACTAAACAGCTCAAAGTTCATAGACATTTCTATTTACAAATACTGATGACCATAACAATGAAAAAACAACAGGACTTGTTTTAATCCAAGTACAGATTCAAAAGCAATATAGTCTTGATGCATGTTAAATGCATTGTATGTTTGTGTATCAAGTTTAAGTAGGCATAAATTTCTTTCCTTCCAATACCAAATTCCAGAAATTCTTTATTGCAACGCTTAATACTGTTTGGTATTCAAGACATCCTTTCCCCAATACCAGGTGTCTTGTTGCTAATCTCAAATTTTAATTTTAATGATTTGCATTTGAGGCAACGTCACAATTTGTATGAGAATGTTACAGACAACATGCTGTCACAATGGCTCACCAAGTACTCCTTTATTAACTTCTCATAGTCTTCGTTTAGGTGGATGCACAAAGACTTCAAGATGCATGCTCGTCTGGTATGGATGTTGTCATGCTGGAGAGGAGGAGGAGATAATATGAGCCAAAACCAGTCTGTTTTTCTTAAAGCTAGGGTAATCAGTTAACTTGCATAATTATTCTTTAGGTTAGAACCTGGCATGTACCACTTGTTAAGCAAACAAACAAAATTGACAACTTCATCTCCAAATAAAAGTTATTTTTGCTGCCTATGACAAAGTCTACTCAATCCTAATACAAACCTTGGAGATGGCAAGCATGAGACCTCTTATTTTCTTTCCACGTGTCCCTCCTTTGGTCAGAAAGATTTCCATTAAGCGTGGCGCGTATTGGTCAAGCTCGGCAAAGAAAGTAGATAGCAGAGGCTTTGTGGTGATTCGCAGAAACTCCTTCTCAATCTGCAATAGAGAACAAATACATTGATTAAAAACGCAACTGTATATTTCACTCACTTCACATCTAAGCTGACTAAAGCTGCTTTTAGAAGACCATGCAGACATCAGTGCTGTCTGTGTAGGACATGAATCAGTCTGTGTCAGATACTGAATTTGAAATTTCCACTAAAGTCACAAGTAAGAGGCAAGTGGAACCAAGATCTAGGCCATTTGCTTTTTGAAGTTTGCAAAGACTGCTAAATTGCACCAGTGGTAGTTCACTCTTTGCAACACAGTATGCTGTTCTAAACAGATTTTTCAGGTTTATTTTTAGTATATTATTTGCAATTGGTGTTTGTTCTGGGAAAGATATTGCAGACTGAGCAATAATCCATTTCTAATGGGGGCCTTTCTTAAAATGACTGGTCCCAGTAACAAAGGCGCTTGTCGACTCAGAAATCGAGGGAAAACCAACAACACACCCGGCAGAACATTATGTTATTTACACGGGTGCACATAAGTGGTCCGCATGTGCGCATTCGCTGTCAAAATAAAAGACGCGCAACAGATAAGAAGTTGCAACGCACGTTTGCATCCATATAAAAGGCACTGTTTTTGTCCGCTAGAGTGGGATTTTCACGGCACATTCTGCACCACATCTGTGTGTTCATCATTTGTTTGAAGCCAGCTCACCTCCTGCAATCACTTTTGCGAGAATACGCGCTTCTTTTGTGGTTCGGACTCCTTCTGACATTTCTTTGGAGGTGGAGGAAAACCAAAGTAATTGCTTAAAGGAGCTTCTTCGACATATTTAAGAGTTCTAAACAAATATGTCCTCCTCCAGAAAATCTTATGTATGCAAACACGCGTTGCAACTTCTTATCTTGTGCGCGTTTTTTATTTGACAGCAAATACGCACTTGCGGACCACTTATGTGCAGCCCCGGTTATATAGCTCGTCATGTTGCAGCCACAGAAATTCTTTTGTCCATGAAACCATAAAGCTGCACTTTCTTTTTGCCTTATAGTCTGATTTGTCATAACTTTTCCGTTTTGTGGTAAGCTTTTCTTTGGCTGTCACTTCTTCACCCTGACCTGTCTTATTTGGCTAAGCAGAACTACAATTAATATCCTGCTGCTTTTACACACGCACTCACATAACACTCAGCGATTGTCTGCGCGATCAACCTCTCACATGTTTAAGCTGCGGGAGATTTCACTTGTCATGTTTGCATAGTAAGCTAACGATTGATAAGACGATGTCAGAGGAATTGGTGCACAAATTATCATCACTCACAGATCAGTGCTGTCGCTCTCTATACACAGGTCGCGCTATTGCAAAGTGAAAGCAAAAAACAAGCGCAAATTCAAACGCGATTTCAATATGTCACATATTGACAGTGGCTCACCGATGCCAATGACATAATTACCCAGCTACATTTCCGAAAGAATGCAGAAGCATTGACATATATTTTTCCTTCTTATGACAGCCCGACGGGCAGGGCAGAGATAGATTTTGGTAGCCCGACTGGAAAAATCGCTAGCCCTGGGACGTCGGGCTAGCCATTTTGCGAGCCCTGTACAGTGTTTCAATAATTGTACCTACTACTCTCCTGATGGAACAACGCTTGCACTGCCACATACAAGTCACTGAAAGAAAAAAAGAAAAGCAGTTTTAAGGATAGTTTTATTGGCACCTTTTTTTCATTTTGATTAAATCATAAAACTATCATAAAAAATATATGATGGTAAAAGGCTTACCATGTATTAAAGAGGAGGCACAAACAATCAGAAAAAGGGGTCAGCTTTCTTTGTGGTGTTACTATGGTAAAGAAAACAGAAAAAATTATTTTATAAAATTCCACAGTGGATTTTTTTTTACTTTGTTGCAAATGTATAAAAAAAATACAAATACATATAAATACCTCTTGCAATATAAAATTCACAGATAAATATCCAATCTGTTGCTAAATGTAATAGCAGTGTTTCACACTATGCAATAAAGATGCTGGTAGTTGCGGTAAAGGTCCCACAGGCAATTTTCATAACTATCCGCCATTGCCTTTTCCTCTGACCTCCTGTTTATGCTCTTTTTCCCATGCACTAGCATCAAGTCAATTCGAAGGATGCAGCCCCTGAATTTGGACACAGCTAATATTTAGCAAATCGCGCATGCTAGTTTAACTTGCATTACTGTGAGAGGCCGAATGCTTAAAATAAAAGGAGAGAGAAAGAAAGAAAGAGGGAAAAAATGCAAATGATAATAAAAAAAGTGAACAAAGACCATGTCTTGCAATAACCGTCATTTAAAACCAAAGTGAATGCTAACAGAGCTAGGTAGAAGTTCAATGAGACAACCATACTAGCTTTAGCTAACTTCATTTACTTTGAAAGTGAATTACAAACGTGTTAAATATTGAATTAAACATATCAATAACCGCTAAAAACACTATAAGACTAACTGCAAAAACGGGTAAAAAAAAAAAAAGAAAAACAATGAAGTGGAAATGCTAATAATAGTATAAATATACCCAGAGCGGATTATAAATCAGGTATTAGACGGTACCGATTGGCACCGTCTAATACCAGATTTTCACTGTATTTGCTCCACTCTCGCTGTCTAATGACAACTTACACATTTGGAATTAAAAACATTGTTAAACAATTAATGGACAAAACAACTTCGTTTGACTAAGATATTTTGAGTTATTTATTACTTACCTGTATTGTGGAAGATTCCGCAGAGGGAAATGGCAGTCCACTGAACACATATAACTTCTCCGCGTTCCCGCCTCTTCACTTTTGGGAAGTTTGAGCATGCGCACTAGGCATCGGTTTTAGAGTTGTTGATTTAAAATAATTACATTTAATTGAACTGAAGAATGCAAATCTAGTTCATTAAACTTTTTGTTATTTTATGTTAAACCAACAACTGATAATGATTTAAAAACCTAAACTCAATATGTTCATGTTAAATAGACAAATGTCTATTGAATTAATCAAACAACTGCCTTAGTTGACTTTTTGAGTGCAGTCCGCTTACTTCTAAAGTCGTCTGTGTTGGCTGCAGAGGATACAAGAGCAGAAATGTGATCAGATTCATGGAACTTTACATGAAGCTGTTTCAGGTCTGACATATAGCCGTAATGATGTTATCTATTCAATCGGGGGGCACCACGTTGCTCTTTATGTGGTGTCTTAATACTGAATCTCTTCCTGTGGCAGGCTAAATATGTGTCAGTAGTGATGTCATATGACATGTTGCAAAAATGGGTTGCATTTATGTTACTGGTATACATTTTTACATAATATAAAGTATCATATCGCATTATCTGTTATATAGCGACATGCATTTATGTTCATTAGCGCACAGAACTGTGAGACAAGCCGAGAAAAGTCTCAGAGTGTGGGGCTCCAATGATAATGGCCTCACCAATCGCCAGCAAAGCGCAGTACATGTACATTAATGCAAATATGTATGACAACTGGAAACAACAAACTTGTTTTATTGATTGAGACAAATAAGACGCTCTGCAGTGTCATCAGAATATGAAAGCACGCGAAGAGGAAATACGAGCTGATTCAAGAGTAAACAAATGCGTCAAAGCCTCGATAGTTTCGCCTCACTTGACAGAACTGTGACTGATGTGGACAAGAAGACTGATGTGATGATGTGATTTACTTTTTCAACACTTTGATTTTGTTTTTTACTCTTTACATATCAGCATAAATAGCAGTATTGTAAATTTCCCTGATATGATTTGGAGGTTGCATCCACACCTGAGCGAGCAGCTTCACCACCAGTTGGGCCTGCACTAAATTAAGAGACACTCAGCTACTGTGTGCAGATTTGAAAATGAATATGCACCTATAGGTAAGACACTGGCCTGATGGGATTGACCTCAGGACTGCTCCACCGTCCTGCACTCAAAGGATATATTAGTTTTAACTGAAGATTAGGTGCTCTGTGAGGCACGAAAATGCTGTTTAACAATATTTGACATGGTTTTAACATGTTTATAATGCCCGTCTTTCATTGAACAGGGTTGAAAATCAGTGTTTTTGTGTTTACTCGGAAAAACAAGGAGTTGTGGATGGACTGTGAAAATCAAAGACAGATGTAGTTCTATAAATAAAGGAACAGAAATTTTGTCTTCCTCTAATAATGTGGGTAACATGGTTGCACTGGTTTCTGACACACTCAGACTTGTAAGAAATATTACATTATGTTTGACTCATAGTGTCAGCATGGGACTCCATCCTTTCACTTCCTCTTCGTCTATCTCAGAACGTGTTGGTCTGTCTCACCCTGTTGCAGGCTGAATGTGTTTCACGAACAGTGTTCTGTCATTTAATATATGTTGAAATCAACATATATTAAATAACAGAAATAAGTAAATTGGTTTAACAATTATAAAATATGAGCAACAGCAGAATATTTTTTAAAGTATTTATAATTTTATTTGACTATTATCAAGAAGTTGGAACAGGATAAAAATCCCATTCTCAAGAGCAGTTTGATTTCAGTTTGTTTGTTGATCAAAATCTGATTATCTGCCCTCGTCAGTGCCTCCTCCCTCCTCCTCCTCTTTGCTGTTGCAGAGTTCTCCATAACCACTGCTGATGGATCTCAAATTTGTGTCTTCTCCACATTGTGATCGTTCCCCACCAACACTTGTGTGTACACGGTCTGAATTTATCAGGCATCAGATATCAGAGGATCCAAAAGGCTGCTGTAAAGAAGAACATGAACATGGTCCATGTCCAGCGAGGACAAGAAGACAGGACAGAAATGTTGGTCACTGCAGTTTGTAAGTTTTAACTGGATATCCCATTCACATCTGTCTGTGGCTAATAAAAAACTAAAACTGTATACTGCTGGATCCTTTTGGGACTGCCCCCAAATCTTACTTTGTCAAGCGAATAAGAGTTAAAATAAGTCAGCATCTCTGCCAAAAAATAAATAAATAAATAAATCCCTTCATGGAAAGATCTGTGGCTGACCACACAAGGGCCCACCAAGTCAGCACTGAAGACGTGGTCTGACCTCATCACTCCCAGTCTGGGTCAGAAAAGTAAGCTGCGCCTTTGAAATGAAGCGAAAGTCACTTGTGTTCAAGGCAGTAAGGCTTTGTATATAAAGCTATATCTAACCACTTCGCCGTGAAAGTGTGACCAGTAGAAATTAAATCCGAATGCGCAGCAGAAAGACGAACAAACAACACCAATCACGCTGTTTTGTAACTTTGGAGTCACGTGTAAAAATAAATAAAACACACACATTTAGAGTCAATGTACTCACCATCAGTGTAGGCTTTAGCGTGCTGGTCAAGGATTCAGGGACGATCTCTCGAACTCGCAGGCGCACAGCTGAGCCGTGTCGCTCCGTCTTGTCCACGTCACAGAAATAAACGCCTTGATCCCTCAGGTGAACTCGCTTTATGGTGAGGGACAGGTCTGCCCTTTGGTACCAGTCTGATGATATTGATACCCGGCTTTCAAAGCCATTCCCCTCAGTAACCTGGGGAGGATTCAGCTCCAGCACCACCTCTCCGTCTCGCCTCCACTGCGCAGACTTCACCCTCTGACCTGCTGTGATAGAGCGGCACGGCAGTGCAGCATCCTCACCCTCATCTACAACAACTTCAGAGGGCAGGAATACTTGCAGATCAGTGAGCTCTAGCTTCCCTTTCTTCTTGCATGTAAAGTCATACATGCCCTGGTCATTTAAATCTACACTTGACAGTTTTAAAAAATCGCTGCTTACAGTCACCCGGTCAGTGTAAGCTCGCCCCGGCTCCCAGTCACCATGAAGAGACGCCACCACCTGAATGCTGCGGTCCTTCAGGTGTAGATTCAGTGCCCCGTGTCCCTCCATGCACTCATCTGAGAGGACAAACTTAACATCATCCCCTACACTCGCCTGGATCAAGTCTCCAAAGACCTGGCTGATAAAAACTAGAAGAACAGCTGCAGAAAATGGTAACCGTATCATCCTGTCCGAGTGAAGGGACTTAAATCCAGCTCAACGCGTAAAGGGTCCTTTCGGAAGAGAAAACTCCTTCTAAGCGGGGTAGAGCAGGGCGGGCCAAGGTAGTAGAGAATAAAACTTTGCGAAGTTAATTATAATGTATTTGCCATAGAAACACAATATAAAGCAACCCTGGCCAGTAGCAAGAAGAATGAAATATAAAAAAGAAAAGAAAAATCCAGCGGCGAGCAGACAGCCTCCCCACGCGTCCTCTTCCCTCCTTTCGTCGTTCTTTAGTTGCTGAACTAATGTAAAGGGGAACAGCAGCTGTCACTTTTCTTATAAATACCGACCGTATCTCATTGATCATCCGGGTCAACACTTACCCTGAGCAGACGTCTCAGCCATGCCCTGCTCTCCGCTTTATAACGGTGGTTAGCGTTTCGTCCCATCAAGGCTCTACCGTACCTCCAGCTGTCCGCTGAACGGACCCATTCTGCCACCTTATTGGTCTTATGTGCCCCAAGGCTCATCCTGATTGGTTAGCGTCTGAGTCTGTTTACAACCTCACAGCTGTGTGGGTTTGAAAACCTACGTCACTACACACTGCTCGCCGCAACACCCGCTTCCCCGTGTATTTCCTGCTTTCTTTTCTTTCTCGTCTTACAACTCACTAAGATAAAGGGTAACGGAGGAAGCTGAATAAAAGATAAATACAAATAGAAAAATTATTTATATAATCGGTCTGTAAAGTAAGTTAGTTAAAGGCATGGGAAAGTTAGTAAGGATCTTTTTCTTCACTCTGGATTTAGGAGGACTCCAGCCGTTCAGGTAACTCGTTAGCTTCCCTGACGCTAGCTACAATGTTCACGGTTTCTCATGGATATCCAGCAAGTGTGAAGTTGTTGACACGTCCCCCGGGTTATTGTAACTGCTCAGACAAGGTACAGCTAATGGAAAACGAGGCAACTCTAAAGGAAGGACTAGGCTTAGCATGTTGGCCTTATAGCATGCTAAGTTGGTGTAGCCTGCGCAGACTACGTCGACGAGTACAAATATGGCTTTTTCTTTGGGGTTTTCTCTCCTGTGTGCGACCAGAACTCAAGTTACGTTTGTTTTGACCATGAAAATACACAAATGGTGTTTGTCCAACATTGTACAAATGAGTCTAAAGACACGAGACAAGGCAGGGTGTGGCAGCGGAAGAGCATACACCACACTGCCTAAAAAGTATTCACTTGTCTGCCTTCACAGACGTGTGAACTTGAGTAACATCCCATCGCACGAGTTTTTAATGAAGACGCTATCTCACTGAGCCACTTGGTGAATACACTGAGCTTCAGCTGGCAGACAGTCTGCTCTCCCCGAGCTGCTGTATAAGCTGTCAGCAGCTGTCTTAATACATGGCGTAGATATTACACCTTGCGCATGGAAACCCCCTTTGTCTGTGCAGAGTAGCATTAATACTCTTAAGGAATGTGACTAGATCTCAAAGATCAGAGCCTCAGGTCAAGCAGGTCGTCTACGAATCACAAGGTTCAGTCCCATCTCCTCCAGACAACATGCTGATATCTCCTTTGGTAAAACACTGAACCGTGGAGTCAGTTTATAACCACCCAGAGCATAGCGGAGAGAAGACATGATGCTGGCACCAAATTTTAAATGAGCTGTTATTTTTCTTAAAATGTTTACTTTTCTTACTTTAAACATTTAACATTGATTCTTTTTTTCTAAAATCCTGATTTATAAGATTTATTCATTCACGTCTGTGTCTGTGCTGCAGAGCTGATGATTATACATTAATAATAAAATTATCATAATGACTAGATTGATAGAAACAAAAGTTTGACAACAATAATTGCAATTTTTCACAAATGGAAGACACTGAGCAAAGTTGCTAGTTTTCCAGGAACTGACGGCTCAGCAAATCCGCCTGCTTCAATTCACCTCATTTCTGTGAAGCGTGGTGAATTAAGGTGAATTTCCTGAGCTGGGCTCTTCCCCCCTCTATTCTAGAGTCAGATGTGAGGCCATCTGACAGCTAAATGTTGGTTCAAACTGGCTGCTGCAGAACGACAATGACTTTGTTTTCACAACTGCTATGTGTTGATAAAGAATTTTATGATAAAATCAAATACAGTACTGAAAGTATGTGTTTTTTGGTAGAGTTAAGGATTGCGATGGTGCTTAATGATCAAAGTGAGAGAACAAATCTGTACAAGTGAAGAGTAACAGGTGAAGGGGAATATGATGATGCGTCAGTGGGGTTAGATGTGTGATTGAATGAAGACTTAATCTGACACCATCGAGTAAAATGCCCAAAAAAATGATTTTAAATGTGGTTATATGGCTCTCATCCCGTTATAAAGAGAGGCTGAAAAACTATTAAACAGCTGATAGATGATCACCATTAAGATCAGTTAAAAATAGCACAACAGTGACTGAGAGCACACAAAAGATAGAGACAAACACAAATGTTAGAGATGTCTTACAGTATACACAGTCTGATGGTCTTGCAGATTTAGTAATACTCATAAATCCCCCTATTTTTCTATTGTTGTTGTTATTAAGCTTTATTTCATAAATAAAGTGCTGAATTGGCAGCAGGAGAGGAAAGTTTATCTGCTGAATACAAGTAAAACTGACATCATTTTACACTGAAATTGTGCATTTATGCAATTAAAACGAAATGTTATTCAGAAGTAATATTTAGGGTTGTTTCCTCCATGTGTGAGTGAATTCAAGTGTTACATCACAAAAGCTGTCACATTGTGTCACATTAAGACTTTTTCTTTTTCTGGCTTCCTTTGGTAAACATTCTGACTGCAAAACCTCAAGTTCAGGACACATTTGTGGTTCGCGCTGTTGTCTCGATAAGTTTACTTGTGAAACTCAATGTGAAACAAACATTTTAGTACTCAGAGATAACATCACATTAATTCTTGCCCCAGCATAGAAGTCTCGAGTGACTGCTTGAGGTTTGAAGCTTCACGGGTCACTGAAGCTGAATGACTTGTTTGCTTCACTGAATGCAGAGAGTGTGTGTGTGTGTGTGTGTGAGAGAGTCGTCTTTTATCAGTGTTGATGGTGTTTAAACAGGAAATTACTCGCACAATGTAACTGAAGTAGCTTTGAGTGGTTCAAGTCATTCAATAGTAGATTAGCGTTAGTTTAGTGTCATTGAGCCTCTGAATGAGTCCATTGAGATTCAGCTGGCAGACGGCCAGCCTGATATTTATTGGGTGGATGCCGTAGGCATCCACACTATTGAGATCCTGTTTCTCTTTATTCTTTATCCTTTATTATTCTAGTTGCTCCGTTTCTTTGCCGCTTAACTACTCCCTCAGTTTTCAGCCGATTTTTACCATTCAAACTCTAAACTGTTCTGCTATTTCTGCTTTCGACTGCTATATCTTTTGGTACTTATTACTATTATACTTTTTAAAATATTACACTTTTTTCCTTTAATTTGTCCCATTGAAATGAATGGGAAACTTCTACAATTCTGCTAAAACTTGCTTGTCTTTGAAACTTAACTACTTCCTCATACTTTCACCTAGAAACTCCATTCAAACTTTAAAACGTTCTCAGATGATTGGGCTATTCCTGTGTGATTCAGCTTTTTCATATCTGTTACCGTTTTCATGTAATGACTCTTTAAGTTTTCAGTTACAACTTTGTGATTTTTCAGAAAATACATGTGTTGCTATGGTTGCTATGCAATTAACTCCCACTGCACACTCGTCCGTTCTGAATTTTCTCTTCATGTCTGAACAACTCCTTGCTACTCGCTCAATTTCCACTCAACTTCCACAAATTATACATCAAAACGTAGGTATTTTTGCTGGCTTTAAGACAGTGTCACTATAATTATTGTGAGAGTTACGTTTTTTTCACAATTTGCCTCGAAGTGACACATGGTCTAAAAACTCCCCATTCAAAGTCTATGGGGAGGTTGTGAAACTCAGAGCTGAAATACTGAAACTGAAGGCATTTTCAAATCGTCATATCTCCTTAACGAAGCAAAGTTAAGACATGAGGCTTGTCCCTGTATATCTTCAGACACTCCTGACACTCACAATTCAAGAATTATTTTCTCACCTATTACCGTTCTGAGATGAGTTAGACTTGTTTGAGGGGTGGAAATCTGTCCTCCTCTCATTTTTCAAATTCCGAAAATGAAGCCGTTTCTTCTCTCGTCATATCTCCGCGACGGAGATACAAAGAGCTATGTAAATCGCAGTCAAAGTACACCAAAGTCCGCTGATTCACCCAGTGCAAGAATTATGCTTCTATCCCACCTAGTTTTTGAGTTACACGACGTTTTGTAACTCCAAAAAACGGCGTTTTTCGCGTCTCACCGCGATCTAATTCTGACTCCTCATCACCCTTTTTTTCAAAGCGCCCGCCCCCTTAGAGGTGGCGCGATTGGTAATGACACCGCTCTTCAGACCAGAGGTCGTGGGTTCGATTCCACCTTGGCCCACATGTTTTTTTTTTAACTACAAATTTATACACTATCACAGACCGGTAATTCATATTGATAATTTATTACAATTCTGCAAAGTTTAATGATTTTAGCAGCTTTTCTAATATGGACCTCAGATTCTGGTTAACAGTCTATGGCAGAAATACATACAAGTACACAGCCTGATGAAGCAGACAGAAGCAGTACCTCTGATTGGTTCCGCAGTTTCACCTCTTATCAGCACAAATCTCACCCTCTTCTGCTGTTTTCACCTCTTTTCTGCTAATTTGAGCTTCTGTTCCACAGTGCACTCAGCCTCTTCTGCTGTTTTCATTAGAATTTTAAGCTTTTCCACCTTTTTTCAGTTACGTGAGAACCAGTTTGGCTCAATGAGTAGCTGAAAAATATCAGCCTCTTCTGCTGTTTTAGCAGGATTTCAGAGTTCAGCTTTTTCACTTGTTTTAAGCACAAATTTCAGTTTCTTTACCTCATTTCACAACAAAGTTCTTCCTCTTCACCTCTTTTCTGCTAATTTGAGCTGCTGCTCCACAGTGCACATTTTCCCTCTCATCATATCTTTGCTTGTGACCAGAACTCATTTGGCTCAGAGGGTAGGGCATCTGTCGTGAGACCCGGTGGCAGAGGTTCGAATCCTACCTGTGACAGCTGCTACACATGTTCACTGCTTGCATGCGCTCTGCTTTCTTGACACTCTCCAGTGTGTCATTACACATACAGCCATCTTCAGCAAGCACTTCTGCTTCTACACTTCTTTTCAACTCGGCTTTTTGCTTCTTTACCTCTTTTCAGCAGAAATTATTCCTCTTCACCTCTTTTCTGCTAATTAGAGCTCCTGCTCCACAGTGCACTTAGCCTCTTCTGCTGTTTTCATTAGAATTTTAAGCTTTTCCACCTTTTTTCAGTTACGTGAGAACCAGTTTGGCTCAGTGAGTAGCTGAAAAATATCAGCCTCTACTACTGTTTTAGCAGGATTTCAGAGTTCAGCTTTTTCACTTGTTTTAAGCACAAATTTCAGTTTCTTTACCTCATTTCACAACAAAGTTCTTCCTCTTCACCTCTTTTCTGCTAATTTGAGCTTCTGCTCCACAGTGCACATTTTCTCTCTCATCATATATTTGCTTGAGACCAGAACTCATTTGGCTCAGAGGGTAGGGCAGCTGCCGTGAGACCCGGGGGCAGAGTTTCGAATCCTACCTGTGACAGTTGCTACACATGTTCCCTGCTTGCATGCGCTCTGCTTTCTTGACACTCTCCAGTGTGTCATTACACATACAGCCATCTTCAGCAAGCACTTCTACACCTCTTTTCAACTCATCTTTTTGCTTCTTTACCTCTTTTCAGCAGAACTTCTTCTGATTCACCTCTTTTCTGCTAAATGTTTAGCCTTTTCACCTCTTATTAGCACAATACTAAGCAGCTTCTGCTAATTTCACCAGAATTGTCAGTCTCTCCACCTCTTCTTTGTAAGAATCAGTTTGGTCCAGTAAGGTGAGACGCCGCCTATAGATCAGAAAGGCCAGGTTCGAATCTCGCTCAGGGCAATGTTTTTTGTTTTTTCAACTTTTTCTGCTTTTTTCAGCAGAAATCTTCAGCGTAAGGCATCCACACAGCATTTTCGCAGGAAATGCAATTTTTTCTAGTTCTGTCTGATGTACTGATCAGTTGTCTGGCAGTTTTGCTGTGAATGCAGTGGAAGTGAGTGTAGAGAGTGGCAGAGACCAGTTTCAGTTACATTCCAGGGCTCGCAAATTTCAAAATCCCCGGTAGCCCTTCGGGCAGGGACTCTTCAGTTTTTGGTAGCCGAAAATAAATTTAAGTAGCCCGAATAAAAAAGAGCAATTTTTTGATGGATGTTTTGTTTCCTGTTTTGTTTCCTTTACAATATTATACATTAAAGTATAATATTGTAACGGAAACAAAACATTAATCAAAAAATTGTTGAAACACAAATGACAACATTGTATAAAAATTACAATCATCAACTCAAATACTTGGTTCTAATTAGGGCTGCCACAAACGATTATTTTGATAGTCGACTAGTCACCGATTATTTTTGCGATTAGTCGACTAATCAGATCATCATCCACTGGACGTAAAACTACAGCTTATTGCACCAGCAGCATCTGCTCTTATATAACTATCATTAGCTTACAGCTTTAAGCTTTTAAGGTGCTAACTAAAAATAAAGACAAGATGATAGTTTATTCAATTTTAATGAAATTTGCAGATTGTTTCGGTAAAGTTTAATAAACTCCTTGCTATCTAAAATATAACAGGACACCGGAGTATATTCTGGAGCATCTCACACTTCTGATAATCAGCTGTCTGCTTGACGTTCATTCAGCTGTGTAAAAACTATAACTTTAATCTCAGCCAAACCGATTTACTCAGGAACAAATAAAATACTAAAAAAAAAAAAGCCAAACAACAACATTTTTAATTTATCTAAGTGACTCATATATATTTAACCTGAGTCGCGAAAGACGGCGGTGGGTTTGAAAACAATTTGCTGGGAGTCCGGTGTTCCCACGGCGCTAGTGACCTAGCCCCCGGCTAGCTATCGAGCTAGTGGGTAACAGACATCTCCGAAAACGTCGGAGCGCTTTTGAAAATATGTGGTGTCTTGATAAACTGAGCCGATATTTGAGGTTTACACAGCTACATTCTCGCCTGAAAATATGTTAAACGTTTATTTTGTGACCCAGAAAGAATAATAAGAGTAATATTAAAACTAACTAGCTGCCGCCATTGTTGGAAACTAAGCTGGGCCGCGCTATGAATTCTGGGACACAGCTGCTTCTTCTTCTTCGGGGTTTAACGGCAGCTGGCATCCCTGTACATGCAGTGCTGCCATCTTCTGTTTCAGTCCGTTATTACACTCTTAAATCCTGCTATTATTCCTGCGTCTTTTGCGATCTTACAAAGCTTCAAACGACACGTCGACTATTAAATCAGTCGTCGACGATTTTGATAGTCGACGTAATCGTGACTAGTCGACAAATCGTGGCAGCCCTAATTCTAATTGAACAGAAATTTCTATGAACTTGTAAGAACTGTGTAGGACATGAATCAGTCTGTGTCAGATCCTGAATTTGAAATTTCCACTGAAATCACAGGTAAGAGGCAAGTGGAACCAAGATCTAGGACATTTGCTTTTTGAAGTTTGCAAAGACTGCTAGATTTTGCCAGTGGTAGTTCACTCTTTGCAACATAGTACGCTGTTCTAAACAGATTTTCAGGTTTATTTTTAGTATGTTAT
>NC_140528.1:190108-211854 GCF_057382185.1 Mchenga conophoros | reverse complement strand
CATGTACAAGTAAACACAAAACCCCATTTGAGTTTTTATCTGATGCTGCCTCATGAACTGATGAGAGTTTCTCAGCAGCCTGACATCAGCTGAGGATGATCCTCCTATTATTAACATAAAGGACGGGTACTTGATTATTTGACAAGTGAGTGACAAAAGCAAGGTTGAGAAACGGGTTGGTATACTCTGTATACCTCTGTATACCTATATATAGATATACAGAGGTGGAGAGAGTATATAAAAAAATAAAAAATGTGACTAATTAGTTTCTGTGTGTGTCTCAGGGTGATGGAGAGCTCCTCCTTAATAAACCTGCAGAGCAGTGAGGGAGTCCAGCTTCAGGACCTCCTGGTAAGAGTTCATGGAGGACTTCAGCTTCTTGCAGCTGCTCCTGCTGATAGATGTCATTGCTGTCTTCTCCCTCTGCACTGGCTGCTACGTCTTCTTTGTTTCTGCTTTTCTCTTTGTCATGAATGTGAATCAGGCAGCTGTGCTGAAAATATGATTGTTCTCCTTATAATAAAAGCTGGAAGCTGAAAGTCCTGCCTGTGCTGAGACATTTTTTTTCATGCATGATCTTCACAGAAGTAAACAGCACAGGACAAAGGAAACTGTGGGTGATGTCATCTTTAGCTCATAGAAAAATATTAAAGAGTCTTAATTTGAATTATTATTTACCAAATTGAGTCCAAATGAGTGTGGATCATCACATACATACTATTGAACCAAAAAGCCCAAAATGTGTCATCATTATTACTATTTTTAATATTATTTATCAGTAATATGGACAGAGTAATGTTTCGGCACCTGCATTATTCTCATTTTCATTATCAGACTTTGTTCTGTTGTTGGCTGATTGTTGTAAACTTGTTATAACAGAGGGGAAGATCATTCTGGGCAGCAGAAATGTGGAAATGTGAAAAATGGAAAAACACTGACAGCAATTTATTAAAGAATCAGATTCATTCATTAAGGTCTGTTCTGGGTTGTTGGGGCCACTTTTTCTTCTCCTGTACAGTCTGTCTGTCTCTCTGTCCTTGGCAGGTGATTCGTTCAAGCACCGTGTGACTTCTGTGCTTCATAGGATTCCTGTCTGTCTGGACTTTGTTCAGAGTTTGTGCCTTTTAAAAGAACGAACAGCTCATTTGACCTGCAGTGCCCTGCATTTACGTTGTCTGTCCATTACACCTCATGACAGACATTGTTAAATCGAAATAAAGGTTGAAATACTTGAAAGGTGCACTTTGCCTCCACAAACAGTAAAATGAGTAAAGTGAAGGGTTAAAGTGAGATTTTGCAGGTGCTAATATCCACTCCCTGCACTGACTGTATACTGTTCACACAGTCTTTATACCAGAAACTTCAGTCTGTATAAAGGTTGAATTGTTTAAGCCTCATCACTGACCATGAGTAGCGTCTAATGGATTGCATTTATATAGCGCTTTAGTGAAATAAATGTATATAAAAAAACACTTGTATGTGCATGAATAATTTAAGAAGTATATTTGATTGTTTGTTCTACTTTTTAAAATTTATTTATACAGTAAAACTGTTAATTTTTCATTCGTTGCCTCAAGGCAACACTGTGCAGTTAGCCTAATTTTTTTCAGGCAAAATAATGCGTTAGCATATGTATGTAGAGATGTGTTTGTGTGCATTTATAGGATCATAGTCAATGTTTTTTACTTTACAATCTACTGATAATTACAGGACATGGACGTAAAAACCTTTTATGCAAGGAAACCAAGGGAATGTGCAGTTAGGGACATTCCCTCAGAAAGTGAGGACAGTGAGCTTTCAGGGAGTGACAGGGAAGTGGAGGAGTGGATCCCTGAATCAGGTTTGAGGGATAGGAGCTCAGGGGTCAGTTGGTAAAGTAATTGTGTGTGTGTGTGTGTGTGTGTGTGTGTGTGTGTGTGTGTGTGTGTGTGTGTGTGTGTGTGTGTGTGTGTGTGTGTGTGTGTGCGCACACACGTGCATGGGGTTAGGGTCAAATGTCGGATGTATTTTGGTGGTTTATTGTTCTGTGAAATGTTTACATTGTTTATTTGTTGTTTGATTATTGGTTCATCCTTGTTGTACTAATAAAACGTATTATAGAATAACTTGGTTTTGACTACCCTTGTCGCACAATGTTACCTTGAAGCAACAAACCAATAACTGTTTAGGGGGAGGGTGTCAAACTTTATGATTGATATGCTTAGAACTCAAATTGCACTGCTGGAAATAGTTTATTTTGATGCACATGCTGTTTTCCTTTGCAAATTTGCATCATAGGATTGTTTTTTTGTTTTTCCTGCAGTATATAAAAATTGCTGTATCTCCAAAATAAAACTGAAGATACTAAAAATAAATTTCCTGTTGTAAACTATTTTTTGCAACTTTTTTGTATTTAAAGTTTTGAGGGATAAACCTTTCTCCAAGTGAAATATATGTAAAAAAACAAAACAAAAACGATTTTCAATTTTTTTGCCATAATTTGCCAACATTTTTGCCATAATCGAGCAGCCCTATATGCCGTAAATGGTAAATGGCCTGTATTTATATAGCGCATTACTAGTCCCTAAGGACCCCAAAGCGCTTTAACATATCCAGTCATCCACCCATTCACACACACATTCACACACTGCCGTGGTATGTTTTCAATGGAACTTCTGCTCCCGAACCTCTGGCACAGCGTCTGCAAATCGGGGCTTTACAAAGTCACTTTCATGTTTACGCAGGACTGTAAGCTGTCATCTTTGAGGCGTGAGCGGTGTTTGTTTTTAACATAGTTCACGGTGGAGAACAGCTGCTGACATAATGTAGGTCCGAAGATCCATAATTGGCTTACCTGGGGTTGAAAAGTCTCGATAAATGCACGGTGTTTCGGCGGGTACACCGGCTTCCGCGAGTGTGACGCTTATTTTGAGCGATGAAAAAATAATAGAATATAATTTTGTTTTTACATTTCAATATTACAGTAATCTTCAAATTGAGAACTACAAGTTAAATAAATAAAATAAATAATTAAATAAAATACACTTCAGCTAAATACTTCTAATTTATTTTCCCAAACCACGCAGAGCCGCACTATAAGGCTCCGGAGCCGCAGGTTGCCGAGCCCTGTACTAATGTTTGAATGCGCGCAGTGACGTGAAATAATAACTTCCCGTCAAATGTGTTAAACCTAAAAGAGCCTGTTTTGAAAATGTCAGGAGTAGAAAATACAGATACTTGTGTTAAAATATAGCAAGTAGAAGTAAATTACGTATACCTGAAATTTAAACTGAAGTAGGCCTACAGTATAAATGCATAAGGGTAGAATTTTGTATTACATGAACTTATTTCAAGCTGCAGCAGTAATCGGATTTCCTGCAGAGAGGAAAGGAGGCCGAGGTTTCTCCCGTGGGCCACACGCAGGCCTCAAACAAGAAGCTGCAGTTATTCTGCATCGTAGAAAATTATTTTTTATATTCAAATGTAACCTAAAATCATCGGCAACACAAACATAACTTGTACCTAAAACATTTATTCAGTGACAGTAATGTTCACCATAATCGTTGACACTCTGGATAATAATATTAACTCAAGTGTGTCCCAGAAAAACAAATAATTCGCATTATTTTTGTGATTTTAAAAACTTAAATTATTCATTACTCAGACATTCATTGAATAGTTTATTTAGTGACAGTCTGTATAAATATACATGCAGTTGGATAAAATGTTAAATAAACAAAAGGCTTATTAACGGAATGTTTCAAAAAATGCAAACTTGAAGATTAAATGAACGGAATAAAATACATATTAATATGAATTCCCTTTCCTGCATCCTCAAACACATTCAGAGGGTATGCTTTTACACGCTGAAAATATGCAGCTAGCAGTAATATATTTAACCGGTTGCAGCAACTGATGAGCGCAGGGGCAGGGAGGTAACGCATCTGCGCTGGGTGGTTCACCAGCATCCAGCACAAGGCCGACACTTCAAATCTTCTCCTCCACAGGACTGACGGGAATCAAAACTCCAGGCTGGCAGTCCAAAATCCTCTACTGCTGGCAGCTACTTGTCGATGTTCGGCTGGAGTTTCTGTGTCAGAGTACAGGGAACATAAGATAATTAGCTGAATTCCAGGAGCGAGACACACGTTGATAAAAGCTCCTTATAAGGAGGACATACTCAGAATTCCACGCTGCTCTCCTCGTTTTCGTGCCACACCTATCTGGTCACGAGGCCTCTCTTTCCCCCCTCCACCCCCCAGCTACACAGTCAATCACTGTTAGTATGCAAATGCAAATCAATATGAATTCCTTATACTAAACTTCATAAAACCGATTCGGAGATTTTTTCGACGCGCCCGCGCGCGCGCGCGCACACACACACACACTCCTTGTTTCGGCTCAAGATATGGCTACTTACCGATGCTCTCTTCTTGACCTTCAGGACCACAGCAGAGGGATACCCCCCTCACTTTTACTCCGCTTTCCGCTTGTCTGGAACAGTAATAAACCCCTTTATCTGCTTTCTCTGTCTGTTGTAGTGTTAAAAAAATCTTCCATCTTTCTCCCAGCCAGATGACACAGAAAAATCGGCCATCAATTCCGTTTCTTTGGTCTTCGTAGGAATTGCGCTCAACTACAACATGCGTTTTTTCTCCCACCTTGCAGACACAGATTTATTGGTTATTAGAAAGTAACACGGTAGTAATGCAGATTGTCCTTCTTCCACAGTTACTTTAAAATAAAGTCCCAGATTTAGGAGCTTTGGTCGACTTTCCAAATACTTGGCTGATACCAAATAAAACGGGGAAATAGCTCCAAGGATTCATCTTGAGAATGGAGTAGAGCGTTTGTTTGATGCGAAGTAGGAGGAAACATATAATGGGCGGTGCCTGTTTTTTTTGAACACTGATTGGTTACTTTTCTTAACTGGTGAGTGGAAGAGAGGGGTGGGGACTATTTTGCAGACATGGAATGTTTGTAGTCCAGAGCAATGATTGGTTTTTTTTTCGCACACTTCCATCCTGTAGGGGAGACCGGGGATAGTCTTAACATTTTTGACATTTCTGTCTGTAAATTGGAGCTCTTTTAAGGTAGTGGATTCAAAATGTAATGCAAAGTATTTACATGTCTCGGCTATTAAATAGTGCAGCTATTTTCTCTGCAGCACAATTACCCATTGCATGGTATGGTGTCAAACACAAAGAGTGAAATGTTACAATTAACCCCATAGTCTGGGTTAGTTGTACATATTCTGGGGTGAAATGTAACACAATGAAATAAGGGTACTAACAAAACATTAACATGTAATCTTTGTTTATTCAACACATGAATGCACTTAGAGCCATTAATGTAGCTGTGTGTGTGTGTGTGTGTGTGTGTGTGTGTGTGTGTGTGTTGTGTGTGTGTGTGTGTGTGTGTGTGTGAGTGACAGAATGCAGAAATCTAGCTTTTGAACATATTCCAACCCCCCAAAAAAGACAAATTCTGGAATTTTCTGCAACTGAATATTTCGTTCATTTTGGTTGGTCTTCCTTGAGTTTGGCCTCATTGGCTCAGTGGGCATTATAACCTACAACTCTTGCACCAATTTTGAACATAACAATGAAGCTGAAAAAATGTAGTTGTTCACCAGCATCGCAATTCCATTACTTTTTATCATGGCTTACCTTGGCGTGGTTTGCAAAGTGCTTCAGAAAGATGAGGAAATCTGTTTCGTGCACCCATCCTGATTTATTTCCACTACCAGTACTTCCTACTGGTCCATCTCTGACACAGAGGTCTGCATAATGTATGTGTGGGAACACAAACAGTGGAGGAATTGTGTTGCCAATGGCATTAACCACATATACAAAGGTGCAGTGAACGTCTCTCTGCTGATGTCGTTGCCCCAACTTGTTTAATATAAGTTAAAGTAATAGTGTGGTAAGTTGTAATATCTGCATTAAGCCAACGGCTAAAACATTAGCACTAAAGACCTACACAGAATATATCCCCACAGACATACAAATAACATAATTTAAGTTTGATGAGTTTAACTGAAAAGCAGATAATGCTATTAGAAGTTTTAAATAATTTTAAAAAAACACTTACTTTTTGGCATACAAATTACTTTTTTTTCGTGTTAAATTGTCTGTGTTTGACAAAATGTGCAAATCTTTCACATGTGATAGCAGAACTGAATTGGGCATGCACAGGATGAATCACATCATTTGAAACTTAGCCCTGATTGGAGAAACTGGAAGTGTTACAACTGACCCACGTTACAACTATCCCCGGTCTGCCCTATGCTTCTGACATCTGTGTGCTTCTGGCAGCTGCTGCTTACCCTGCCCCGATTACAACATTTGAATGAGTGAAATAGTAAAACAGTGTAGGAGCATAAAATAGGAGCCGCAAAGAGCGGAAAATGTTAAAATGTCCGCACAGTATGTGCGTTAAACCGGCCTACAGACATGAGGACGTTACTCAGTAGTCTTTTATTCATCCCGGATACTCCTGCATAACTTCAGGTAAACTGTTTTGTTGTTTTTATTATTATTATCATTTTAGCTCATCGTTCCCAGATAGCAAGGAAACATTGAAAACACTGTTGAGTCAATATCAGGCTGTGTCATTGAACCAACGTTGAAATGTGACGTTGACCTAACGTCACTCTTGCACCCTTTTTTAACGTTGAAACGTCAGGTTTTGATGTTGAATCAATGTTGAAACCTGACATTGATTCAACGTTATGTTTTCTAATACTGCTGACATTGAAACAATGTCAGATTCTGATATTGAAACACTGTTGAGCTATGGTGTTGATTTTCCACCTCTTTCGCACAGTTGCTTTTTATTAAAACAACAGTTAAATCATGACTGGAAATCTACCTTTCTTTATAGGTATTTTAACCAATACTAAACTACTGCATGTTTCCATCAATACTTAAACCACCTAAACACATAATTGTACTTATTCCTCAAATTGGACACCCTTTATAAAAAAAAAAACCCCAAATGTCTCACAATGTATCATGTCAATATTAATATCCTAAAATAAGAAAGCATTGCATGTGATGTAACAGAGAAAAAAAAAAAAAAAAAAAAAAAAAAGGTCAATAGACATGTTTCGTTTGCTAAATACTTTATTAAAAGACAGTTTCCTATTTACATTTATATGTTTCACAGAAGTTTGTAATTTTTTACTCTGGGATGGGGATGCATGATGTGCGTCCTGCACCACCCAAACGATCTGGGGCGTATCGGAGCCATTTCTGCACTGCTTGTGCAAAGACAAACTCTGACATAGAGTTTGCCCCTAACTGCTGCGTCAGGCCATCTAGGACAAAAATACACACACACACACACACACACACACACACACACACACACACACACACACACACACACACACACACGGCTCTAAGTGCATTCATGTGTTGAATAAACAGCGGGGAGAAAGTATGTAAACTCCTAGGCTGATAAAACATGAAAGTCACCAGGCGTAAATCTGCAAAACTGCCGCATTTGATTCCCAAAGAGCTATGAGCGGAAAAAGTGATAAGTCTTAGCATGGTGTGCCGTGTATCCTTTAAAACAAAATAAACATGGGGTCCTCGGGCTGTACAAACTACAACCCGAGGACTAAACAAGCCAAAGACCAAAGACTCCATCTCCAGATTAACCGGACATGAAAGTCTTGTTATTAAAGAAAGACAAAGTAATATAGCAAAAAAACAGTAAAACTTACCAAATATGCATTTGCAGAGCGCTGTATCTTTAAATGCCCTTTTTTGCTTTGTCTGGTCCTTGGTTTTTTCCCTGCCCAGTTTAGTACCGAGGCCAGCTCGTTTGTAATGGCATAAGCCATTACACGGCGGACTCGCACCTCCAGTGTGATCCTTCCAATCAAGGCAAAGCGTCTCACCTATAGACACATTTTAAGAGATGGAATTAGCATGTCTCATGTCTTAAATGTGTATGCAAGTGCTTGTGTGTTTAATCAACAGGCCGTTGTTATGTATTTAAATCACATCTGACAGCTATTACACTTTATAGTTACAAAGTGTACATAACCTTTATATACTTACCATTGCCTTATTTGCCTCTTGTGATTGAAGAGCTGGCTCTGCATTGTTTAGCTCCTCAATGTTGTGCAAGGGCAAATCCAGAGGCAGTACCCCAGCATCTACCGATTCATTGCAGCCGGTATTGCGGATGGCTCTGACCTCCTCACGGAGTTCGTTAACAGCTCTCGTCAGGTCTGACAGAAAAAGATAATTTTTTTTTTAAGTATTTAAGAATACAGACAACTTATCAAAACGTTTCCTTGTGTCACACACAGATATGTACAAAGACACTAGACAGTATTTTATTACCTGGTATTTTCACTCGAGGGGCCCGAGGAAACCATTTCTTTGTGGGCTGCTCATCCTCTGAGTCACTATATGTGTACAGGGGATTTGGTCTAAAGAAAAAAAGTTGAAAACGGTCATAAGTAATTACAAATGTGCTTTTGGAATATTTTTTCCCAAAGTTACAGTTTGAATCAGAATCAGAATACTTTATTGATCCCTGGGGGAAATTATTTTTTGTTACAGTGCTCCATTTTAAACCAACATTAAGACAAGACAGACAATACGCTAACTAAGAATAGTACAATATATACATATATATACATACATACATACATAAGTCACTTATAAATAAATAGCTGGAAAAGAAACATGTGTAGTTGTAGCAGTAAACAGTGTGTTAAGTGGATGCGTTGTACAGGGAGATGGCCACAGGCAGGAATGATTTCCTGTGTCGTTCAGTGGTGCTTTTCGGTAATCTCAGTCTCTCACTGAACGAGCTCCTGTGACTGACCAGCATGTCATGGAGTGGGTGGGAGGTGTTATCCAACATTGTCTTTATCTTGGACAGCATCCGCCTCTCCGACACCACCTTGAGGGAGTCCAGCTCCATCCCCACAACATTGCTGGCCTTACGGATCAGTTTATTAAGTCTGTTGGCATCTGCGACCCTCAGCCTGCTCCCCCAGCATGCAACAGCATAGAGGATCGCACTGGCCACCACAGACTCATAGAAAATCCTCAGCATTTTCTGGCAGATGTTGAAGGACCTCAGTCGCCTCAAAAAATAGAGACGACTCTGGCCCTTCCTGTAAAGTGCTGTGGTGTTTTTAGCCCAGTCCAGTTTATTGTCAATGTGTACTCCAAGGTATTTATAGTCCTCCACAATGTCAACACTGACCCCCTGGATTGAAACAGGGGTCAAGTGTTTCCTGGTCTTCCTGAAGTCCACGATCAGTTCCTTGGTCTTTGCCACGTTGAGCTGCAGATGATTCTGCTCACACCACGTGACAAAGGAGTCGACCACAGCCCGGTACTCTGTCTCATCATCCCTGCTGATGCATCCAACCACCGCAGAGTCATCAGAAAACTTCTGAAGATGGCAGGTCTCTGTGCAGTGGCTGAAGTCTGTGGTGTAGAGGGTGAAGAGGAAGGGGGAGAGGACAGTCCCCTGTGGTGCCCCTGTGTTGCTAATCACCTTGTCAGACACACACTGTGGGAGACGTACATATTGTGGTCTTCCTGTCAGGTAATCAACAATCCAGGACACCAGAGAAGCATCCACCTGCATCGCTGCTAACTTATCACCCAGGAGGGTCGGCCTGATGGTGTTGAAAGCACTGGAAAAGTCAAAAAACATGACCCTCACAGTGCTCGCCGGCTGGTCCAGATGGGTGTAGACACGATTGAGCAGGTAGATGATGGCGTCCTCTGTTCCGAGACGAGGCTGATAAGCGAACTGAAGGGGATCCAGATGTGGTCTTACTATGGGTCGCAGCTGGTCCAGGATGAGCCTTTCCAGGGTCTTCATGATGTGGGAGGTCAGTGCCACGGGCCTGTAATCCTGGGGGCCACTGGGACGAGGCGTCTTTGGTACAGGGACGAGGCATGATGTCTTCCACATCACCGGGACCCTCTGCAGACTCAGACTCAGCATAAACAGTTTATGAAAGACTCCACACAGCTGGGGGGCACAGGTCTTGAGGACAAGGGGACTCACTCCGTCTGGTAACAATGAACAGTCTGAGCTGGAACAATGGAGTCGGTGCAGAAAGTTATGTAGTCTGTGATACATTCAGTAAGCTCATTGATGTCCTCGGCGTGAGGCTCACAGAGTGTTTCCCAGTCGGTCACCTCGAAACAGCCCTGTAGTTCCGCTATTGCCTCCTCTGACCACCTCCTAACAGTCCTGGTGGTCACAGGTTCCCTCCTCACAATTGGCACATAGCAGGGGGTGAGGTGAATCAGGTTATGATCTGACCTACCAAGTGGGGGGAGGGAGGAGGAGCTGTATGCATCCTTGACGTTAGCATACAGTAAGTCTAAAGTTTTCTCTCCCCTGGTGGGACAGTCCACATATTGTTTGAATGTTGGTAGTGTATTGTCCAGTGATACATGGTTGAAGTCACCCGAGATCACAATAAAGGCACTCGGGTGCTGAGTCTGTAGCCGAGCTATGGCAGAGTGGATAGTGTCACATGCAGCTGTGGGGTTAGCAGAGGGAGGGACATAAACAGCCACCAAGATGACGTGAGAGAATTCCCTGGGTAAATAATACGGCCTGAGTCCAACAGCACACAGTTCAGTGTCCGGGCAACAAATCCTTTCTTTGATTGTTATGTTGGCAGGGTTACACCACCGGTTGTTAACTAAAACAGCAAGCCCACCTCCTTTACGCTTACCGCTAGCGATGCTGTCCCTGTCCGCCCGAACAGTGTGGAAGCCTTCCACGGAAGCATTCTCATCGGGAATGTCCTGGTGCAGCCATGATTCGGTGAAACACATCAGGCTACACTCTCGGTATTCCCTCTGACTCCGTACCAGTGCTGAGAGCTCGTCGATTTTAATTGCCAACGATCGCACATTTCCCATCACGATAGACGGCAGACACGGTTTAAACCTCCTCCTCGCTTCGAGCCTCCGCTGTCTCACCGTCACCTTTTTTCTTCTCTTCTGTCCTTGACCTCTGCATCCCCGATGTGTTTTCCTCCAAATTTCAGCTGGTACTTCTACGGGCCTGGCCAGCGAGCCGGCCGGCATCAGGGCGATCAGCTGATCTCTGGAGTAAACAGTCCATGTGTGTAGGAGATGTGCCGCGGTCCCGTTCCTTGATAAAAGTAAGAGTTCCACGGCCACCAGAAGAACAAAAACTCTCTCAATCCGTAAGAAAAAAAGAGCTAAACTAAGAGAAAAGCAGGAGCGACTGTAACAGGCTGCACGCTGGTTGGCGCATGCGCACTGATTTATAACAACACACACAGGAAACGAAGATGTGCAAGAAGGTACAGTATACAAGGAATTTTTGAAGTGCACAAGTGTACACGGCTTTGCATTTATAAAAAGTTTACAAGCTTCCACTTTTTGGACTATATTATGTGGTGATATTGCAGTATGCAAGCACCACAGATATGTATAAAAGACAAGATCATAAATTCTTAGCAATCAAAGATATGTTTGTGAAATAAAAAAAGTTTTACTTGTGCTTTCTTTTATGACTGGTCTGAGTTTCAGCTTCGGACCGAAGGTCAGACGTATCACAGTGTTCACTTAGATATTTCTGAAGACTGCGTTCTGCTTCGTGAAATGTGTCTGGAAGTACAAACACAATTTATGGCCAGACATAAATTAGGACATGAAAAACTTGTTATTGTTACATTTATACAACACCAATCCAGATGATACCCACCATGGCTTATTAGAAGTCGGACTGGTGCATAGGTGAGCCATGTTGCACCAGGATGAACTCTCCTCTTTACTGCGTCGTGGATCCTGAATGTGTCTCACGGAGGATATGGAGGCCATGACAATTTCTCCCCATTTATCCATGAACTAGGGACTATTTCTGTACCACCAGTGCTGAACTGCACAATGCACCAGTCTTTCATTTTTATCTTTTTTAATTTGGAGTCCTTTTTTGTCCTGTCTAGGATAAACAGGAAACAGATAATTACAATATATTTCATAGTCACTACAAAACTTGATCTATTGATTGAACTAAATAATAAATAATAGCTTAAAATGTATATAGGCAACAATTACAAGCAAACCCGTATATGTAAGCATTTAAACACTGAAGATAATAACATTAACAGTATTTTGTCTAAGTCTGCCATTGTAGGAATTCATGGCACCGAGACAAAAACTTGGCGCACAGTGTGGCGTCAAAATAGGCGCACACCTTTGACGCTGCGTTTTCTCCGTCTTGCTCGTCCACACGTAAATGCTAAACGCAGTTTACGTGCGGACAAAAGGTGCAAACGCAAGTTAGGTGAGCGTGCAGCGTAAAGTTAGGTGAGCGTGCAGCGTAAAGTTAGGTGAGCGTGCAGCGTAAAGTTAGGTGAGCGTGCAGCGTAAAGTTAGGTGAGCGTGCAGCGTAAAGTTTGAATTGAGTGCGAATCGAAGCGGGTGCTCTCCAATCATTAAAAGTAACAAAGTCATTGAACACATTTATACAGTTACCTTTACGTTTATCAATCATATATCACAGATTTAAAATTTTTTGTAGTACTATGCTAAAAAGCAACTACAGAGCGAAAGTCTGGGTCAAGCGCCGAGGCGACGGCAAGAACAAAGGAACCCTTGAAGCGTTAAAGCTAGCTTTATAAGGGAATATAACGGAAAAGTATGAAACGAAAATGTTTTCTTTGTTGATAGACTTTGTTTGCAGTGCAATTTATTTGTTGCCGGATTGTAAGATGAAAGTAGACACAATTTCGGGCTCCCACATTTTATCCGAAACTTTACATTAACAAGTTTGTTTGTTTTTTGTTTTTTTACTGTTATTCAAATGCAACCGTGGAAATAACGAATAGAACAAAAGTCATTCATTCTTACCTTATACTAATCGTGGCGCAGGCCAGTGCAGTGCATGAACTGATGCCTTCTCCGGTGAATTCCGCTGAGAGTAAATCTAATGTCCCGCTCTACTGTACAAGACAATGGTTACCTGGAGGGATGTACCAATGTGATAGGGGTGCTGCGGAATAGTCCAAGTGGTAGCAGCTTTAATTTCCCGCTCAACCATAAATCAATGGTTTTTCAATGTGATTGTTGTCACCTTGTCAACTATAAATAGATCAACAATCAACGATGACAGAACAACAGTGAATCAATGTTATTTCAATGTCAGTGTCAGGTTTCATCAGTATTTCAATGTTGTTTCAACATTGGTTTTGTGTTGACATTTCAATCCTGACGATTCTGATGGTTCAGATGGAAAATCAACATCTGTTCAATGTCTCCTTGCTATCTGGGTTAGCTTTGGTAACATGCTAACAAACCTAGCCTTTTTGGAGCTCGACGACGTTTACAAATCGGCTGTTTTGCGGGGGGGTTGTAAACGTTTGTAGTGGTAGTTTGTGGTTTGGGGGAAGTTAAACACAGAGAGTGTGTGTTTTGAAGCCGGTGTTCCAGATCTACTGGCGTTGGTCGAACAGATGTGTGGCAGTCTTGCGTTTCAGGAGCTGTGACCGACAAACCAGCAAAAAAACGCCAAATGTGTCATCTGTGACACTTGTGAGGTTATCTGATTTGATTTGATTTTATTGATTAGCATTCAAATTCAAATCTCAGTGAAAACAGTGAGAAAAAAAAAAAAACAAAAAACAGTGAAAACAGAACAAAAATCTACCATAAAGAAAGAAAGCATGAGACAAGGCTAATCAAAAGGTATTGGCTGAAGCATTTGCTTATTACGCCAACCCTTTTCACAAAATATCTTTTTGTATGCAGCTCCTGTACACAGGGCTTGAAGAAAATAATAAAACAAAGCCAAAACAAAACAAACAAACAAACAAAAACAAACAAACAAACAAAACAAAGAAAAAAAAAAACTTTCCACCTTAGATAAGTAACTACATCAAAGTAAAGAATCAAGAGGTTGTTGTTTTTTTTCTCCTTTTTGTTCTTTTCATTCTTGATATATATATTTTTCTAATACTCTATTTTTAAACATGTTTTTAAACAAGGAAAATGAACTACACCTTTTTAAATCACTGTCATAACTATTCCACAGGTTAACTCCTCTAACAGAAACACATCTCTGCTTTATATTTGTCCTTATCTTGTTTTTTTTAAAGAAATCTGTTCCCCTTAAGTCATATTGACTCTCTCTGACTTTGAACAGCTTCTGAGTACTGGGGCAAAGCAAGTTATTTTGTGCTTTATACATTATCTGTGCCATTTTATATTCAACTAAATCATAAAATTTCAGGGTATTCAGATTAATAAACAAAATGTTAGTTGGTTCTATATAGTTTGATTGGTTTATAATTCTTATAGCTCTTTTTTGTAACTTGAAAATATGAAGAGTGTTCGTTTTATATGCATTACCCCATATCTCCAGACAGTAAGTCATATATGGAAGCAACAGAGAACAATAAAGTGTGTATAATGATTTTTTGTTCAGGACATGCTTTGTTTTATAGAGAATAGCAATGGTTTTTGACATTTTTGTTTTCACGTGGTTTATATGAGACTTCCAACTCAGCTTATCATCAATTATCACTCCAAGAAATTTATTTTCGTACACTCTTTCAATTTCAATTCCATTAACCCTTATTTTAGATACATTTTTCACTTGTCTAGTGCCAAAAATAATCAATTTTGTTTTCTTTATATTTAATGATAACTTATTTACATCAAACCAGTTTTTTAATATATTTAACTCCTTTTCCGCTGTAGTCAGAAGCTGTTCTAAGTTTTTACCTGAGCAGTACAGAGTCGTATCATCAGCAAACAATACACATTTTAACAGTTTGGAAACACTACATATGTCATTTATATATAATATAAATAATTTAGGGCCCAGCACAGAGCCCTGAGGAACACCACAAGTTACCTTCAACTGCTTAGATTTTACATTATTGAATTCGACATATTGATATCTTTCATCCAGGTAACTTTTCATCCACTTGTATGCTAACCCTCTTATGCCATATCTCTCTAGTTTATTTATTAATATAGAATGATCAATTGTATCAAACGCCTTTTTTAAGTCTATAAAAACACCAACAGTATATTCCTTATTATCTATTGCATTAGATATCCCTTCAACAAGTTCCATCACTGCCATTGAAGTGGACCTTTTCACTCTAAAGCCATATTGGTTATCACTTAGGAGATTATGCTTCTCAATATATTTATCAAGTCTATTAACAAATAACTTTTCTAAAACTTTTGAGAACTGTGGGAGTAGTGATATTGGCCTATAATTGGTAAACTGACATCTCTCTCCGTTTTTATGGATTGGAATAACTTTTGCTATTTTCATTTGTGAGGGAAACACACCAGTTTGAAAGGACAGATTACAAATGTATGCGAAAGGTTGCACTATATATTCTATAATACTTTTAACTAATATCATGTCAATACCAAAACAGTCAGTGGACTTTTTATTTTTAAATGTCTTCACAATGTTAATTATTTCTCTATGAGTTACAGCACCAATAAACATGGAGGACACATTCTGAGTAATATGTTTATTTAGGTCGTTATTATTTCTTGACTCTGGAATTTCTTTTGCTAAATTAAAGCCAACATTTACAAAGAAATCATTAAATTCATTTGCAATGTCTTTAGTTTTATCAAGCACAATATCTTTATCTTTTTTAAAATAATCTGGATAATTCTTATTTTTTGAGCCCTTTTTGATTAGACTGTTTAATATCGTCCATGTTTCTTGTGTGTTACTTCTACTTTGCTCCAATAATTTGTGGTAATATTCTTTCTTACTTGTTCTTATAATATTTACTAATCTATTTTTATATAACTTGTACTTTATTTCAGCATCTTTTGTCCTCTGTTTTATGAATCTCTTATATAGATTATTTTTCTTTTTACATGCATCTTCTATCCCCTTTGTGATCCATGGCTTATTTGATCTGTGATGCTTTCTAGTGATTTTCATTAAAGGACAATGTTTTTCATATAGTGAAATTACAGTTGATAAGAATGCATCATATGCACTATTTGAATCTTCATTTGCAAAAACCTCATTCCAATTGTGTTCCTTTAAGTCCACCTGGAGGGCAGCAATGGCTCTTGTTGTTCTATGTCGTATCATATCAAATATTTGATTCTTTTGTTTAGTTTTAATCCCAAAATAATTTTGAAAAATTGCAAAAACAGGAAGATGATCGCTTATATCAGTTATAAGAAGTCCACCTACTATTTCATGGTCAATTTTATTTGTGAATATATTATCTATCAATGTAGCTGTATCAATTGTTATTCTACTTGGTTTTATAATTACAGGGAAAAGGGAGTTACTATACATTGTATTTATGAAATCTGTTGTTTTCTGATGTCCATTTGGGTTTAGCAAATCTATATTAAAATCACCACAAATTATTTGCACTTTTTTATCATTTAGGTTGCTAAACATAGCAGCAAGTTTTTCATTGAATATCTCAAGGCATGAACCTGGTGTCCTATAGATGCAACTTATAATTATATTGTTAGCTTTTTCAACATGAATTTCAATAGTGACACATTCCAATAAGTTATCTATGGTGCTTGACATGCATTCAATCAGACTACATTTCAAAACTTTATCTACATATAAAGCAACACCACCTCCTTTTTTATTCACCCTGTTCATTGTAAATAATTCGTATCCTTCCAGTCCCATTTCACTAACTTCTCATTATCGAGCCATGTTTCTGATATTGCAATTATATTAAACTTTTTTAACTTACTTAAACATTCTGTAATTTTAGAAAATTTTTTATACAGGCTTCTACTATTGAAATGTATGACCGACAATGCATTTGCCATTTTAATATTCACATTGAATTGGTCATCTGTATAGTACTCACAAGTATTATTGGTGTTATTGTAGAAGTGGGTATCTGGGTCAATGTTACTTTCAGGGTCATTCATGTTGTGCTCTGCATAGTTAAACGTTTTGAAGTTCGTTTTCTCAGCGTGTGTGGCAAAATAACCACCTTGACAGTCCTTTTCATAATCAAAGTCTTCCTCTTCAATATCTCCGAATGGAAACCTATAATCTGTGTCCAAACTTGTCATTTATGTGTTTTTGTTGTTGTTGTTTCCATTGTTTTTGAGCCATAAGGCCAGAAATACTTTCCATACCCATTGTTCATTATCCAATCGTCACTTTTCCAATAGATTCCATAGCAGATTCCTGATTATTTATATTGCTCTAAGTCTTTGAGTTCTCTTATCATCACAACTTTCGCTTCTTCGGGATTGCCATTTAGTCTTATCATTACTTTGCAGTTCCTCGTCCATGTCGCTTGTATCTTATTTTGTTTTCTCAGGCTGCGTGTCTTGCAATTTCAGCAGTCTTTTTCGTTAAATGTTCATTTAAATACACACCAGTCCCTTTTAGCTTCTTACCCTGTTTCAGTAACTCAATCTTTGTTTTGCGACTCACAAACCGAAGAATGATTGCTGGCTTTGTTTTACTGTCTTTTCTGGGGAGCGTGTGGCATGCTGCAATATGATGGCTCTGAATACTTACATTCTTCGTTTGAAGGAATTTTATCACTTGCTGTTCAAGCGTTTGCTGCTCCTCTACCGGGCATCTTCACCGTCTTTACCTCCGCCAGCTGTTACTCTGGCGTAGGTTCGGTGTTGCGTCTCCAGACCACTTATGATTAAATCATCCATTCTTGTGTATTGTTCAAGGTCCTCGATTCGCCGTTCCAAGTCGTCTATTTTCTTGTCCTTGTCCTTTATGAGGTTTTTTAGTTGTTTTATTTCATCCATTAGGTCATGTAGCATACCTTGTTGTTTAGCCACTTTGCTCAGTTCATCAGACATGAAATTAAGCGATTTCCTAATCTCCTCCAACTCCTCTTCAACTCCTGGGTTTGCTTTTTTAGGTGGCATTTTGAAAATGATGAGATTGGTATTTCCTTGTGATGGCCCGTTGAAGTCACTGTTGATTTATTTGTTGGTGCCTTGCTAGAGGAGCCTGGGCCTGGTGGCTGCTGGAAGATCCTGGGCCTGGTGGCTGCTGCAGGATCCTGGGCCTGGTGGCTGCTGGAGGATCCTGGGCCTGGTGGCTGCTGGAAGAGCCTGGGCCTGTGGCTGCTGGAGGATCCTGGGCCTGGTGGCTGCTGGAAGAGCCTGGGCCTGTGGCTGCTGGAGGATCCTGGGCCTGGTGGCTGCTGGAAGAGCCTGGGCCTGGTGGCTGCTGGAAGAGCCTGGGCCTGGTGGCTGCTGGAAGAGCCTGGGCCTGGTGGCTGCTGGAAGAGCCTGGGCCTGGTGGCTGCTGGAGGATCCTGGGCCTGGTGGCTGCTGTATCTCAAACACACTCCGTCAATCTTGATGCTGTTGAAAAACAAAATGTTAAAAAATGTTGCGGGTGTACCTGGTGATATCATATCCACACTGAGGGAGTTGGCTGAGAGCCACACTCCCTCTGTGTGGCTGAGAGGCTGCAGGAAATCCTAGCAGGGTCATTAGTGATGACAAGGAGGCTGGCTGTGTGCCCACTGAGTCACCAGTTGCAAAGCTTCCCTGACAATTGAGTGCTTTGGTATTCCTGACAGGCTCTTTAACAAGCTGCCATTAATAGCACAGATGTGGAGACTTAGCACAATGCCATTAAAACTCTGACGTTTATGTGGACAGAAGTAAGATCAGCTCAGATTTGTCTTGTATCCTTCCTTCACACCAACTGGTCACCAGCAGCCAGGTGTCTGAGCTGAGGAAACAAAAGGCACACTTACAGTCTAAGCTTTGGTTTCCCCCTAATGTTAGAGTTAGCCTCACTGCTACAGTCTCATGTTGCTGTCACAAGGAAGCCACAGGGATCTTGCGCTCACTCTTCATAGAAAGTGACTGTGATATGTTAGTGGTTTGAGTTTTCATAGTAAGCTCCTTGAAAGTTGTCAGTCTGTTTCACTGTGGTGAGACTTACCATAGTCCTACTCAGACCCAAGCACCCTGCTTTAAATGTGTGTGGTTGTCTGTGCTGGTCGGCCTGCAGGTGTTTCTCTGTATTTGACAAAGTGGTTTGTGTTTGTTCTCTGTTACAGCAACCATGATGGATGCTCTGATGCTGGTGGAGAGACGTGAGGTCAGCCAGGATTCACCTTCAGAGAGGGCTGAAGGGGCTGGACAGTGGGAGGTGAGCAGAGCTGGAAGGATGATGGCCTGTGTGGTTGGGTGGAGGACAGACGATACAGTCAGATTCAATATAAAGCAGGTGGAGCTTTGACAGCAACCACACAGACCCAGGGAAATAATCTCTGGATGATTTAAATGAGACTTTAACTTGTTTTAGTCACATTTGTGATCACTGTGTGGTTTCTGTCTTATTGTACTGTGTATGTGGAAGAATACCTGAGTGAAAGTTTAAGGTTTATGATGAAGTGTGAATCTGTTTAAATGCAGCCTATGACCACAGTAAGGGTAAGCAATGTTACATCATCACCTACAGTTGGTTGAATTGTGGCTGATTTAAAAACTATAAAGGTAGAAAGCTGAGTGCTGCCACTGCTGGCGCTCTCATCTTCACAGCGACTGTGAGGCTCACCGCTCTGGTGTTTAAAGAACTGTGACATTTGCCAAAACGCCAGCTGACTCTAATTACAACCCCGCTTATGCACATTCTCCAGTGTGTGTGTGAGAGAGAGAGAAAGGAGGCTGGTGCCATTGAGTAAAGTGTTTTTATTTCCATGAGTAGTCTAATTCATGGTTAAGTATCACATTAACCACAGCACCAGCTGTTTACAGTCATTTATTGTTCTACTAAATCCTGCTGAGGGGAAACTTTAGAGCAGAGAGAGCCACATACAACCCACTTTGATGTAAAGTGGGTTAAATCACGGCAACTTTCTTCTCTGCCAGTGTAAAATGTTTACCTATAACACCATCCTAGCCTTGTTGTGTTTTTTCATGCCAGTATGGAAGCTTTTATCTCTGAGTTGATCAGCGCACATAACAGGAAAAAATGACTGAATGTCTGAGTTTGACTTTTGCTCTGAGAGTCAGCAGCAGGATTGGTCGATGTCCTTTCAGTCATGCTATTGTTACTTTGTCACAACGCTGATGACTAAAGGAATGACCAAAGAGCAGACTATTTTATGATTGCACTTCTCTCTCTGTAACAGGTAAAATGTAGCACAAATGAACACCAATAAACAAACAAAAATTAATAAAACACACATAAAAAGCAGTCACACTCACAGTATACTCACATTTCAAAATCTGACAGTCAGAAATATATATGCTCCTGTTGTTTTCTCTTGTATGATGATGATTCTGATGGATCAGTATAGCCACCACACACACACACACACACACACACACACACACCAACTTCACGCCCAGTCATGACTTTGTTTGAAATTAGAGTTATTGCCGTTAGGTTTGGGGGGAAATAAATTGATAGAGCATAGTATCTAGATATTTTAATGACGTTTGATGATGATGATTGACTGTCTCATGGCAACATTTATGGCAGATTTTGTTGACAGCGTTGGTGTGTTTGATCGTCTCATTTTAGTGCAAAAAAATAGCTGATCTGACTGGATGAAACAGATATTGACAAAGTTTAACTTTGAGGAAATATTTTGCAGTAAAAACGTGATAAATCACAGTGTGTTTTATTGCAATACTCAGAAGGCTGCAAAATGTTTATAAATGTGTGGTGCAACACATAGAGTCATGTAGTTTTCTTTATTTGAATTTCAGCAATCTCTCTCCCGATATTTCACTGGTGATATATTGAAGTGGTGATTATTTTTAGTTATAATGAGGTGATCATTGTTATTTGTTCACAAAAAGGTCAAAAGCTGTGGTGGAAAAAGTGGCCAGAAATGCACAGGAAGGATTGTCATTACTGAACAGGTCAGCCAAGATTTTTAGCCGTCTTTTCCTGTGCTGAGTCACACATGTGCTGTGATGAAACTTGTTAGACCACAAACATCTGTAGTGTTTCTCATTTTCTCCCTGAGAACTGTGGATGATGTTTAATGATGATGTTTAATCGAAGTCTGATCAGTGGGTTAGTTTGATCAGAAATTTTCCTGCTTTTTCTTCTTTGTATACTTTGAACTAATGAAAAAATGAATCTGGCACTCACACTGTCTGTGCAGTCTGCCAGCAGGGTGTCAGTAAAGAGCAGTGTTCAGCCCATAAGATCAGTCTGTGTCTTTCTTATTGTTTTGGAGGTAGAACTCTGTCGGCATGTCAAGTTTCTTTCTGACAAATGCAGAATCTTGCAGTAAAATCTGCCATCATTTATCTTTCCGGCGTTTCCATTGTTTATATTGAAGAGTAACAATGATGGAGTGACTGAGCGCTCAAAGTGCCTGTTAGTGTTGGTGTATGAGGTGAAATAGTCCCACTTACTTTTAATTTCAGTTTTCTGTGAGTCACAGCTCAGCAGCATGAGATGTTCATTTATAGCTTTTTGTGGAAGTACATGTTTGCAGATTACATTTGTTTTCTCACTGATCAAGCTAGAGAGGGAGAGCTAGTGTTCTGACTCATGCTGTAGACGAGTGGCTCTACGAGTCCACAGTGTTGGCTTCACTCAACTATGAAGGTGGCATGTTTTCTCCCACTGTCGATCCTGTTATAGCTGAACAATTAGATGCCCCTTTTAGGTTGGATGAAATTGTGCATGCAATCAAGACCATGCACAATATTAAGGCACCAGGACCTGACGGGTTTTCAGTTGAATTTTTAAAAACATTTATAGACAAGTTAGCCCCACTACTTCTTTCAGTG
>NC_140528.1:161539-190008 GCF_057382185.1 Mchenga conophoros | reverse complement strand
AACATGTGTGTCTCACCTGGCTCTTGTTCCATCTCTGTTCTGTCCTCATTCTCCTCTCCATCTCCCTCTCGTTCCTCTCTCTCTTTCTGTGCTGACAATCAAACCAAACACCAACATCATCAAATATACAGTTGTAACCAGATATTTACATACTCTTCAGCTAAAAACACAAACACTTTTTTAATTGGAACATCAAATCAGACTAAATGTTTATTTTTTTAGTTTGATAAATATAAAAAACACATTTGTTAAATTTAAGAGTAAAATCGTAAAAACAGACGTAAATCATCTGTATTTCTTAATTGAAATGGCACCAAATTGTATTCAAAATTGAGCCACACTTATGGAGGTCCAAAGTTCTTTTCCTGGTGTTTTGGTTGATATCTCTTGATTTTCCCATGTCAAAGAAACAGGCTCTGTGTTTTGGGGGTGCCTTATATGCATCCACAGGTGTGCCACCAATTTACTCACATGGACTCTACCAACCAATCAGAACCTTCTTAAGCTCAGAATGGAATGGTCTGGAGTTTTCTCATTAATTAACAATAAACTTAGTATACATGTACTCCTAAATTTGATGAAAGTGATACAAAATAGACAGCTCTCTCTCGCTTTATTCTGACATTTAACTAATTGAAAAGATATTTCAATATTTATTTATCTAAAACAAAACAAGTTTACTCTAAATTCATATTTAACAGTGAAAAATGTTTTTATGTTTTCTCCCTAAAGTGTATGTAAACATCCGGTTTCAACTGTGAATATACTGCTGTGTATTGAAATTCCTCTTGTTTTGCATAGAAATATACTGAACAACATACAAAGCATCATATATAAAATAACATCTACCTGAGATTTTTCTTTGAAAGAAGTTCCTTATGTCCATTGTTGTGTTCATCAGTACATAACTGAAGCCGATTTAGAGTGCTTTGTTTAGCCGTGGAGGGTAACAACTGAAAATATGAAATAAACACACATGTAAGCTAAGACTCTCTAAAAAAACAGCATTGTTGTTGTTTGGCTTTTCATTTCGCCATTTGTTGATTCACTCGAAGAGCAAGTAACGTAATATGGGTCAAGTGATCAGTTTGATATCAATCTTTTGTGATACACCATCATATTTACATTATTTGTACAGTACGAATGATTTGCTTTGGTTCCTGGTCAAACTTAAGCTCTCCTCTGTCTGCAGCAAACTTGCAGGCAGCAGCTTCTCTCCCCTCGCTCACATGCATAAGTGCTGTGCTCAATCGCCCAGTGCCTGAGCTCGGATCATACCAAAATTAGGGGGAATTTACAACGGTGCGCTATGTGCTTGGAATATTGTGTGTAGTTTTTGTTTTATACAGTTGTCAGTCAGGCATCTAACTATGAAACAAATCACACTCCAAAAGACCCTGGGCTTCTGAAAAAAATGACCCGGTCTTAAGCCATTCCCCCGCTCCGCCGATGGTTGACTCCAAATCCCCCCCGAACACTATGTCGATCTGACAGAGCAAGACCGAGACCAAGACCGAGACCAAAGTCTGTCAAGACCAAGACAAGACCAAGACAAAAGTCCGTCGAGACCAAGACAAAACCAAGACCACGTAAAAGTGGTTAAAATGACATTCTACCTGCTGGGCTGTTTAAAAATGCTCTCTCTGCCATTGGCCCATCTATTGTAGAGATATGTAATGCGTCTCTTTTAACAGGCGTCGTCTCTAGGTTCTGTAAGCATGCTGTTGTTGAGCCCATATTAAAAAAGAGCAGTTTGGATCCAACTCAGCTTAAGAATTATAGGCCTATCTCTAAGCTTCCATTATTGTCGAAAATTCTGGAAAAAGTAGTTACAGATCAATTTACCACTTTTTTAGAAAAACATGAAATTTATGACAAAAGGTCACTCAAGAGAAACCACATTACTTAAAGTCTCTAGTGATATTATGATGTCATCTGACTCTGGAGCATTCACAGTCATGGTTTTGTTGGACTTGGCATCTGCCTTTGACACCATTGACCATACCATCCTGATTAACAGGCTCCGGGACGTAGTCTGGCTTTGAAGTGGTTTCAGTCGTACCTCTCCAACAGATCTTTTAGTGTTTTTGCAAATCAGTTTATGTCACATTCTAAGGATCTGATATGTGGGATACCGCAGGGTTCAGTTCTGGGTCCTATCCTTTTTCTCCTCTACATGTTACCTCAAGGACTTACAATTAGGCAGTTCCCTGAGGTGTCTTATCACTTCTATGCTGATGATATTCAGCTCTATTGCTCTTTTAAGCCGATGGAAGTCAATAAACTGTCCTCTTTAATTAAATCTTTAGCTTCCATTGAACAGTGGGTTGGTGACAACTACTTACAGTTGAACTCTGAGAAGTCAGAAACATTAATTATTGCCCCCGACAGCCAGATATCTCTAATCAAACAGCATCTTGGTTCTCTTGGCTCATCTGTTCACCTGAGCCTCAGGTACCTTGGTGTGATATTTGATTCTGCCATGTCCCTAGAACAACACACTCACCAGTTAATTAGAATTGCCTTTTTCAGCTAAGAAACATCTCCAAACCACAAACTTTGGTGTCTAAATCTGAGTTAGAAATGGTTATTCATGCTTTTGTTTGATCCTGCATAGATTATTGTAACAGTCTTTTTCTTTGTTTGAGCAAAAGGAATCTTGACCGTCTCCAGTTAGCCCAGAATGCTGCTGCAAGGCTTTTAACTAAGACACAAAAAAGAGAGCACATTACACCAGCGTTACATTCATTACACAGGCTTCAGGTACATTTTAGAATTCATTTTAAAATCTTGGTACTGACTTTTAAAGCTTTGAATTGTGATGCCCTTGCCTACATTTCTGATCTTTTAGAGCCCCACGCTCCCTCTCACAGCATGAGATCATCTAATCAAAGGCTGTTGGTAGTCCCACTAACATGTTATAAGACCAGAGGTGATAAATCTTTTAGAGCGGTGGCCCCCAGGCCCATTGAGACAGGACTCTCTTCCAGACACTCTAAACCAAGGCACAATGTACATTTCAATTCCTTTAATTTTAAATATGTTTATATTGTCTATCCTGTAAAATAGTCAGATGTCTATTCATATTAATGTACAGAATTCACCTGCTTGCTGCTACTACTGCACATTCACCCAGTGTATATACTATATGTATGTATATATATATATATAATGTTCTTCCTCTACACCCCCCCCCCCCCCACAAATTTTTGCACATGTCGAGGAGCGTGTCAGGCTACATTTCACTCTGTGTTATACTTGTATAACTATGCATGTGACAAATAAAGAACCTTGAACCTTGAACCCCAGGTTGTGGAATGCTCTCCCTCCATCATTACGTTACCTTGATTGTATTTATTCTTTTAAAAAGCAGCTTTAGTCTCATTTATTTAGATTGGCTTTTAATTAGATTTGTGCTGTATGTTTGATTTTTGATGTATTTTATGTATTTCTGTTTTATATTGCTGTGAAGCACTTTGGCGTTTTTATCCTGTGAAAAGTGCTATACAAAAAAATTTAATTGAATAACTTGCAATTTTAAGATCAATATAATGAACGTTATCTAGCCAGTGATTTATATATTCAGCTATTTAGATCCAATTAAAATCCAACCACCCAAAAAAATCCCCTAGAGTTCTTGAAACAGAGTAATGTAAACAGCATGAGAACACAGAACTGCAAGATAAACCCAGGGTATAGAGCAATAAACACAATGAGCACAAAGATACAAAGACACACACACACGCCGGGGTTGCCGCCACCCATTTGTATGGAAAGGACTTACCAGCTCCTTCTCTTTTCGTTATATAACTTTGCTAAATTTGACAATAAACCTGTTTAATTTCAACTTTAAGTTACAATTATTTCCCAATTTTTGCTCAAATCTTTCTCTTTTAAAAAAAGTTACTTCATCAAGTCCACAATAAATGATGAGCCAAGCTGATGCTTAATCAGCATCCACACTAATAAGTTAGAAGAATAAAGTTTAAAAAGAAACAGGAACTCAATAGATTGGATGCCTACGGCATTCACCCAATGAGTCACATTTCATTAAATTTAGTGTCAGTGGTACTGACAGATCCAGGATCAGTCCAAATCATCAGCAGTTTGATCCACGTATGGATTGAAATGTATTTGTGAAAATGTTGGACTGTTCCTTTATCAGTGTCTAACAGTCCGTGTATGAGAGCCATGTAACGTCCTTGTTTGCATGCTGAAAGAGACTGTGCTGGTCTGATCCCCCTCTTCCTTTCAGGGTGGAGCCTGCTGGAGTCCGATGGTTGAGACCAGGTTTGAGGAAGTGTAAGTGTGTTTTTAATGCGATTCATTAAACAAAGCAGCACACATTCAACCATCATCAAAGTGTCAATCAATGAACACATGATGGATCAATAACTGCAGCTGGATTGTGTTTGTTCTCTCCATCAGATTCCTGTCAACTCTCAATCGACACAAACACAGTACACACAGATCTTAAACTGTCTGACAACAACAGGAAGGTGACACATGTGAAGGAGGTTCAGTCATATCCTGATTATCCAGACAGATTTGATGTTTGGCCTCAGCTGCTGTGTAGAAATGGTCTGACTGGTCGCTGTTACTGGGAGATCGAGTGGAAAGGAAGGGTTGATATAACAGTGAGTTACAGAGAAATCAGAAGGAAAGGAGACAGTTATGACTGTGTGTTTGGATACAATCATGTGTCCTGGAGTCTGAACTGCTCTGGTGATGGTCCACAATTTGTCAGGCAGAATAACATGAAAGGATCCATCTCCTCCTCCTCCTCCTCTGTCTCTAACAGAGCAGCAGTGTATGTGGACTGTCCTGCTGGCACTCTGTCCTTCTACAGAGTCTCCTCTGACACTCTGATCCACCTCCACACCCTCAACACCACTTTCACTCAAACTCTTTATCCTGGATTTGCAGTCTGTTATCCTGATTCCTCAGTGTCCCTGTGCTGAGTTGGTGTAAAGAGTGTCCTCCTGTTAGAGAAACACTCTGACTGTTGAACAGATAGTTCAGTCTGTACATGTCTGTCTCTTTCACTCAGAAACACGTTTTCAGATTCATGGATTCAATCAGTTGATGTTTGAAACTCTTCTAAATGATTCCTTGTAAACTTCTTCCTCTTCAGTTCTTTAAAGTCACTCTGATATCTGGCACTGTTTGTTTTGTGTACAAACCACCTGCTGACCTGCAGTACATCTTTATTGTTATTGTTTCATTTATGATTAAAATTTACAAGTCATTACTTCTGTATTAGTTCTGAGCATATCTGAAGATTAGGTAGATATCTCAATAGTTCTTGTAAGCAAGTGAGAAACTTCATTTTCTAATTGTCGAGATAAATATCTGACCCTCACTTAGAATTCAAAAGAGCTCACAGGTTCCTGAAGACCTTTAGTAAAACCGTTATTCCTGCCTGTAGTCAATCATTTGGTGATCTTTTCTCGGTATTAAAGTTCAATAAACTGTTGTAAGTTTCTGAGTACTGTATTTGAGTCCCTTCATTTTCATTAGGGCAATTTTAATCTGATAACCCTCAACGATTTGTATTTAAAAAGAACTGTGAGATGAAGATAGAAAATAGAAAAGACCTTGAGAGTTGAGGCCCTGTAGAATATAACAAAACATGAAACTACAGCTGGGGGTGTATAGGTATGCACAGAACAGAGTAAACAGAGTAAAAGCAGACGTAAGTCATGCGCATGCAATGTTTTAGTAAGATGTTAGTTTGATGAATGTTTTTTCTCACTAATGATCACGCGCCCAACATCCACTCTGCACGTGCTTACACACACATATATCAGCACTGCACACACATATAGCACTGTGGCTCTGAGTTGCTTTGGTTAACATATGAGAGAATTCCCGGGGTTTTATAGCATGTGGCCCCCCTTTAGATCTGCTTTTTACATTGCATGATCTCTGATGCGCATGGTTTAAATAAAGTAGCATCACAAGTGTTTTGGAGTCAAGTGTTTTTTTTTTTCAGCTGAGTATTAAAAGGATCGGAGAGATTGAATGAGTATAATCTCGACAGTTGGAGGTTAATCAGTGACGAAGCGTTGCAGCCCCTAACAACCCGAAAGAATGGATGACATTTTATTTTTGTATACTGGACATTTTAAGTATGTGTTCCATGCCCACTTTCTATCTAAAATGTTTTTACCATATTATCTATGGTCATCCAGATAAATATGCTTTGAAAGATAATCCTCTAAACATCCATTCAAATCTAATGCATTCATGTGTAATATTCTTTATTTTGAGTTTCCATATTTCTGGCGCCATGCAGCCCTATGCACGGGGTGATCCGCATTAACTTGCTAACGGAGATTTGCCGTGTTAATGCGTCATTAAAAAATATTTTTAACGAGATGAGCGCTGACAGCACTAGTTAAAACATATGCCAATATTACCTTATTATTATGAGATCATTACAATTTAAAATCTTTATAAAAATATGAAAATTCAAACTCACAGGTTAGGCTGCTGCCCCCGCGACCCGGCCCCGGATAAAGCGGATGAAGATGGATGGAGGATGGATGGATCAAACTCACAAACATTACCTTGTTATTGTTATGAGGATATCATATTGTTAATTGGTTTTGTCTCATGCGGATGTCTTTATTTCCAAATTATTCCCAACTCGTTTTTGGGCTCATGTTATCCAGTTACATACTTTTCAGTCTAATTACTCAAATCTAACCATTGTTGCTACCTTAAAATTACTTGAATATTAACTAGTTAATACATTTTAATTGATGAGTAATAACCTAGAAATTACCGCAATATTATGTTCTTGTCTCTGCCTATATTACTAAGCTGTAATATAAAATGCTACCAGGAATTTACGTTTCCCATTGATCATTAGAAAAAAAATAAAGACATTGTGTGATATTGAAAACTGTCTTGACAGAAAAAAAAAAAGTTTTCTGGAGAGCTGATTGGTCAGTAGGCAGAGATTTCCAACGTTGTCTGTAACCACAAACATAATCTACTCCACAGCAATTGGTGCATGTACCCCAGTAAGAAGTGAACCACCTTGGTTGTACATAAAACCATGAGTTAATCCTTGAGTTAACTTCATAAGATGAAATCCTGATTTGTAGTGCAGGTCACAGGTGTCATTAATCACACACGCACACATAGAAACACGGACAAACCACACAGTTAATGACCTTTTGATTTGGAGGCAAACAAAACAAACATGTGCATAGTTTGCATTTATTCCACTGTTCATCCTAGTGGACAAAGCAAATACAGTACAGGTGGAGCAATATCTGTGTATGTAAAAAAAAGAAAAGAAAAAAGGTTCATCCAATCAGAAACCTGAAAGAAAAGAAAAAGGGGTAGGAACCAAAAATATAATCAATGGTTGTTTGTGATTGCTTTTCTTTGCAGACATGAGTTGGTGGCTTTTCGATTTACTTTGTTTGATCTGTCTAGGCCCACAAGATGAGGGCAGGAACAAGACTGACTAGTCCACATAGAACATAATACGCACATAAAAAAGTAACATCAACATCAGTCCTACCTACACTCATAAATTGCTTTCTTATTTGCAGTTTTATCTTTCTTTGCAGTCTTTATTTATGTAAAAATAATGATGGTCCTATTGTAGAAAATTATGTAATTGTGACAGTTTCTTCCTGTTTATTAAAGAATGCATTAAAATGCATTTTTTCCATTTTTCATTTTAGTTAAAACTGATCAATTAATGTATACATTGAGAGTGATGCCTTAACCCTCGGATGCACAACCTACCAATACCTACACTCTTCCACGAGTGGGGTAAAAAATGACCCCAAACAAAATCAATGCTTTTTGTTATAAGCTTGGTTGTTATTTTTCAAAATCTTTAAAACGAAGAGTTGTAATATTTTCATATTTGAGTTATTCCTCATAAAACTGTTTGTGACATGAGACCCTTTGCATTTTTATTTATTTTTTCACTTCCTGCAAGAATGGTCAATCAAATAAAGGCCATGAGCTTAAGTTTGATTACATTTTTCCACTCTTTTCCCCTGTCTGTGGCTACTTTTGTGCCTCCATGTTTGTGCATGTCAGCACCTCTTCTATTATATTATCAGACATGAACATCTTCCATACATCTATTGGGGAGAAAGTACTAAACCCAGGTGCAAGCCCTGGCCGACTAATTCAGAATATTGTAGCTAGAGCAGTAAGAGGGGCTCATTCTGTTAGACTCAATATCCATTTCCTCTTCAGAGGACTCATCAGAGGACTCCTCTGTGTCTGACTGGCCTTGTCCAGTGGGGGGGACAATAGTCTGGGTCCTCCATATCTGAGATGTCCGATTCTGAGTCAATGCCTCCGATGGGCTCTTCATCACATCCGTCCTGGATCATTTGTAGGGCCACAGGGATCCTAGCTGGCCTCATTGCAGCCATGTTACTTTAGAAAAACATCAGAAAGGCAATGTTTGAAATGCACAGGAAACTATAAACAGGGCTGCACATAAATGATCAAAATAAAAGACACATACCAGATAAGAAGTTGGAAGGCAGGTTTGCGTACATTAAATATTCTGGAGGTGGACAGACATTTGTTCAAAACTCTAAAGATGTTGAAGAAGCAAGCTCCGTAAGCAATTACTTTGGTGTTCCTCCACAACAAAAAGAAGCACGCATTCTCGGAATTTCCCAGAATACATTTATTTTGACAGTGAATGTGCACCTGCGGACCACTTATGTGCAGCCCTGTCTATAAATCATGTATGTTACTGTGTAAAAATGAATTCATTTTTGACCCCACTTGTGGAAGAGTGGGGAATTGATACAAAAACTGCATTTTTTTTTTTATTAATGAAAAAAGAAATAAAAATGCAAATGTCCTCATGTTACAAACATATTTTATGAGGAAAACCTGGAATAAGAATATATTACAACTTTGCATTTTAAAGATTTTGAAGAAAAACAACCCGTGGGGTCATTTTTGACTCTCTGATGGTTTTTGCGACACCAATTAGGGACACGTTCAAAGTTTTAGCAGTTTTCCAGACTGACGGACCTTCAGTTCTTAAAGTAGTGATGGACTGTCATTTCTCTTTACTTAGCTGATTGGTTCTTACCATAAAATGAATTCTAACAGTCATGTTCACGTGTCTCAGTCAAGCTCTAAGTGTGTGCTACTTCCTTTTTATCCTTTGTGTCTATATATTGTCTGAGTCTCTGTCTGCTCCTCGGCATGTTCTCCCTCTAGGTTGTTTCTCTCTTGTCATGTGTGCTGTGTGTTCCATGTTCTGTCATGTCAGTCTAGTTCATGAGTTCCTGGTTTCTGCCTTGTCTGGGTTATATTTTATTTTGTATATTAATTTTTATTGGTACTGAAATAAAGTTGTTTTGAATGTAACTTGGTGCCTTTGGAGTGTGCGTTTGGGTGCCTGTTACACACATCAACATCCCACATAGCAAGCAGGTCTGGCCCAGATTTGGTATCAAGCCGGCACTGCTGGTTGACTTCTGGCATGATAAGACATCTGTCATCCAGATATGGACCAGGCCTGGCATAAATGGCACTGTCTATGTGATGACATGCCATATCTGGCTCGATTGTGGTTTGGGTTATGTGGCCCAGGCCCATAGAAAACAGGTCTGGCCTGGATCTGGCATCAAGCTGATACTTCTGACTGACTGGTGTCAGTCAACCAGACGTGGGCCAGGTCTGGCAATGATGGCACTAGTTATGTTCCTATTTTCCTATTTTAGTTAGAAGACCCAAATGCCATGTTGCAATATTATACTGCTACGGTAGCACACGTTTCAAATGCAGATTTGACAGGTTTGTGAGTGTACACTTCATCCAAATCCTAGTGAGGGTTTACTCATCTGTGCCAGTGGGTTGCTGCAGCTCAGGAGGTAGAGCACGTCACCTACTGATCTGCATGTCAAGAGTATGAATGTGTGTGAATGTAGTTAAAAAGCACTCAGTCTAGGGAAAGTGTGTGATATGGTGAATGTGGCATGTTGTATAGAGCACTTTGAGTAATCCAGGAGAGTAGAGAAGTGCTATATAAGAATCAGTCCAAAGTTTCGTCATGTTACTTTTTCACTATTATGTTCCGGCACATGTTGTTATTACATGGCTTGATTAAGATATACATTAGGTTGACATCTGGACCAGCACAGGGCCAGCAGTGTGTCTGGTGCTGGCACGTGTGTGGGCCACCTCTGGCAAACCAGCTCTGGGCCACCAAAGGGCCGTCATTCTTTGGGGTATGCGGGCCATGTGTAAGCACATTGTGTGGGCCAGATCGGGGCCATACCAATTTTGCAATGTGGGATGATACTCCTGTTGCTATTGTAGTAAAAAAAAAAGTACACAAAAACCACTGGATATGCAACTTCAAATTGCAGGGTAGTAGAGACTAATTTTAATGAAGTCATAGACAGCATAGGCGAAATAAACAGATCCTTACCCAGTGGAGTACCTCTAATTAAATGGGTTGCTAACTGGCAGTAAAACAGAAGATGATGGAGAAGAAATTACATAATAGTGATGCTGTGAGGCGATGCAGCTACATAGCAATAGATAAATATTAGAAAAGAAAAAGTAGTCAATCTAACCTGGGTCCTGGAGAAAATTCCGACCCAGATGAAGGCCCTAGCACGAGTAGTGCTAGGAAGAAAGCGAAAAAGGTATACTGTGGACAAACTGGGCCAATTCTGCTATACCTGGTACGCAGGGGAAAATTATCAATATGCTTTTTGTGACAGTTTTGTTTGGTGGTGTGCCATGTGATTTTTCTAATCACTTGGCAATAATGTAAAATATGTGCTGTGGCTCCTAAAGGTTGGGAGAGACTGTCCTAAACTATGGCCTTGAAGAATTGTTGAAAAACTGCTCTAACTCCTCAGCAGCAATAAGTAACTCAAATTGTTCTGCAATGAAAGAACAGTTTTTCTGTTTTTGCAGTTCTGTAAGATCTGTAAGATCTGAAACAAACATTACAATCCTTGATTTGACATTTAGCAGGTGTTATGTCTTACTTACTGTGAAAAATAAGGCTTTTCCAATAAATGCCTAATGGCACACACAAATTTTCTGAGGCCACACAGGTAATAAATGATTTGAATAAAAAACAAAACAAAACTTGTATGTACATAATTTCAATAGAATGATGAACTATAGGTGACTTGATGTATTGTTAAGTAGTATGTCAAAAACCTTTAGATAAATCAAAGCTAAGGGCATTTTACACTATTTACAATCCAAAGTCAAGTCAAAGTCAACTTTATTGTCAATTCTGCCACATGTACAGGACATACAGAGAATAGAAACTTCGTTACTCTCAATCCCTAGATAAAATAGAAAATGAACATTTAAATATAAGAGTGATTAAAAATGCAAGTAAAATATTTTAAAGTAAAAAAAATTAAATAATATAATACAATTTTACATATAACAAGAAAGCTATACAATATAAGGGTAAATGACATTGAGACATTATTAGTAATAGTAATAGTAATTAGTAATTATTACCCCTAAGACCCAAACTCTTCCATGGCATGCATTTTTAATTTCTCTTTGATATTTGGGCATATTGGGACCCAATGAATGTAAAAAACAAAGAATTACCAGATTTTTTAAACCTGATTTTTGTTTCTGAGAAAAATGAGAGCCACATATGAGGATATTCGTCTAATATTTTGATAGAACAGTAGCAGTATAATGTCCTTATAAGTGGATATCAGGCCCTTGTAGAGCAAAATTGAGTATTTTGGTCTAAACAACCCAAAATGTGATGTCCACATATGTGGACGCCAGGTCCTAGGAGGTTAATTATTCAAATGCAGCACTGATAAAACATGAAATGTTCTGATCCAGTGTACTAAGAAATAAATCTGTGTAAGTGCTTTTAGTGCTACGCTGATAGAGTATACAGAAGCAAATAAAAGAACGTATTATGTATATTATGAACACTTCATCACAATTATTTTGTGGTCTGTTTGATGTGCAGTGGTCATAAGTGTTTGTGAAAGCCTCCATGTTAAGTTATACTTGTTATATAATCAATTACTAATCTCTATGTCAGTACATAAACATTTGTCTTTATGCAAATAAAACATGTAGAGAGACAGCGACAGGGATAAAATGGGACCACATTATAGAGCCAGTGCAGTTTACTTGAAGTAAATACCGTAATTGTCGGGCTATAAGCCGCTACTTTTTGCACAAGCTTTGAACCCTGCGGCTTTTAGTCAGGTGCGGCTTTTCTATGGATTGTCCATGATTTTTTTCATATCGTAAGACGATTTGTTTTGTGTGTTCCGCTGTTGTACGGCACTACGTTGCCTGGCGGAAGGATCGGGGTTCAAGAGTGGTATGTTAGTCACATGTCCGTCCACCAGGCAACGTAGTGCCGTACGAAGTAGCGCGAAAAACAAACTTCAAAGTAGCGCTACGCATTCAGCGGGAGTTGTGGATGATGAGCGGCGATAAACTTGCAAGTTATGCCCAACTCCACCGGTGGATTCTGACAGCGTGGAAAAGTGTGAAAACATCCACGATCACCAACGGATTTTGAAGGGCTGGACTGCTGCATGATGGAGAGGAGGACACCACCACGGCCCTTCTGAGGGTGTTCGACTCTGACACTGACAACGAGGATTTCTTTGGTTTTGAAAGTGACAACGAAGGAGAGAAGCGGAGAGTGGATGACGAAGCCATCCTGAGCCTGTTTGTATCCGACACTGGAGAAGAGGACTTTGGTGTTTTTAGTGCGCAGGAAGAAGAGAAAGATGGTGAATGACTGACTTTTCTTCTTGTTAAAGCCGTGTCACTGCACCTGAGCCTAAAAGGTAGTCCGAATCTATTTTTCTGGTGTGCTGTAGGTTACTGTTATGTACTACATGTGCAAATATGTACCCATAACTTGTTTTTCAAAATATTAATAAAAGTGATGTCTCCAAACAGCCATCTCTTTCCTGACAATTCCCTTTGTGCATATTCTCTTACATATGATAAGTCAACATTGAAACACCTGCGGCTTTTAGTCAGGTGCGGCTAATGTATGTACAAAACAGGATTTTCCCCTGATTTTAGCTTGTGCGGCTAATATTTAGGTGCGCTTTGTAGTCCGGGAAATACGGTATCCACAAGAGTCCGCAGAGGAAGTTCAACAAGAAATTGCCTGTGAAGGTTGGTGGAACCTTTTTAAAATAAGAACCGCTATCAAAAATGTAGATTATTTAAGTTTTTTAATGTGTTTTTATTGAAAATAACATTATCCAAACTCTACTCCAAGCCAAACCCTAATATTGAGCCTTGATGGTTGGCCAGGGTTGCGGATCTGAAAAAATTGATGTCATTGCTATTCTTCATATCAGTTTATAAAATGAAAATTTTTTCTTTCTTTTGAGAATTATGTGTTCTTTCAGACAACTGCCATTGCATTTACTCCACCGATTAGAAAGAAATTGATTATTGTGGTATAAATGTAAAGCACAATCAATTTGGATTCTTGAGTTTAACACAGCCACGCACAGAGATACACCCAGAGAGCCCAGTGTTAGGGACTTTGTTTGATTTGAATATACAGCTTTGGCTGTACACGATTTGATTACTTTCACTGTGCATCCAAATGAACAAATAAATAAAATCCATATGCATTTATAGGGACACTAAAAAATGTGGTGTTAAATTTAGAAATTTGATCATACTGCTCTCAAAAAGGTGAACACATACACAAAAATAAAATCTGAGCTTAGTGCATTTTGTTATCACGTGCTTGATGTTTAGTTATGTAAATACAATAAATTTGAATAAAGTGAGACTGACAAAAGTGAAGTGAGGCTGCAGTATGAGTCTAGTACGATCCACAGAGCGCAGACAGATGAAAGAAGCTCAGAAATCATTGAGAATAAGGTTTGTTTTAATACTTATTTCAATCAGAATCCTCTCAAATAACTGATGACAACTAAAATGTTTAAAACATAATGTTTTAGAAAGACAACATTATAGAAGGGAGCATTACGAGATTTTACATATGAAAACTTATTTTTGTAATGGTCAGTACCAAAAAATGGTAATGATGTCACTGTCTCTGTAAAAGATCTGTAAAGTCTGAGAAAAAGACATTTGCACCACATTGTGGTTTAAAGTACCTACATGTTTAAATATATATACTCCTAAAGAGTACAAACAACCATGGTCCAGAAGAGCTTGGTCAAACAATTGATTTTAATGAAATACACGCGTGGGGGGACCAGCGGCGTTCGCAGACAGCGCTGATCTCCGACTAATCAAAGCATAAGCAGATATTTTATACCATCAGGGCTTGAATTTAATGACGCCCCTTCAACGTCAGATACATTTCATACATACATCAAATCAAAACCACAATGACTTTTAACAAGTTTTAAAAAAGAACATTATCTCTGTCTTCATGGCAGATGTTTCCTGTCAACCTTTTGACTACCGCTTCTCCAAAACCGCAGACCATGTTTTGCAGTGCGCTAGCACTTCTGCACGCCCACAATTACAAGCAAACATGATATGTCACGACCTCACTTGGCACTCTATGTCACCTCTCACCTACTAATGCTCGCAGTCAAACAGAAGCCACTGTCAAATGTGTCAGCAGTTTACCAAACCTATATATGTAATATATTGAATAAATGTCCTAATCAAGAACCTCTACTAAAAGCTTAATAAAAGAATAGAAAAGTATAAAAGATAATAATGAACAACCTGGTTACTCAAATAGTATCATCCAAACAGCTCCTCAGAATAACCTGCACTTACACTCTGCTTTTAGTTTCACTGCAAAAGGCACACTCTGCAAACCTGCAATTTCCTGTCAGCCTGCAACTTAGTCTTTCTGAAAGACACACACTGTTTAAACATCTGAATGTAATATCAATGCTGTAGATTATATTATTAATTATTAATTTCCCTGCTGGCCCAGCTTGCTCCGGGAGATTTCACTTGTCATGTTTGCATAGTAAGCTAATGATTGATAAGACGATGTCAGAGGAATTGGTGCGCAAATTATCATCACTCACCAATCAGTGCTGTCGCTCTCTATACACAGTTAGCGCGATTGCAAAGTGAAAGCAAAAAACAAGCGCAAATTCAAACGCGATTTCAATATGTCACATATTGACAGTGGCTCACCGATGCCAATGACATAATTACCCAGCTACATTTCCGAAAGAATGCAAAAGCATTGACATATATTTTTCCTTCCTATGATAGGTCGACGGGCAGGGCAGAGATAGATTTTGGTAGCCCGACTGGAAAAATCGCTAGCCCCGGGACGTTGAGCAGGCGATTTTGCGAGCCCTGTATCTGATTGAGGAATCACTCATCTTTGGAAAAGAGAGTTTATTACAGAGAAATGGCTCTTTCCAAAATAAAAGCTATACTATCTGCTTCTTCGGGGCTATATTCTCAGCAGCATATTAAACATATCAGGTCCCCATAAGGAGAATCATGTGCTAACGGCTGTCTAAATGACTCGGGTAAAGTTTGTAGCATGCCTGCTTGTTGTTTTTGTCTGCTTCCACTTGTCTTTGCACTAGGATGATGTCAGAGTAAATGTGCAGTCATATTCGTTGTGTTCCCACTAGTGCTGTCAGCGTAAATCTCGTTGAAATGACGTTAACGCCACAACACGGCAAATCTCCGTTAACGAGCTACCGCGGATCGCCCCGTGGATGGGGCTGGACGGCCAACAGGTTAACGAGCTAACTGCGCTAACACACTACCTCCCACCCATGTAATTGAGCATTGAGTGGCACATCCAACATACTGTTTTACTTTAGTCCATGATGCGCTTACCTTCAGGGTCATACGTCACATGAAAACCAAAATAGTTCCAAACGCCAGATCTGAATGAGGGTGGGGGAGGTTCAATTTGCCATGTTGCAAGGAGAGCTTAACTTCTGTCTCGCTAGCTTGCCCTGCGCTCAGTGAATCCGCGTTCGACTACTCTGCCTAGGCTGCACTGTCGAGCGCAGATCCACTGAGCGCTCAATACAGACAGCATCGTCAGAAGGAAAGTTGATAAAATAAATTAAAAATTTTGTATTGTTCGATACATATGCGTACCGAACCGAAAGCACTGTATCGAACGGTTCAATATCGATACGAGTATCGTTGTACCCCTAATACATATATATAATATATAAACTAATCTCAAAAAATCTGAAAGATGAGGGGTCATATTTCTTGAGATTATGTTTTGTTTTAAACAACCTACTTATGCAGGTAAAAATATATATACAGTAATGTGGAAAACTTTAAGACAGGTGAGAAAAATGCTGTAAACAAAGAATGTTTTAATGGAAGTGTTAATTTTGTTTTTTCATCGATCACACAGTTTTTGAAGGAATTCGACTGGTAGGTTGTTCCAAACATCTTGGAGAACTAACCACAGATCTTCTGTGGATGTAGGCTTCCTCACATCCTTCTGTCTCTTCATGCAATCCCAGAACACTCAATGATATTGAGATCAGGGCTCTGTGGAGCCCATACCATCACTACAAGTACGTCTGGTTCTACTTTAGGCTAAAGACAGTTCTTAGTGACTTTGGCTGTATGTTTGTGATCATTGTCCTATTGCAGAATACATTTGGGGCCAATAAACAATAATTTATGTTTCTGAAAGCACTCTTTGTTTACTGCATTTTTTTCCACACCTGCCTAAACGTTTGCACAGTACTGTATGCATTTCAATGCAACTATATTTACTTTTGATTTATTGTATGTCACGGTTTGCGGGGGCAAGCCGTGTGGAATATATATAGGACCAAAAGGCGGCAGCTCTGGTGCAGGTGAGTGTTTATTAACAACAAAAATGCAAACAACAAAGGCGCTAGGAACATGAAACTGAAACCTAAACTGGGTAAACTAACAACACAAACCAAGAATGACGGTGCAGGGAGGTCCGGGGAAATACATACAGGGAGACCGAGGGGAAACAACACAGACGAACCAGCAACTACTATGACAGAAGACACAACTTAAATACACTCAGAGAACACAGGGGGATTACATACAGGTGGGGACACAGCTGGGAGTAATTAATATGACGAGACTAGGGAGGCAAACTGAAAACACTCACATAAGACACAGACCTTCACAATAAAACAGGAACTTACACATGAAAGGACACAAACTAAGAAACGCGGACTAGATACAGGAACACCCGGGCAGAACAGAGTAAACACTAACCAGAGGAAGAACAGAACCAAAATCGCGAAGAGAAAACACAAAACGCTGGGTCAAAAGGACCCAGGATCATGACAGTACCCCCCCCTCAAAGGCTGGCTCCAGACAGCCCAACAAGAAACAAAACAGCCAGAAAAAACAGAAAACAACCCGACCAGGGCGGGCGGCGGGGGCCCAGGAAGGAGGGCTCGAAGCAAAACAAAACCGGAGCACCAGAAGGCCAAAAGACAAAAACAAAAAACGAGCCCAAAACCAAAAGAAACGAAGCACACCAAAACACAGGAAAAAAAACAGAGTCCAAAACAGAAGAGTTCAGGGGGCCGACAGCACAGGAGTCCAAAACAGTTCGGGGGGCCGGCCAGGGGCCGACAGCACAGGAGTCCAAAACAGTTCGGGGGGCCGGCCAGGGGGCCGACAGCACAGGAGTCCAAAACAGTTCGGGGGGCCGACCGTGCGGACGGCAACGGCGGCGACGTGGATACAGTTCGGGAGGCCGGCCGTGCGGACGGCAACGGCGGCCACTCAGGCGATGGCGGTCCGGGGGCCGGCCATGCGGAAGGCAGCGGCGGCCACTCAGGCGATGGCGGTCCGGGGGCCGGCCGCGCGGAAGGCAGCGGCGGCGCCCAAGTGTCAGGCGCACCGGCCGAGGCTTGGAGGGCACAGGACCAGGCGACGCTGAAGCAGAGGCAGGACCAGGCGTAACAGAAGCACAGGCAGAGGCTGGACCAGGCGTAACAGAAGCACAGGCAGAGGCCGGACCAGACGAGGACGAAGACGAAGACTCGGATGAGGCCGGACCAGACGAGGACGAAGACGAAGACTCGGATGAGGCCGGACCAGACGAGGCTGCAGCTGGCGATGAGGCTGCAGCTGGCGATGAGGCTGCAGCTGGCGATGAGGCTGCAGCTGGCGATGAGGCTGCAGCAGACGAAGGCTCTGAGGCTGCAGCAGACGAAGGCTCTGAGGCTGCAGCAGACGAAGGCTCTGAGGCTGCAGCTGACGAAGGCTCTGAGGCTGCAGTAGACGAAGCACAGGCTGGAGCTGCAGCTGACGAAGGCTCTGAGGCTGCAGCAGACGAAGCACAGGCTGGAGCTGCAGCTGACGAAGCACAGGCTGGAGCTGCAGCTGACGAAGCACAGGCTGGAGCTGGCGTAGCAGATAGTGGCTGGATGGGCTCCTCGGGCCCTCCAGCTGATGTGGCATGGTGCTGGTGCGGTTCTCCTGAACCCCCAGCTGACGAGGAAGGTTGCTGAACGGGCCCCTCGGACCCTCCAGCGGAGACAGGAGGCTGAACGGGCCCCTCGGACCCTCCAGCCGACGAGGCATGAGGCTGGTGTGGTTCTCCGGAACCACCAGCTGACGAGGAAGGCTGCTGGACGGGCTCCTCGGGCCCCCCAGCTGAAACAGGAGACAAAGGCCGGAGCGGTCCCTCGGACCCTCCAGCGGAAACAGGAAACAAAGGCCGGAGCGGTCCGTCGGACCCTCCAGCGGAGACAAGAGACGAAGGCCGGAGCGGTCCCTCGGGTGGCTGCTTAAACTCCAGGGGTCCAGAATCAGCTGAGGACTGGGACCTAGCCTCTGGGGAAGCCCTGGAGCGGCAAACTGTGCCAAAGGCGGCTGAACTACAAAAAGCACCTTGAGATAAAATTATACTTTCTCCCTGCATGGAGTGAGTATGTGAGACCACTATTACTGGAGCCAGAGTTACGGGTAGCGGGGGCACTGGAGCTACTGGGGCCTGCGCTACAGGCGGCACTGGAGCTACTGGGGCCTGCGCTACAGGCGGCACTGGAGCTACTGGGGCCTGCGCTACAGGCGGCACTGGAGCTACTGGGGCCTGCGCTACAGGCGGCACTGGAGACTGAGCTGAGGGTGGCACTGGAGACTGAGCTGAGGGTGGCACTGGAGACTGAGCTGAGGGTGGCACTGGAGACTGAGCTGAGGGTGGCACTGGCTGCGGGGGAGCTAACTGGGCTGAGAGTGGCTGCGCGGGAGCTAACTGGGCTGAGAGTGGCTGCGGGGGAGGTGATATGCTGTTCACAAAGTCATCTGCCGCACAGAACACCGCCCCTGAATGAACAGTCATACAGTCCGCAAATGGAAAACAGTCCTCACTCACCACAGCCGGCGAATTAGAAGTCCGAACGTCCAGCTGTGGGGTGGCGCGCTTGCGGCGCGATCGGCGTCTCCTCCCCGCAGACGGCTCCGACGGGCCGGGCAAGATCACATCCGGCGAGTCGGGCAGCGAGGCAGGAGTGGCTGAGAGAAGGTGCGGTGTGAGCCGGAGAAAAGCCTGCATGGTCGGAGGAAGCGAGTCCAATAGCCATGGCAGGCCGGAAAAGAGCCGTTGCAGCCGGTCTTCTGCTGCGCGGCGAAGCTCTTCCGGGGGATGTTCCAGCCATAGGCTGAGAAGGATCTCCACATTGTATGTGATGTCGTCCTGGAGCTCCTCGGACGGATTTACTGCCGCTGGGTCCATGGTGGCTGGTTCGTTCTGTCACGGTTTGCGGGGGCAAGCCGTGTGGAATATATATAGGACCAAAAGGCGGCAGCTCTGGTGCAGGTGAGTGTTTATTAACAACAAAAATGCAAACAACAAAGGCGCTAGGAACATGAAACTGAAACCTAAACTGGGTAAACTAACAACACAAACCAAGAATGACGGTGCAGGGAGGTCCGGGGAAATACATACAGGGAGACCGAGGGGAAACAACACAGACGAACCAGCAACTACTATGACAGAAGACACAACTTAAATACACTCAGAGAACACAGGGGGATTACATACAGGTGGGGACACAGCTGGGAGTAATTAACATGACGAGACTAGGGAGGCAAACTGAAAACACTCACATAAGACACAGACCTTCACAATAAAACAGGAACTTACACATGAAAGGACACAAACTAAGAAACGCGGACTAGATACAGGAACACCCGGGCAGAACAGAGTAAACACTAACCAGAGGAAGAACAGAACCAAAATCGCGAAGAGAAAACACAAAACGCTGGGTCAAAAGGACCCAGGATCATGACATTGTAATCTTCTCATTTTATCCTTTCAAAAGCAGACATCAGCTGCAAAACCCCTTTTGTGATAAAAATTCAACTATTTGATTTTTTTTCTTTTGCAGATATGGCATCCAATGGCTCATTTGATCATCCAAACCTTTCCTCTATCAATCCTCAGTTGTATTCTAACATGAAATGCCTCTTCATCACACCAAGCTCCTATGTCTTTGTCTCATTTAGCTTAACCAACATTATCCTCCTCCTTCCTCTCTGCATCCTTGTCCTCTACCATGGTTTCCAACAGTGGTCTCAAAGGCACTCCACCTCCTCAGCAGCAACAACAATGACACACTGTGACAGCTTCACCTACCATGCAGTGATCATAAAACTGATTGGTGTCCTTGCGTGTTTCCTTGACTGTTTTGGTATCTACTGGGTTAATCTAAGCATAATAGCAGCAGGGGCACTCTGTCTTTATTTCACTTGGTATGGACAGATTTTCTTTGACATCCTCACCTGTGTGGCGCGCTACCTGGCTGTTGTTCATCCCACCACTTACCTAAGTCTGAGAAATGAGAGAGGGGTCAGAATAAGAAATGTCACCATTTTCTGTGTCTGGATACTTTCCTTTGTGGCAATTGTTTCCATGATCACAAATTTTGCTTCCACTGTTGTGGACTTTTTCCTGTTGGTAGTGTCTTTAATCATCACCACTTTCTGTTTTGCGCGTATTGACCCATCGAGGCCCAGGAGAACGGGAAAGGAACAGGGAAAGAGTTGACAAATCAAAGCTAAGGGCATTTTACACTATTCTAATCATACTGGCAGTGCTGGTGTTAAGGTTTAGTTGGAGTATTTTTCGAGCTTTTCTGAATGCATCAGGTAGAAGTGATGTTTGTGTGCTAATAACATGTGAAGTCTGGTTTAGTCTTCCCAGCAGTCTGGTGTTACCCTTGCTGTTTCTACATAGGGCAGGGAAGCTGCTGTGGTGCAAGAAAATCATACAAAGAGGTTCAGGGTCTTTTAAGTAAAGTGTTTTTTTTTTCTATTTTGCAGAAATGCAAAAAAAACCCAACAACAACAGGGCTGACCAAAATGCTTTACAATAACACCAAATAAAAAGAAAAAGACATCCCGGAAGGTAAAAGATATGGAAACACAAAATAGCTGTACAAGTTAAACAAGTAAATAAAAGTAACTGGGTCGACTGTCAGGAAGTAAAATTGTGTTTTCAAACAAATTTAGAAACAGTGTGTGAAGGAGCCTGCCTGATGTGTGGTGGAAAATCAGTCCACAATTTCGGAGCTGCAACTACAAAAGAACTGTCACCTCCGAGTTGACGTTGTGTCACTGGAACGAGCAAAAGCATCTGCTGACCTGTGGGAATGAGGCAGGACATAAGGGTGCAGCAACTCAGATAAAAATAAAATAGATAAAATGGGGCACAGCCTTTAGGAGACTTAAAGATAAATAGCAGGTTTTAAAATTGAATCGTAAACAAACTGGCTGAAATCGAAGGGAAGCAAAAATTAGAGTGACATGCTCTTTCTTGCACAGATAAAAACCCAGCAGCGGTGATTTGCATACATATATGAAGAGCTGCTGTTCTCAGACCTAGCTGCGTTTTGAGCTAAATAACATGGTCAGCATGCAAATATGACAGGTGAGACCTTAGTCTGGAAATCGCCCCTTGTAGGCAGGGCTTGGTTGTTTTTCCCTTTATAAGCACAGGTGCAAGTAATTAGTTGTTTTTTGTTAAGTATTGTTTTCCCTTCAAGTTGAAGTTTAGATCACTGGGCATTTGATGTGTGACAAATAGTGTTTATATTTTTAAAAAAAAGCAATTATCCTGTCTTAATATAGTGAAGCACAATTTATTTTACAGTTTAATAAGGAAGTTGTTCTTGTATCTTGTCTTATCTGGTGCTGCTTTTTACGTATATAGAAATGTCTTTCTTACAAAAACATTAAACCTTGTAAACTGACTGCATGTCTACGGTGTGTCTCCTGTTTAAATAGTGCCTCCTGCTGGTCACACTTCCATGTCGTATGTAAGTTTCATATTTAGCTGTGAAAGATATGAGATGTTTGTTTTTCTTGGTTTATCTTGTAATTTTTATCAAAGTAATTTCTTGTTTTGTTTTCTTATCTTTGTAATGATCTGCATTGCAATCATTACTATCACCTGTATCATATCTGCCAAAGTTGTTGCCAGTTAGGCCAAAACAGTTAGGCCAAAATAGATATAATACTAATTATTTAAACTGCATTAATAAAATATGTTATTTCCTCTTAAATTGTGTGATATCATTGGCATAATAATATGAACACTACCAAACATGTGTTAAATATATTCATTTACATTACTTCACAAGGTTTAATTTGCTTCTCTATCATTTAGCTGGGCCAGAGGACACACTGTAAAATCAAATTAGTTCCCCAAACCTAAGCAAAAATTGTGCAAACTAGTTGCCTCAGAAAAAACTAAGTAAATCATAGCTAAGGTAACAAAGTTAGGGCATCTTATTATTATTTCTAAATAGAGATGGACCGGTCTGATATTAAGTATCGGTATCGGTCCAATACTGACCTAAATTACTGGATCAGATATCTGAGAGAAATAAAAAATGTAATCCGATCCATTAAGTATCAAACAAGCACCTCACAAAACTTGCGACATGGCGTAACTTGGCTCATAACCGTAGCACGTTGGAGCAGTATGCATCATGTGATAGAGCAGCTGTGGCGTGCCAGACCTGTGGGCAGTCTGGTTGAGCATTTGGAGCCTCGGTACCAAACCGGCATTTCATCTCCAAGAAAGTTATCCTAGAGAGAAGTAAAGCAAGTGTGTAATCAAAGGAGCTTGCAAAGAAAGCTCCTACGATGACCTGGATGACTGAGAACCTTCACAGACAAAGCAAGTGTGTAAGTTCATCTCTGAATGTTTGTAAAGCATTCCCACGTTAAGCTTAACAACCTATATATGGAGCGACTGCCTCTCTCTCCCTCCCTCTCCTGCTGCTACTTCAATCGTGAAACTGATCAATGATCAGCTGATCGGCTTTTCTGTCGCGAGTCCGTCTCTCTTGTTTGTTTTTGGCCCACTTCTCACCCCAAAGAGGAAACCAGCGGCTGAATAACAGCAGCAGGTTTAAGCTTGATAAGCTGTTGTTAGAATTTATTTAATATTACTTTCTACACCAGGATCCTTTTCTATGTAGCTGACGGCTGTAACTGTGCAGGGGCGGGTCTAGCAAAGTTATGCAGGGGGCCGATAGGGCATTAACAGGGAAAAGGGGGCACAAAGACATACTTTTCTTTCTTATTCTCATTTAAAATGTCAAGCTTTCAATAGATAATTATCTGACTCTTACACCCAAAGTTTTAATCTGATGCAAAATGTATAGAAGTCCATTACTGTATATAGTAACTATTAAGTCTAATATATATGATCTCAATATCATTGAGTGTTTCTGGGATTGCATGAAGAGACAGAAGGATGTGAGGAAGCCTACATCCACAGAAGATCTGTGGTTAGTTCTCCAAGATGTTTGGAACAACCTACCAGTCGAATTCCTTCAAAAACTGTGTGATCGATGAAAAAACAAAATTAACACTTCCATTAAAACATTCTTTGTTTACAGCATTTTTCTCACCTGTCTTAAAGGTACCATCTGTGCAGTCTGCAATTCTGTTGAAGAAAGATGTTGAATCTATTTAATTATTCTTGAAAAATAATTGATTTCTGTGCATTTTTTTTTCACACTGCATCAAATTAAAGTTGATTACGTCGATTAAGCATCATGAGGTGGAGGGTGGGTGGTTCCTTATTGTATTTTTTATTTTTTTGCTGGGAGTTTTAGAACCCTATTAGTTAGGTTGCTTACTCTTTAAAATACCAGAATAGGGAGGATGGTGTAGGTTTAAGTTTATTAGATTGATCAGTATTGCTGAACTATGAAATATTTTGGGTCCAGTGTATTTTTTACATACAGGTATAATAGAATAGCTTTAGTGTTTTTTGTTTTTTTTTAACTTGAGTATGAACTTATACAAAATGCAGCAAGATATTAAAAAAAAGTTTATTGATTAAAAAACACACTATATCGGATTCATATGGGTATCGGCAGATATCCAAATTTATGATATCGGTATCGGACATAAAAAAGTGGTATCGTGCCATCTCTATTTCTAAATGGCATTAAAATAAGAACTCAAACTTTTGCCTGGTTTGGCTGGTTTTCTGCTTTCTAATTGGTCCGGGCCAGGTGTAAATTTGAGGGCACTCTAGCATCACACAGTAATGATCAGTGTTGGTCAAGTTACTTGAAAAAAGTAATCAGTAACTAATTACTGATTACTTCCCCCAAAAAGTAATCCCGTTACTTTACTGATTACTTATTTTCAAAAGTAATTAATTACTTAGTTACTTAGTTACTTTTTAAAAACACGATTTACAACCTGAATAGGTGATAAAGCGATAGATCTTTCAGCCCAATTCTACTTTTTCTACATAATCCATCATACAAAATGTAATCAAATGGAAAAGTCCCTTTTTTTTAACTTGTTTTATCAGTTTTAATCTTTTAACTTCATGCATCAAGCAAAAATTTAATTATATGCAACATTCTCTGAGTTGAATAAATGAGTTTAACATTTAAACCTATTTTCTGCACATTCCAGCACATAAAATAAAATATTTTTTTTGTTTACACTCACTCTTTCAAATAGATGCAAGTAAAACACAGCAGAACATAAATAAAGTCAAAGACTCAGCGGTCCTGTTGCTCTATTTTCACCTGTAAAGCAGGACTGCGGTAGGCGGAGGTTTACCCTGGTGCAGGTGTGCAGCGGTCAGTGGAAGGATACGGCAGTGTCTCTGTGAGTTTCCCAGTGCTTCCACGCTTTAAACGCTGCATGCTCATACTCTCTCCCACAATCGATATGTGATCCATTGTTGATCTGCACACAGCTGTTGTCACTAACGGCGCACTCGCTTACGTCACTGTCGTGAGACATTCTCGCAAAAAATCACGGTTTTAGTAACGCAGTAACGCAGCGTTCCTACGGGAAAGTAACGGTAATCTAATTACCGTTTTTGCAATAGTAATCCCTTACTTTACTCGTTACTCGAAAAAAGTAATCAGATTACAGTAACGCGTTACAAGTAACGCGTTACAAGTAACGCGTTACTGCCCATCTCTGGTAATGATGCTGTTCAGGATTTGATAAAACATTTCTTTAACCAGTGCTATGCATGACTCACAGATTAGAAATACCTGTGCCTTTTCTAAACAGAGGAGGAAAACTGCATAAAACAGTAAAACAGTCACCTTTTGATATCAGCTCATTTGCACTTTCCACTTTTTTTGTTCTGTATCTGGCTGAAATTTTTATGTTATGCACACAAGCAAAGGCTGAAGCTTCTGAGTCTTAATGCCTAAGGCAGGTGTTGCCATAAATTAATTTGAATGTACAGCATGAGTTGTTGACACTGTCAGTTTATTCCTGGTTGTCAGATGTTCATTTTAATAGAAAATTTAGATTTGATAGTTAATCAAATCAACTTCTCAATTTCAATGTGACACTTCAGTGATTGCCGAGGTGATTCTAAGGCTATTCTTTGTATTACATGTGCCATGTACAGTAACATATCTATGCTATTAAATTTGTCTTTTTTCTTTTTGTCTTTTCCTTTGACCTTTAGCACTTAAGCACCTCCAATTTTTAGCTTGGAGGGTTTTGATGACACTAGTCAATCTCGATCATAGAGATTTCTCATTTTAATAAAGCAGATAAACCAACCCTCCTTAAACATTTGATCCCAATTTATTTATCCTGAATGATTCAACAAGGTATATAGTCATATACAACTTTTTGGGAATTCTTAATTCAGTGTAAGGTCATTTTTTAAGCTGTATATCTATAATTAAGATATACAGCAAATATTATTGATACAGCACAAACTGCACAAACATTTCAAGACAACAGAAAACATTATTTACAAGGAAAAATCTTATACAGCATGAGGAATCAATGTTCTTCTATACAAAGCACAAGTAATCTGAATATAAATTAATTTAAATATAAACTGCTCAAAGAAAATGTATTCCACAAATTTCAAATATCTTATGTATAATAACGACATAAAACAGTTTTGTAAGGGATGATGATAAAAAGCCATGGCTTGATCTACACTACTTCTTGTGTATTTTCTTTCAAGTTGTATTTATACAATACAACAACCATTAAAAATAAATTAGAAATTAATTAGGAACTGCAAAGTTACTGTAATAAACTGTTTTTACATAATGATACATGACATGATTTACCATGCAAAACCTTCAGAATTTACTCACTAGGTCTTCTGTTTCTGGTCTTCTGACCTGTGTGAGTCTGGATATAAACAAGTGTACCGTTCAAGGAGTTTATACATCAACTTGGGTGTGTGTGTGTGTGTGTGTGTGTGTGTGTGTGTGTGTGCGCGCATCTGTTTGCATGTTATATAACCAGTGTACACAATAACCAACTGTTATTCGGTATTCAGAGAGATGCAAATTTTGTATCAGGTTCATAGACATTTTAGCCTATGTTTGATAATATAACAGTCTCAAGGGCAGGTTACTGTTATGACAATCTGAAAAAATCCAAAATGTCTGTCAGCACATGTTTTGTGCAGTTCTTCTTTTGTTGTTGTTGGTTTGGTTGATTATATATATATTTATACATCCAAAGGTCCCACATCCTCTTCATGTAACCCGTTCTGGTTGGACTTCCATATACAGACAGACAAACTGGTGAAGGCCAACCAACCTGATATAGTACTTGTAGGACAAGCAGAGGAAGACGGCCGTAGTAATAGATGTAGCAATACTGAATGAAAGCAAGGAGAAGCATGCAAAGCTGGAAATGCACCAAGGGCTGAGAGAAGAACTTGAGAAAATGTAGAGGGTGAAAGTAACAGTGGTCCCCTTAGTAATCAGAGTGCTCTGTGCAGGGACCCCCAAGCTAGATGAGTGGCTCCAGCAGATCCTAGGAGCAACATCCGAGATCTTTCTCCAGGAGAGTGCAGTCCTAGTATTATCAATGATACTGCACAGAAGCCTTTAACTCCCAGGCCTCTGTTAGAGTACCCGAACTTAAAGGATAAACTACTCGCAAGGGCAAGAAAGAAATGCTTAAATATACATAATCTTCTGTCAAACTGTAAAATGACTGCGGAATTTTCAGTGCTGTAACATTCCTAATCTACTTTCATTCTGGTCCTGCATTACTCTTGCAACACAGTAGTTTGCCTGCTCTATGCAAAAAGAGCAGAGGTAACACCAGGCTACTTGGCAGAGAGAACCAGATTCCTGACATCAGCACTGTACACCGGATGCCCATGCTCACCACTGGGGAGAAGTAAATTGAAATTACAAGCACATGTCCACTCAGCCTTAACATCAAAGTTGCCGTTATGGCTACAATGGTGTGAAATGCCCTTATCTTTGACTTGTCAGCTCGCTCTCTGTCTTTGCTACCATCTCCAGGTCCTGGACGAATCAGAGTGCAAAGAACAGAGAAGCTACAGAAAGAGACAGCAGCTGCAGCAAAAACCAAGATGGAAAGTTCTATGAGAAGGTTTAAAGAAATAGGCAGAAATTTTAAACCTACTGTTGTAGGTAAAAGCAGCCAAGTGAATACGAGTAAAATATTTCTGATTTTGACCCCATTCCTGTTTTTGAGGCCCATGTAGGTGATTGGATGAACAACAGCCAGGTACCGCTCAACACAGGTGAGCGTATGAATAAAAATCTGCCCAATTGAGATGGAATTGACAAGAAGCATTCCAGCAAGTATCATGAAGAAAATATTGCAGAAGACTCCACCACAGACGACTGCGCCACCACAAATGCAGATCATCTCAACAGCAACCATGTGGTAGGTGAAGATGTCAGAGTGGCTTGTGGTTTCTGCTCTGGAGGCAGAGCGCTGCTTTTGCCATCTTTGTAGACCCAGGTAGATGACCACGATGCAGACAGGAAGGATGATGATGATGTCACTAATACAGAAAGCAGTGAAGGTAATAGTACTAGGTCTATTAAAAAAACAAACTAGTGAAGAATCAAAGACGGATGAGGTGTTAGACTGGGATGAGGAGTTGACAGACATAACTTTAAAGTAAAGAGGAGGAAGAAGAGAAGGAGACATAAAATATGAGAAGGAGAAAAATCAAAAGAGAGGGGACATACATCAAAAAATGAGATGTTAGC
>NC_140528.1:134250-161439 GCF_057382185.1 Mchenga conophoros | reverse complement strand
TGGTATTTGTAGTACTTGTACTGTTACTGTCATTTCCTCGGGGATTACTAAATATTCTGATTACAGTTCTCGGGTGTTTCTAATAAATTGGCCGTGCGTGATGACGTCTGCTCAGTCGATCAGCTGCTGGTTCTGGTATACGTGAGTGACGTCACGGTCACGTTCCCCCTCACGCTCCGGTCTATGATGTCACGGTCTGTCAATCCCGCAGAGGGCGGGGTCTCCTTGCGCCGCGATTGGCGAGCCAGGCGGTGACGTCAGCGGGCGCTGAAGGGGAGGGGTTTATCCCGGAGAGCGAGTGTCCGCGCGCTCCGTCAGCCGCATCCTTGTCATCAGGGACTTGGAGAGCCTCCATCATCACCTCGTCTTTCATCACCTCCATCACCTCCGTCAGCTCCATCATGTCCGGCTCTAAGGAGGACAACTGGAAGGGCTCGAGTGAGTGGCGGGAATTCTTCTGGAACCCGAGGACGCACGAGCTGCTGGGCCGGACCGCCGCCAGCTGGGGTCAGTACCACGGTATCCGTGCGCGTCTCCGCGAATCGGTTTGTCTGTTCACGGTATCTGTGCACGCGCACAGCTGATTATTGATTACTGATCGATCACACGGATCGATCGTGCTAACGGTCCATTTATCAGCCACACTCTGATCATTGATTGAGCAGAGGGCAGCCGGTTAATCGATAACTAAAGCTGTGGTTTCCAAACTGTGGGGCGGGACCCTCGGGGCAGACAGGATGTTTTAGCTCTGAACTGATGTATTGATTATAATCAATGAGTATTGGAGCTTTGTTAGCAGAGGGCTTACCTGTGAACACCTGCTGAGGACAGCACTAACACACCTGAGCTCCTGATGTCAGCAGGGTGCTCCCACCTGTCCAGGTGTACCTGCCTGTCACAGGTGGGTTGCTACAGTCGTCCTGTTGTCTGCTCCTGGGCTCACTCACAGCAGAGATCACACACAGAGTGCTTTATTTTCTGACATTGTTTAAGATGAGACCGTTCATATGTTTATAGCACCACAGAACTCTGCACCTCGCCTCCTTTGTCTCTCCACACGTGGGGAGGAGGTGCTGTGAATCTCATTGTACATGCTTACACTGCCTGAGCGTCTGCTTACCTGGATGCATCCAGGTGATCGTCCCAGGCTGTTTCTGATTGGATGAAAGCTCTGTTGGTCAGCACCTCGGCTTAAATCTGGTTTGTCTCAGACTGAGTCAGCTGCACCTGAAGAGGTGTGTTTGAGGTCAGAAACAGCTGTTTCCAGGTGTGTCTGTGAGCTCAGAGCTCCATCCTCAGGTGATCTGTTCCACGGTCCAATCAGCTCGCTGTGTCACAGGTGGACTCAGAGATCAATACAGTCACAGACTTCAGTTACTGATAGTCGATGTGATCAAACATCAGGAGGAACGTCTGTCTGATTCTGTTACAGTGAAGGCTGATAACTGATCACAGCTGATCAATAACCCTGATCAGCTCTGATCGCTCTCATGACGACCAATACTGAAGCAGTGATGTTGGCAGCCTCTCTCTCTCTGAGTGAGAGTGATGCTTGCTCGCCCTCTGACAGCCATGTCCTGTATGAAGGTCATTCTTTAATGTGTGTGTGTGTTCAGAGTACCATCCAATCAAACTCGTCCGCTTAATCCAGATTAAGACACACTCACTCTCTCACACACACACGGGCAGATATGTTAGTGTGCTCCTGAGGACTCTTAAAGGGACAGTACAACATGTCACTGACTCAGATGGAGGTTGTAGTCACTCTACTGGTCACATGACCATAGTGGGTGGAGACAAAACATCCAGAATCAGGCTGTTAGATCACAGTGAGGTCGCGATTTTTCAGGAGGGAGCTCAGGAGACGTTCTTGTTAAAATGATCTTCAGCTGGTCCTTGAGGGGGTACCAGTGTTATAGAAGGTTCTAGATTATTCTGAAGGGGAACAAGCTGTGTTTGGACAGAGCTGATGGAGTTTCTGTGGAAGGCCTGTTGGAAGGACGGAGGGGTGGTAGTGCTCTGGGTGGAACCAGTCACCTCAGCTTTATTCACACAGTACCAGTTCACAGCAGTGAGACAGCGTTTCTCTGAGCTCCTGTCAGAGGTCAGAGGTCACAGTGAAGAAACACGTCTGCAAGGCGTACACACAGCTCTGTTATCACTTCCAACATAAATGAAGACAGAAAACTAAACAGCAGTGACGTTTGCAGGGTTACTGAAGTTGGGCTAGCTGGTATATAAAACTTCCCTTCATGTCTAAAATTTTAGACATGAAGGGAAGTTTAGAAATCGGCCTGTAATGTGAAAGAGCGTTGGGGTCAGAGTGGCTTTTCTTCATAACTGGTTGCACAACTGCGTGCTTGAAGGCAGTTGGAACTCAGCCTGATGACAAGGAAGAGTTCATTAAAAGTAAGATACAGGGTCCAATAGTGGTCAGCTTCCTTAATAATGCGGGAAGGAAGAATGTCATGCAGCATATTGCAGCTTCTCAAACGATCAATAATTTCTTTTAAAGTTGAAAAGGATACGGGCTCAAACTGTTGAAAAGCCATAGAGCATTCAGACTGCCGGCAGATATGGCGCCCTTAGTGCTGAGATCTTATCTATAAAGTAATTTCAGAACCTTTCACAGAGCGCTGGGGAGCATCCCTCTGAGCAGCAGAGCAGGGATTAGAAGATTTTAAATATTAGTAATAATTTCTGACAGAAATGAAGCTTTTGCAGTTTGGACAGTCTTCTGATATTTTGATCGGCAGTTATGCAGGATGTCCAGGGACACCTGAAGTTTGTCTTTTTTCCATCTCCTCTCAGCTCGGCGACATTCCCGCCAGAGAGCGCGAGTAGATTCATTCAGCCATGGTTGGTAATTGGCCTTCAGTGTTAAGTCATTAATGGAGCCACAATGTCTGAAATCGAGGAGCATGTTGAAATAAAGGAGTTAGCAAGTTCATCAAACAATATAGCTGTATTACAGTAGATATCATAAAAAGTAGAGTTAGTAAAGGCCGCAGAGAAGCTGGTGATCCGTACATCTGTACATCCGTACATCCGTACATCCGTAATGCACACGTCCAGACTGGATGACAATACCAGATCAAGCGTGTGGCCTTTAACTGGCACTAGAAGGCATGAGCACATCACCCCTGTCCTCGCTAACTTACACTGGCTTCCCGTCAAATATCGCATTGGTTTCAGAATCCTTCTGCTCACTTTTAAAATTCTAACTAACGTGGCCCCAAGCTACCTAACTGATGTCCTTGATCTGTACAACCCAAGGCGAGCACTGAGATCCTCCAGCCAACTGCTCCTAATGCAACCAAGGTCTCATTTAACAACCAGAGGTGACCGTGCTTTAGCTATTGCCGCTCCTAGACTCTGGAATAATCTCCCAGTCGAAATCCATACATCGGAATCAATTCAATCCTTCAAATCATGCTTAAAACCACACTTGTTTAACTTAGCTTTTGAAACGAATCACTTTGAATTTCATTGGGTCTGCACTACACCAACTAAATGCAATTTTAAGTATCATTGTACTATTTGTTTCTTTTTCTGGCCGCATGCGGTTTTATTGTGAAGCACTTTGATGTACACTAGTCTTTTAAATGTGCTGTAGAAATAAATTTTGACTTGACTATATAATGATGTTCTTTTGATCGCTAGCGACACAGCTATGTTAGCATAACACAGTGAAGCTTGAGGATGAACGCTAACCCTTTTCCACTCAATAACAGTTAGCATGAGGGTTCCCGATGGTTAGGGACAAATGCAATCGCATGGCAGGATGCTGTAAACGGACCAAACTTCAGTCAGGAGAACAACTGAGATAATCCATCCACAATACGAGGTTAGTCATTAATATACTGTAACAACATGGGAATAGAGCAGCTGTGAGAGAATTTAACATTAATGAATCAATGGTACAGAAGTGGAGGAAGCGCAGTTTTTGGCTTTCCTCATGTTCCGAAACATGAACATAATTTGCATATGATATTGCTTGCAGCCGCTGCAATGCTTTCAACCAAAACAGGTGCAGCTAGATGACACCATCAACATGCTCTATCGTGGTAGAGCGGTATAGTCAAAATCTACTGTTGGAAAGTTGAAAGGCTGTCCCAACCTTTCTGTTTTGGAGGCAGTGAACGCAGCGTACAGTCGAGTTTTAATAGCTTACTTACATCTGGGCTTGTGTTGGTGCTCTGCGCTGGCTGGAGTGGTTTCTTTCAGAGTCGCGTTTATCGGTGTGTGTGCAAACACATACAAGGAATTTGGTTCCGGTTGATGGTGTCTCTGAAGCACCACAGTGTAAAACACAACATGTAAACGGCACCAACAAAATAATAATTCTGTATACATAAAAAACAGGATTACAGAAATGAATACCACAGAGTGTATAATGTACAATTATATCTAGCAATGTGAAGCAGTGTGACAGGTCAACTGTTTAGCAGGGAGACACCATACCAGACTATGATGGACAGACTCAATGACTGCAGTGTATTTACAAGCTTCCCTCTTCCGCTTTTCATGGGTGGCACCTTGTACTTTTCACTCTCCTTTTTCCCCCTACCTCACGTTCACACACACATAATTCTGTCATAAACGGTAGTAACCAGACCAAAAAGCAGCATTTCTGTGCTTTTTTTTCCTGAGCTGTGATACACTTTGAATTCTAGCCAATCATTTTACGTTTCGAGGATAGTAGGCGGGTCCAGGTACGTACGTTCTTTTAGAGCAGAGCTACAGATTAAAAATGCCCAAGGCGAAGCGGTCAAAGTCTGGCTGTACTTCACAGCAAAAGATGCAAACTCAGCAGCCTGCAACAAGTGCTTTAAGCTGATACTGTGATACTGTCAAAGGAGGTAACACCTCGAATCCGATGAAACTCCTGGCGACGCATAGCGTTTATTTTTAAAGGCCGAGAAATGCGCCGTATTTGATAGCTTGCTGCGAGACCTCACACCGAGCACATCTACTGCGGGTGGGTTGCCTGTTATCAGCCTGTTATCGGAGTTAGCAACATCCCCCAAAAACCCGAAGAGGAGAGTCCTGGCCCCTAGCCCTGCCAGTGTAGCAGGAATGATGAGGATGATGATGCAGCAGCAGCCGTTCTTCTCTGCGTGAGTAGCTTAATGTTGTTCGTGTGTAATTTACGTTGAGTAGGCTAACCACGTTATTACATTAATGCATGTAAGGTGAACTAGCAAACATCATCATAGCTACATGCGGCTGTCTTCTTGTTTGATGGCAGATACTCCCTTCACCCTGGCCAAAAAGGCTAAAATGACCAAAGAAAAAGTGGGAAACAGTTAAACATGAGAGGTTTTTGGACAAAGTTTGTGTTTTTTCCATTGTTTAAGCACTGCTTCCAGCCAAGAGTGATGCCATATATGCCCCATAGCTGCAGAAAAGGCTAACATTGTTATCTTTTTACAAAAAACCAGCTGAACATGAGAGGTTTTTGGGCAAAGTTTGTGTTTTTTTCCATTGTTTAAGCACTGCTTCCAGCCAAGAGTGATACCATATATGCCCTATAGCTGCAGAAAAGGCTAACATTGTTATCTTTTTACAAAAAACCAGCCGAACATGAGAGGTTTTTGGACAAAGTTTTTGTTCTCCATTCTTCAAGCACCGGTTTGAGCACTGTTTGAGCACCGGCACCGTTTCAAAAGTACCGGTTTGGCACCGGTATCGGATAAAACCTAAACGATACCCATCCCTAGCCATGAGGCTACATTCTTTAGCGCTATGCCTGTAAAACTCTGCTCATATTGCATCCATATTAAATCATTTTTTGAATAATTTGAAAAATGTTTCTTCACGTCAATATGTGAGCCGCAAGTGGGGATGACATGGACTGCAGGTGACCTGCAGGCCACAAGTTTGAGACCCCTGGCCTAAGGGAAGCATGTATAATGTAAACAGAATTGGTCCTAGCACTGAACCCTGTGGAACACCATAGTTGACCTTGTGTCTACAAGTCACCAATTTATCCAGACAAATATAACACAGACAGCACTGCCTTCAATCTAACAAGGTAGTACAGAGCTCTTAATGAAACATTAGAAAGCTTATCAGACCAAAATAACTGCACAACCTGGCTCAAAGGATGTGACAAGGAAGAGAGAGACCACACAAAGGCTTAATATGCTATAAGATATTTTAATGGAACAAAGTAAAGAAACCTAAAAACAGATTAAGTGGTGCGACATCCATGGCTGAATGCACCATATCAGGATAAGTTCTCGATCACCCAGGGAAGCATAAGGAGCGAAGAAGGAGACCTGGATGTTCAGTCAGAGTTTCTTTATAACACACTGGGGACTGGCCTACTGGTGTGCTGCATCTGAAACTGGGTCAGCTCCACCAACTAGACACCTGAAAGAGACAGGCGACAGGAAAGCAAGGCTAGCCCACTGGCTGTCACAGTGAACAGGTAAAACCTCTGTTGGAGTCGCATTCAGGTAGCTGTACAGGACGTTGACGATGACAACAATGGGTAGATTATATCCTTAAACTCAGCTCTGCACTTTCAGAAAGACATCTACTGGGATGAAATCAGTGATGGGGGACATACAGGACAGTGAGGACCTGTTTGTTCTCCACCAGTTCTCTGCCACTATATCAGGGCTCTAGACTAACTTTTTGCCAGGGTTGCACCGGTGCGCCGAAATTTTTCAACCGCATCGCTTAACACCGCAGTTTTACATTTGCACTTTTTAGGGGGGGGGAATTGAAGTCCATACAGACAATATTGATTTGTAAATTATTAACTAACAAACTTGTGCTTAAAGTGCTTTGTCAATATTGTAGAAAATGTTGAACTTAATCATCACATCGCCTTCTCTGACGACCTGTTTGCTGCTGTCTGCTGCTGAAAGGCAGTGGGGAGAGGGGACACTTGGGCAGTGCATTTATTGCAGCATATAATGTGTTTCCTGTATACACTGTGTTTTTTCAGCATTCAAAGACTGATGGCACCGTGTCAGAGCTGGCTATGAATTTCAGACGGATCAGGCCTTAACGAAAAAGTTATCAATCCTTCTTTTCATCTTTTCTTATTACCCACAGCTACATCCACTTCTGTCGTGGCTAGGCTGCTCACTAGGGCTGGGTATCATCACTGATTTCTATGATCCATTCGATTCCGGTTTTCAAAATCCCGATTCGATTCAACTTAGCCTCAGACAGTCAGAAATATTATAATTCTGATCATTTATCAGTACTGATACACATGAGACTTCATCAGAATTGTGAACATCACAGCAGATGCCTTTGTGTGAAAGTAACTGAGAATAAAACACAGAAAAACATGAAGGAGATTTTCCTGGTCTGGCTTTTTGTAGCGGATAACCTTAAAAATATTCTACAATATTCTGAAATGTAGCATAATTTTAAGAAGTTTACATTTCTTCAGTATTGAACAGCAGAAATTAGGCTTTCTTGTCCGAGGTCATTTAAGTGAAAAAAGAAAAAGACAGCGCTGTAAACAACGGTAGACTGGTGGGTAATAAGCGAATGAATGATGCAGAAAACAGAGATTTGAGATGGGAAACTGTTCTTGAAGTACACACAGAGAGCTGTGCAGGAAGTGTGATTTTTATCGTGGTGGAAGCAAAACAGCAAAAGTCAGAGGGAATTCATGACAACATTGATCAAATGTGAAGCGCAGTTTGCTGCTTCTTCTGCTGCTGGCTCGGCGAATTTTGGTTGGAGAGACAAAACCTGCAGCTTAGAATCAGCGCAAAAAGACGTAATCACAGCGGACCGGACGCATCAGGATTGCTAAGCTCCGACAGCATGTCCGTCTGCGGGCCGTCGGGTGAGAAAGCCGAGAAAGACAAAGCTGATTCTGATGCGTCGGGTCCGTTCTGTGTTTACGTCTTTGTGTGGAGTCCGTGTACCTGCTCTCATCTGCTGTTTGGTTGTTGTTGAAGTGGTTTTGTGAGCTTTAATCTGAGAATCTGGCGGCTCTGACAAAACACAGTTATATTTAAAAGTCGATTCAGGATTTAATGAATCGATATCGCTTTATTCAAGCTACTCACCTCCCACTTCCACCTGCACTTTCAACTGGACCACGGCCAATCAGATCGGTTTAGTCCACGATAGGGGCAAAATGTGTGTCTGTTGTTGACCACAGAGAAGGCTGCAGATTTTTTTTTTTTTTGCTACCCGAACAGTTGGTTGCACAGGTGCAACCAAATATTTTTTTTTAGTCGCACCACAGAAAAATTTGGAAGGGATTCTGTGGAACCTGATTGAGATTTTTACAATGCCTTTGTTTTGTGTTTCCTTTTTTGTTGTTGTTGCTGTTCTGTCTGAAGATCACCTGCTCGGGATTCAACTTATTAAGAACCGCAACTGGCAGATGCACATAAGCAGTTTTGGTCAAGTTACTTGAAAATAGTACTTAGTTATTAATTACTTCTTCAAGAAAGTAAACCAATTACTTTACTGATTACTTATTTTCAAAAGTAATTAGTTACTTAGTTACTTTTTAAAAACATGTCACACAACCGGTGTTACGACCCGGCTCTGCTAGGCGACAGCGGACGTAACATAAATGAGCCCAGAGACCAGGGGGTTAGATAAGAAGAAAAACACAAGGTTTATTAACACAACTGAAAACCGTTAGTGAAACAACTCACTAGGCAATAGAGTGATTTTTAAACAAACATAACAAACAACTCAAGTAACACTATTATTAAAATCACACTTCATGCACAGCTAGCTCTCTCTCTCTCTCGCTCTCTGTACTTCAAGAACAGTTTCCCGTCTCCAATCTCTGTTTTCTGTATTATTCATTCACTTATTACCCACCAGTCTACCGTTGTTTACAGCGCTGTGGCTGCTGTCTTTTTCTTTTTTCACTTAAATGACCTGGGACAAGAAAGCCTATTTTTTCTGTTGTTCAATACTGAAGAAATTTAAACTTTATATGCAGAACATTGTAGAATATTTTTAAGGTCATCTGCTATAAAAAGCCAGACCAGGAAAATCTCCTTCATGTTTTTCTGTGTTTTATTCTCAGTTACTTTCACACAAAGGCATCTGCTGTGATGTTCACAATTCTGATGAAGTCAGTACTGATAAATGATCAGAATTATAATATTTCTGACTGTCTGAGGCTAAGTTGAATCGAATCGGGACTTTGAAAACCGGAGTCGAATGGATTATAGAAATCAGTGATGATACCCAGCCCTAGTGAGCAGCCTAGGCACGACAGAAGTGGATGTAGCTGTAATAGGAAAAGAACTATAGCTAACTTTTCTGTTAAGTTAAGGCCTGATCCTTCTGAAATTCATAGCCAGTGCTCTGACACGGTGTCATCAATCTTTGAATGCTGGAAAAGCACAGTGTATCCAGAAAAACACATTATATTATATAAATTATTATAAAATTTGTGTGCACCTAAATTTTGTGCCGGTACGCCTAACTTTAAAAAGTTAGGCGTACCGGTACGCGCATGGCAAAAAGTTAGTCTAGAGCCCTGCCTTCCAAAACACGGAGCTCTCCAGGAGTCCATCACCATTCTGGTTCGCAGCCTCAGGAAAAGGGGATACTCCCCCTTTTCCTGAGGCCAAGACCCTATTCTCATTATTCAACTCCTTTTACAGGCCACCTGACTCTTTGCCCGCTCATATCTATTCATCTAACTTCTGCGACTCTCTAATCCTATGAATATTTTCAGTGATGCTCAATGTAGCTCCTCCGTCTTAATTCCACCCCCTTCTCACTTCCCTTCTGTTTTTCAACTTCTGTCTTTAACTGATATTGCTGATCTCATCCACAAATCAAAGTCTTCTACCTGCCAGCTTGATCCTATTCCCACAGTCCTTGTCAAAGCCTGTCTACCCCCTCTCCTTCCCCTCATATCTGCTATTATTCACTCTTCACTCACTGCTGGAACTGTTCCTGCCGCCTTCAAAGTTGCCACCATCACCCTAATCCTGGAAAAAAAAAAAAACAGGTCTAGATCCCAACAACTTTAACAATTTTTGTCCTATCTCCAATCGACCATTTCTCACAAAAATTCTTGAAAAGTGGTTGTTTCACACGTCCATCTACACCTAACTGATAATAACCTTTACGAACAGTTCCAGTCTGGTTTCCGTCCTCTGCATAGCACCGAAACTGCTCTTATAAAGATAACAAACAATCTTCTTATGGCAGCTGATTCTGGTCTCCTCTCCATCCTTATTCTCCTTGATCTGAGTGCAGCCTTTGACACCATCTCTCATCCCATTCTTCCTAGCAGATTAGCTTCTATTGGCTTCTCTCATACTCCCTTAGCCTGGTTTAAATCATACCTGTCTGACCGGACTCAGTTCATTCAATTGAAATCCTTCACTTCTCAGCCTTCTCCTCTATCGACTGGGGAGCCCCAGGGATCTGTCCTCGGGCCCCTCCTTTTCATCATTTACCTTCTTCCACTCTGACACATTTTTCGTAAATATACCATTCAGTTGTCTAAGGAGTTTGGAAAGAAAAGCGTCTGGACTTCTTTGAGTTGCTTGAAGACGTTTCACCTCTCATTCGAGAAGCTTCTTCAGTTCTAAGGGTCCAATTGGTGGGGAGTCCCAGATTTAAACCCAGTGGGAGTTTCCCCCCAAAGAGGGACAAAAGGACCCCCTGATGATCCTCTACCTAATCGCATGAGCCAAGGTGTGAAAGCGGGTGTGGGTCCTAATCAGCCAGGGTTTCGGGTGAGCTCATTGTGAAACCTGGCCCCACCCTATCGTGTGATTTCCTGAGGTCAGATGGCCCAGGATGCAAATGGGCGTTAGGGCGTCTGGGAAGGGATCTCAAAACAGGATTATAGATGGCAGAGAGTTGGTGTCGTAAACCACCGCCTCTGTTCAAAGATGGTCGCTCACAGTAGACGTAAATGGCTTCTTTCTGTAATTCACTATTATTTGGCCTTACAAAAAAAATCCATCAACAACCTCCAACGTGTCCAGAGCTCTGCTGCCCGTATTATTACTAGGACTTCCTCTACCCACCACATCTCCCCAATCCTGAAGCAGCTTCACTGGTTCCCTGTTAAATTTCGCATTTATTTTAAAATAATCCTTTATACATTTAAGGCTATTCATTCTGTCTCTCTCCACCATACCTTTCTGATTTAGTACAGATGAAATTCCCATCTCAGTGCCTCAGATCTTCATCTTTTCTTTCTCTCTCTCTGTTCTTTCCGCTTGTCTTATTACAATGGGGGGCTTTTAGTCACTTTTCTTTTTAAGTCCACCCTCAAAACTACTCAAAAAAATTACTCTTATTGTTGTGTATATTTCCAGTTTTTCTGTTTTTGTTTAACATATATCTGCTTTATTTGCTGTACAGTGTTCTTGGGTTTTCTGAAAGGTGCTATTTTTGAATAGAATGTATTATTATTATTATTAGTAGTAGTAGTATTATTATTATAACAAATCGCAAATTACAGGCCGATTCATGTCAAAAATTTTAGAGAAAATATTGTTTCAGCAACTGCAGACCCATTTAGAGATAAACGGTATAAGTGATAAATTCCAGTCTGGATTCAAACCGCGTCACAGTACCGAAACTGCCCTACTAAGAGTTTTCAATGACCTCCTTCTAATTGCTGACTCTGGGCGCTCTGCCATCTTAGTTCTATTAGATTGTGTTTGATCTGTGTTTGGGGGTCTTAATCAGTTATAACTTTCTAGGTAGGGCAATAAAACAAAACATGCTTACTATCTTCTGCTTATTAGAGAGTTCAGTTCAGTTCAGTTCATTTTTATTTCAAACATTTCAAACATGTGCCTTCACAATCATTACAAAATATCATTCCATTATTTGTTTGAAAAGGAGTAGGCTGAAGTATTCACTTATTTGTCCGTACACCCTCAAGTTTTACCTCTCATTCATTTAATTTTTTTTTGTCTTAAATTAAACAAACAACATATGAAACATATGAAGTAAAGCAAAACAAAACAAAACATACATAAATCAAAAACAAGAAATTAGCAAGCCCCACCACAGTATAGTTTCTTTCATATGAAAAATACAGAATGTGTATATTTGCAGATACACAAGTTATGGAAAACAAACAAACCAAACCAAAACAAAAAAAACAAAAAAGAACCACAACACCATTACCAGCAACATTACCGTCCTGGGTTAACCCCGTTTTCTTCATTCTTATACTTATTTAAAATTAGGTTTTTATATTTTACTTTAAACTGTTTTATGTTTTTACTGTCTTTTATTTCTTCCGTTAGACCGTTCCATAATTTAACTCCTGCAATTGAGATAGACATAGTTCTTAAAGTTGTTCTAGCACTTTGTATTTTTAAATTCCATTTCCCTCTTAAGTTATACCCACCTTCTCTTTCTATGAACAATTTACAGATTTCTTTGGGAAGCAATTTATTTCTTACTTTATACATTATTTGCGCTGTTTCAAGATTCACCAAGTCTTGGAATTTAATAGCTTGAGTTCTACAACATAGTCAATTTGGTTTACAACATACATGATATCTCTAAAGCTAGCTTATACAAAATGAGAAAAGTATAAATTTCATGGAAAACATTCAACTCTGAACAAACATTTTCATGTCATAAATTCATGTCTTTCCGTTATAAAGCTAAAAGGGTGCTTTTGTTAGCCCTGCATTCGGTTTTCCCACCGTTTACCCTGACTCTCGCTCTATGGCTGCTGTATACAAAGTAAATTGCCTCAAAACATCTGCATATGTGTGCAATATGATCCAGAAAGGTCTTTTTTTTTGTCTTTCCATGACTTTGTACTTGAAATTGTTTTTTGCTAAGAAATAAACAATGATTCAATATCAAATTCTGACATTGTTTTAATATTAACGGAGGGTGCAAAAGTGATGTAAATTCAATATCAGATTTTGATGTTGATTCAATGGAATTGCCTGATATTGATTTAACATTGTTTCAGTGAATATGTGCTATCTGGGATAAGATGGACCCATGTGTGACACAAGGAAGGAAAATGCAACAGTGGCCAGGCCATGATTTGGTAGTACACCGGAAATTGCTTTATAAGACCTAGCTTGCCTCTTACCTAACCCCGAACAAGCATCCCAGCTACATCAATGATACACCAGATTTCCTGACAATGGTATTGAATGCTGAGCTGTAATCTACAAACAGCATTCTCACATACGTGTCTCTCTTCTCCAGGTGCGAGAGGGCGGTATGTAGTGTCAGGGCTGTGGCATCATCAGTGGACCTGTTGTGGCGGTATGCGAATTGTAGAGAGTCCAGTGAGTCGGGTAGTGCAGAGCAGATGAAGTCCCTGACCTGCTTCTCGAAGCATTTGCTCAAGATGGGGGTCAGGGCTACAGGTCGCCAGTCGTTCAATGAGGAGATGGTGGAGGATTTGGGTACAGGGACGATGGTGGCCATTTTGAAGCAGGCTGGGACTACAGACAGAGAGAGGGAAAGGTTGAAGATGTGTGTGAACACTCCAGTCAGCTGAGCCGCGCATGACTTGAGGACGCGGCCGGGAATCCCGTCCGGACCAGTAGCTTTGCGCGCGTTCACCTTCCTGAAGCACATCCACACATCCTCCTCAGACACAGTGTGCGCACTGACGTCATCCGCGGTGCGCACACTGTCCGGTCTCATGCTGTTCGCTGTGTCGAATCTAGCGTAGAATAAGTTTAAATCCTTGTGTTAACCATTCCTCGCCGTCAGTCCCCTGACCGTGGTCGGGAGACGCGAGGGGAGATGCTTGCTAACTTTTTTAACCATGACACACTCTCTCTCTCTTTTTTTTCTTCTTCCGCTCCCCGCGTTTCCTTCACGCGCATGCTCACACACACATCACATACACTCCTTACTGCACCCAGTCACACACAAGACGGCAATTCCCGCAACACTTGTTACGTTCCCCTGAGGGGTCTAGGTGGTGAGGGGGAAGTAACAAAAAGTGTCCGGGTCAGAAAAAGGAGTCAAGGAGGCAAAAGGGTTCAAATAAATAGTTTTATTAAGGTAGCTCAACTAAAAGAGACGGACAAGCCGCTATCACCATTTAACTGCTCATCGTGTCTGCAGGCTTTGTTAATAAATTTCCACAACAGTAGCCACCTGTACAAGCACACTAAGACAGATTTAATATCATTTTCATCACTACTTATTAACACTTTCCCTCTCTTATTCTTCTGTCCACATTTTAACACATCTCTGTCCATCACTCTTGGTTATACACCACCCACAGCACCTCTTACACACAGACACACTTCTCTTTACTGCATTCCTGTTTCTACACACTTCGTACTGCATGTATTCTTTCCCATATTTCTGAAAGAGAAAAAATAGATAAATCATGCAATCAAAACCTGGATTTGCGCGGACTAGGCAGAGGGATGCCTCCTATGGCCGTACTGCTGAGCTCAGCTTTGCGGACAAGCGTGTTCACCGTCCGGCCTTTTCCTTGTGGTGCAAAAGTGCTAAACACCGTAAACTAAGGACAGAGTCCTTTCCCATGACGGTCCTGAGATTAGGCATTGAATTCCTGAGGTTTCCCTCCCAGCGGTCCGTCCAAAAAAAAATAAAACAACAACAAAAAAAACAACAACTCTTTTCTCTGTCGACAGCTCTTTCTTTCTCACACTTGTTTTTTTTTTAACCAGACCAAACTCTATGGCCAAAGAATTAAAATAAAACAAGATAAAAAAATAAAAATTGGGTTTTCACCCGGACCACCTGTAGGGACGCCCCCATTTGCTGGGCCCAGCTGCCATTGTACGAACAAGCGCGTCTGCTGTCCGGCCTTTCTGCCTTTTTTGCTGGTGCAAAACTGCTAAAAAACCATACACTAGAAGGCTGAACTTGTTGAGCTTCTAAGATCCTGCACTTACCACTGCAACAAGAATACCCACTAGAATACCCAAACTAAGTTTCTAGGAACCTGCACCCAATAATTGCAGCAGTAAGGAAGCGAGGCTTTCCCTGTTGGTCCGATTGAAAATGCTCCCAAATCAAAACATCTCACCGTTGCAGATCCTTTTCAGTGCCTCTCTTGGTTCTTTTAAAAATTCCTGCATGTGTGAGTCGCTGAAGCACACACCGCGGTTCCCCCTTTTTGAAAACAACGGTGAGACTGAGGCCATTTTACCTCAGGATGGCCAGTCACTGCGTGCCCGTGATTCAGTGAAACTCACCGGAGGAATCCTGCCGACAACGCCAAATTGTCGTGGAATATTTAACAATAACCTGCAACACAGTCAGTGAGCTTGATTTGAAGTGGGTTTAATAAACACACTGCAATATGGAGAGAGCATCCCAGTGAAACACCAGGACCATCTCTGAATTGTGGCCACCGCCCTCACATCTTCTATACAGACACACAGACAAAGAACATCCACAGACTCTCACATGTTGGTATAGCCCCCCCTCTCACAGGGGGCTATACCTCCTCCCTCACACAGAGAATTATGACCTTGTTTTCTGCTTGGCCGTCACCTAAAGATTTACATCCCTGATAAGCAGGAGTCCCACTATCTGTTTAACGTCTCCCATTACAACGGCCTCCCTGTGGTAACTTTCCACGTGCATGTAAACTAGTGACAGGAGTGCTCTCACTATGGTAAAGTGAGAAAGTGATATTACTATAACTAATGAGATGTGATTAAATATGTGATTAATACTAGAGATGGCACGATACCACTTTTTTATGTCCGATACCGATATAAATTTATCCATAAATTTGGATATCTGCCGATACCGATATGAATCCGATATAGTGTGTTTTAATCAATAAAACTGTTTTTTTAAATATCTTGCTGCATTTTGTATAAGTTCATACTCAAGTTTAAAACAACAACTACACTAAAGCTATTCTGTTATACCTGTATGCAAAAAGAAAAATTTCATAATTCAGCAATACTGATCAATCTAATAGACTTAAACCTACACCATCCTCCCTTTTCTGGTATTTTAAAGAGTACTTAGCGTAAATATCAAGCAACTTGACTAATAGGGTTCCAACTCCCAGCAACAACAAAAATAAATAAATAAAAAATAGGGAACCACCCCTCACGCTCCACCTCATGATGCTTAATCGACGTAATCAACCTTAATTTGATGCAGTGTGAAAAAATATGCACAGAAATCAATTATTTTTCAAGAAATATTAAATACATTCAACATCTTTCTTCAACAAAATTGGAGACTGCAGAGATGGTACCTTCCCAAAGGAAAAAGTACTATAGCTTACTAGGGTATATATATTAGACTTAATAGTCACTATATACAGTAATTGACTTCTATTCATTTTACATCAAATTAAAACTTTGGGTGTCAGATAATTATTTATTAAAAGCTCGACATTTTAAATGAGAATAAGAAAGAAAAGTATGTCTTTGTGCCCCCTTTTCCCTGTTCATGCCCTATCGGCCCCCCTGGCTAAACTTAGCTAGATCCGCCCCTGCACAGTTACCAGCCGTCAGCTGTAGAAAAAGATCCTGGTGTAGAAAGTAATATTAAATAAATTCTAACAACAGCTTATCAAGCTTAAACGTGCTGCTGTTGTTGTTCAGCCGCTGGTTTCCTCTTTCTGGTGCAAAGTGGGCCAAAAACAAACAAGAGAGACGGACTTGCGACAGAAAAGCCGATCAGCTGATCATTAAGCAGTTTCATGATTGAAGTAGCAGCAAGAAGAGGCAGTCGCTTGTTAAGCTTAACGCAGGAATGCTTTACAAACATTCAGAGATGGACTTACACACTTGCTTTACTTCTCTCGGGGATAACTTTGTCGGAGATGAAATGCCGGGTTGCGAAGCTCCACAAACTATTACGTATCGGTATCGGACCGATACCGATACGTAATATCGGATCGGTCCATCTCTAATTAATACATGAGAAAAGAAATCTGCCACCACATTATTTAATTATTTAACATTCAAATTGAGCTAAACAGTCACAGATTCATGTAGTGACTGTGTGCACGTTACAAGACTATTAATAATGACACATTTGTTCCAACAAGCTCTCTGAAACTAATCTTTGTATTTTTCCATGTAACACATCCATCTTCATCCGCTTTATCCGAGGCCGGGTCGCGGGGGCAGCAGCCTAAGCAAAGAGGCCCAGACCTCCTCCAGCTTACACACACAAACACACACATACGCGCACACACACAGACAGGCACACACACACACACACACACACACACACACACGTACACACACACGCACACACACACACACGCACGCACACACACACACACACACACACGCACACACACGCGCACACACACACACACACACGTAAACACACACAGACACACACACACACACACACACACACACACAGGCACACACGTACACACACACGCGCGCGCACACACACACACACGTACACACACACAGACACACACACACACACACGCGCACACACACGCCCGCGCACACACACACACACACACACACACACACGTACACGCACACACGTACACACACACACACGCGCACACACACACACGTACACACACACACGCGCGCACACACACACACACACACACACGTTTCTGTCTGTATTTCCGTGGACGTCACTTGCCAGCTGTCACTCAATGTCTCCCACGAGCACGTTTAGCTCTTTTAATGTTTTGCCCACTTGTTGCCCACTTGTTGCCCACTTGTTGCCCACTTGTTGCCCACTTGTTGCCCACTTGTTGCCCACTTGCACCTTTTTGTTTTTGTCTAAACCTGCACAAAGACAGAAATGTGGCATGAGGCCAGTCTCAGCGGTGCATTCACAGCACTATATTTTCCATTCTGCCGATTATTAATAATGAAGCCTGTTATTAAAGAAGCACTAATAATACTGGAGCTGTTAACACACACGCTTACACACATGTGAGCAGAAAAAGTATCTTTATTCAAATGCAGGTTTAAACCTCAGGACCAGCCACACCTTCTTCAAACTGTGAGACGAAGAATACAAGTTAGTAAAAGCTCAAAGTTCTTTGCATTGATGCTGTGAACATGAACGTGTGTGAAAGGTGTGTGTTGTTACAGCTTCGTACCTGCAGCTCACGAGACAAACATGTATTGGGTCTCAGCCTGGTCACCTGACAGAAACATGGTAGAAAAACATGAACGTGTCATTTCTCTGAGTCACTGATGGAAACATCAGCTTGTATGAACTGTTCAGTCTGATCCTCTGAAGTGTGTCAGTGTGCTGTTGGAGTAAAGCTTAGTTAGACTTGGACCTGGTTGGTAGTAGTCATAGATCTTGACCACGGCTGGCTTCAGGTTGTCCACTGGGAGCTCCTGGATGATCTCTAAGCTGTGGTTGATGGGTGTGTCCTTTGATAACTGGACGAGACAGAAACAATCGCAGACACAGTTTGTCCCAAAGATCATCATCTGGTGTCCCCACGGTGACTTTCACTTACCTCCTCTAAGTACACCAGAACGTGATCCTCCTTTTGCTCAACACGACTCACCAGGAGGCCACGTTTGAGCTGTGAGGAGATGACATCATTTTATTATTATCCTCACAATTATCACATGAGATGCACTCGTTGGTAGAATCTGTCTAATTACTCACACTCTTCAAAGACTCGGGGTCTGGGGAAAATCCAGAGAGCATTTTGATGTCCAGGATCACCATGTTTGTAGTTTCCTCCTTTCCACTGTACCTGTGTTTGAACAGTGTGATTATACTGACCTGTGTGCACACTTGCTTTTCATCTACCAGCAGTTCCTCCACACGGGTAAAGAGCGCTCCTCTCACCTGTCACATACTTACAGTGATTGTATTTGCACAGTGAATTTGGGTCTAGCAGATTCACTGGTGTTGACCTCTAGATGGACTCTCACACTGAGAGTGGTGACATCAGCAGGTGTTGGGATGTTGTAGGTGGCAGAAATCTGGGAAACACACTTGGGTCACGTGTGGAACAGAACTAATCACACCTCAATGCACCCTGCTGTCACTGTTCTACACCATGACACATATTAGCACACATACTTTTATAGTCATACCTATATGTCTATATTCATCTTAATATGAGGATCTCTGTTATATCTACACTCATTTATACGAGTGCTTGATGTTTGTTGTATATTTGCTGCTATGACAACTCAGTTTCCCTCTGGGATTAATAGTTTCCCTGATTCTGATACAGACAGAAAGTTCATTTATTTTTGCTCAGTTCTCCAATTTAGTTTAAAATAGCATTGTACTCTCTACAGTTATTACTGCCAGGTCTAATGTCTTTATTGTGTATGAAAATACATGTGCAAGATGAGCTTTATTACATGTGACAATGCTAATGCTCTCTGAAGTTGTATAAGGAAAAAGAAAAAGAAGAAACCCTTTCTCTGACATCAACCAGGAGCTTCTCACGTGATGCTGTCACTGACCTGCACTGAAGCACATGCAGTGCCCTTCACCTCCAGGCTGTATTTTCCTGACACGTCCTGCAGCGCCTCCTCCTGGTAGAGCAGTTTGTTGCCCTGATTTACATCAAACGTCAGCTGACTGCTGGGAGCCTGAACTGTCACTGTGCTCCAACCTTCAGCACTGAACACCAGAGTGGAGTAGAGAGCCAGAGCCTGAAGAGCCACCACCGTGTCCTACAGGATGGATTCATTGTGGTTAACACACACAGCATATGTCTCCATATTTCATGGGCTTAAGTGGAATAGACATTAAGTTAAAACAGCCTGTGTCACTTTGAGACCCTCTCACAAAAGAGATCCTTAATCTCAAGTTTTCCAAAGTTCACTTCCTGGTTAAATAAACGTTAAACAGGTTAAAATATCTTTAACTGAGAATTATCAAAGTATAGAAATTACAGGTATAAACTCGCAGGTGATCTGTTATTTACAGGCTGTTACGTGTAGTTGGTACAGAAGTCTGAGGTAACATTGCTATTCTGTAAAAACAATGAATTTTTAGACAAAACTTAAATGTCATATTCTAACTAAAGAATAAAACTTCTCTGCCTGGCTAAAACAAATCTGTTTTACATATCTGATAGAAAACTGAAAGCTTCAGTATTATTTCTTTTGTCCCTGGTTTTGTCTAAGACTGTACTCAAAGATGAGCTTCATACTGTTCGGGTGGTGTCGTACCTGAGTGGAGGAGAAGCCTCCGTAATAGTTCTGCTGCCCAGTCAGCCACCTGATAATACCAGAGGCATATCCCAGATCCTCAGCAGTCGGGGAGGCGCTGAGTTTGGCCAACAGCACATAAGAACTGATCTCCACTGACAGGGAGGCTGATGTTTCTGCTGCTGTCTGAGACCAGTAGAGGAAACCTCCTACAAACACAATAACAGTCACGGTGATGCTAATGAAGCCTGAATGATGTCCTGCTAAAGGATGACTCACCTTCCCTCACTGCAACTGTGTCTAAGTGCTGCAGAAGGTGAGCACGGGTCTCCACGTCTCCTGCCAGAGTGAACACATAGGCCAGCAGAGCTGTAGTGTAGGTGTTGCTCAGGTCACTGAGAGACTCCTTGAGACAAGCCAGGCTCTTGTTCATCACAGGATCCTTTAAAAGATCAAAACAAAGAACTTTAATGGACAAACAGAAACCTTCTTTCATTAACCCAGTGTGAGAAGAATAGGAGGCAGAGTTCCTGATTCAGTCACTCAAAACATCAACGTGATAATAGAAAACACAGCAATTAGAGGAAAGTACAGATAAAGCAAAGACTGGAGCAATCTTCTAGTAGTATTTACAATATAAAGAACATATTGAAAAACACTGTACAGGTTGGGTGGTGATACCAGTTCTTGCTGGTGAGAGTTCAGGTATGTGGATGACACCTGGGTGAAAATCAATTCTCAGGACGTTCCACAATTCACAGATCACATTAACTCAGTGGAACGACACATCAAATTCACCAGGGAGGATATGAAAAGTGTCAGGTTAGTCTTCTTAGACTGTGAGATTTCCATCAGGAATGGGGGACATTTAAAAGCTGATGTGTACCGTAAACCTAAGCTCCAGCCGATCCAGGAGAGAAGGACAACCGCTGCCTAAGTGAAAACCTGTAGTGATCCCGTATGTGTCAGAAGTATCGGAGCAGCTGAGGCACATTTTTTTCTAAACACTGTGTCTCTGTGGCTTTTAAACCCCAAAACACGCTGCGCCAAAAATTGGTCCACCCCAACGCAAACAGAGTAACATAGTGCACGCTGTTAAGTTCCAGGAGGATTGCCAGGATCTATACATCGGGGAAATCAAACCACCTCTGGCTAAGAGGATGGCACAACACAGAAGAGCCACCTCGTCAGGCCAGGACTCTGCAGTCTATTCACACCTACAGGCCAGTGGACACTCTTTCAATGATGAGGATGTAACAACCTGGACAGGGAGGAACGCTGGTTTGAGTGTAGGGTCAAGGAGGCCATTTACGTGAAAAAGGAAAGACCATCTCTGAATCGAGGAGGGGGCATAAGGGTACATCTGTCACCATCTTACAATGCTGTGATTGCAGCCATTCCCCAACTCTCTGTGAATGGTACTGATGGCCATTGATCAGTGGTCTTTGATCAGTGGGTTTTGGTCAGTGGTTGTTGATCAATGGTCATGAGAATTTGCATAATTATGATTAAGGAAGTGACCTCCCAGCCCATTGTTCCTTCAGTGGGCTAGTTTCAGTCATTATGCAAATGTAATGTATGCAAATGTACATGAATAGGATGAGGGACCTATGGAATCTTCGATACCCAGCATCCACATTGACGGCGAAAACACTAATAGCTCAGTGTTCCAACATTCGAAAGAAGGGTATTGCTCTCACAGCTAGAGATTGACGAGGTGCAACACAAATGCTACGGCAAGGGGGAGCCAGGACGACAGGTCAGGGGGGGAGATGTCATCACCTCCACCCGAGATTTGTACCAAGCCCCAAGTGCTATAGTGCAAGAGGAAGTGACCTGAAAGATAGGATCATGGCAAAACTTGAAAACTGGATTCCCCGTAGCTGGTTACCAAGATGTGAAGATCTGCTAGATGATGTAAATGCGATACATACAGCCACGATTATCGAGACTAACAAGCTGATCTACAGTACAGCAGCAGTGATCAGAGAGATGCTTGGCTACAGGTTGAACAGCCACAAGGAGAAGGAGACTAGAGGCTAAGATCAAGGAGGGAGGTTAGTGTGAGATTATTTTGTTATCATATGTTACCTTATATATGAGATCAAAGTAGTTGCATTATAATATGGTATGTAGTTTTAGTTTGCATTAGACCTCTGACTTAGAAGAGTGTGAAAATCATTAGATCTGTTGGATTGACCTGTATTATGTTGAATGTCTTACATTGTTTCAAAGGAGTTGTTAGGATAATGGATGTTATTTTAATCTCACTGATATCATTTACATGCACTGTTGTAGGTTCATTATTACTTCATTAGTCTGCATCAGTTTATCAGTTTCTTAGTTTCTTAGTAAATCGGCTACAAGGTAATTCTCCACCAGCTTACTTTCTCTCTGCTTAAACTGTTGCAACATCACCACTCCACTCGAGCTGGACTGTTACATTCAGTTTTGCACGTAGTCGGGCCTCACTAACGTGCACATATATACAGACTTATGAAAGACATGCACGTTCCCTCACATACACACTTATTAACAAAGGGAGGTCGTCTCAGGACATCTCCTCTAGTTGGACTCACAGTTTCACAAAATGCACAACAGATCACACACTTGTTTTTCTCTAAAAGTACCATCTGATGTCTATATAAGGAGAACTTTTGGGATTGTGGGACTTGATATCATTTCCAGTAAGGTCTGTGTGACGTCATCATGAATAATATAAAAGATATGGAGAGCCGCCGCCCGGCGGAGATCTGTGGCTGTACGCTTGTCTTCCCATGCTTCTGTCTTAGAAGTGTGTAATAAAGATCACTATTCTGGCATCTACTGAGACCATGCAGTCGTTTGTCTTCTCCTCAAAACTCGAATCATGACATTAGCCAACTATCGGAGCTGCAGAAAGGTGTGACAAAGACGGTGCCCAAGAAGAAGTTTAGCAAGCTGTCCATGGAAACTGCCAAACAACGACTAACAGCCTTGGCCAGCACCTTGCCATACACTAGTATGCTCACGTCTACTGGTGGAAGAAGCTGACTGCACTCCATGAGCGTCTGGCAGCATAAATTAACCAGCTGTTAGGTGACGAGAGACACCCAGAATGGCTAACTGTAGGGCGGACAGTCCTGAAGGGATCGGTCCCATCCAACTAGGCCAGACAGTCTTGGAGGGATCGATCCCATCGGTCCCATCCAACTACTGACCAATAACCTGCCTCAGTACCACATGGAAGCTCCTGTCAAGCATCATAGTGGCTAAGATGAACAGACACATGTTCCTGTGCCCCACTCATTGGCAAGAATACCAGAGGTGCAAAACACCAGCTACTTGTAACAATCAGCCGAGACTGCCTGGATTGATTACAAGAGGGTCTATGACTTAATGCCCCACAGCTGGATCCTGGAATGCCTAGACCTGTACAAGATCAACAGGACTTTAAGAGCCTTCATCACGAACTCAATGGGGATGTGGCATACAACACTAGAGGCCAACTTCAAGCCCATAGCACAATCATCATCTATGAAGGAGATGCTCTGTCCCTACGGATACTGACAGAATAGAGCAGTTGTCAGCCATCTCCTGTACGTGGATGACATCAAGCTGTATGCAAAGAGTGAACGAGACATCGATTCACTGATCCACACCACCAGGATATAAAGCAATGACATTGGAATGTCATTTGGACTGGAGAAATGTAGTCGGATGATAACAAAGAGTCAGAACTGAGGGAATCGAACTACCAGAAGGCAAAATTGCAGACATAGAGGACAGCTACAAGTACTCCAACAGGCAAATAGGAACCCCAAAGAGGCTGCTGGGAAAGCTGCTACAACCAAGTACCTGCAGAGGGTCAGGCAAATCCTGAGGAGTCAGCTGAATGTTAGGACAGGATCCAGCCTATCAAAACTTACGCCCTGCCCATCATCAGGTACCCTGCTGGGATAATAAACTGGCAAAAGGAGGAGATAGAAGCCACTGACATCAATACAAGAAAGTTCCTAACCATGCATGGAGGGTTTCACCCCAAGTCCCGCATGCTAAATGGAGGGAAGGAGGCCAGGGACTGGTGAGTGTCAGCACCACATTCCAAGATGAAACAACGAATATCCACGAGTACGAGGAAGATGGCCCCAACTGACCGCATGCTCAGTGAATACCTCAGCCAGCAGAAACTCAAGAAAGAGGAGGAAGGCGAGGAACCATCATGGAAGGACAGGCCCTGCACAGTATGTTACCACCGGCAGATAGAGGAAGTAGATGATACCCAGAAATCCTACCAGTGGCTGGAAAAAGCTGGACTGAAAGACAGCACGGAAGCACTAATCATGGCAGCACAGGAACAAGCTCTGAGTACAAGATCCATAGAGGCTGGGGTCTATCACACCGTGCAAGACCCCAGGTGCCCATGAGACAATCCAGCACATACCAGCAGGGTGCAAGACTGCTGGTTAAACCTAACTCCATGGCTCAGCAGCTCAAACTCTACTCCTTTTTTTGTTGAATACCTTGATATTCTTTGAGTCTACTCACATGTTGGGATGTATTCATTTCCAAGAAGGCAGCAGTAACGTACGCACTGAGAGTCACTTCATCAGATACACCACCCTGTCAACAGAAGACATCATAGACACTTTATCATCAGTGCACCAACATTCAGGGATATGAAGTCATGAAAATGATTTTCAGCTGCATGTGGTTTTAGTATCATCAATGTCTTCATGCATGTTCAAACATCCAGCTAAAGAGATGAACGGGAAGTTGATTTTGTTCATCTGGACATTGTATTTCCAGTGAGATGGATGTTTCTTCACCTCGGGGTTTCCCCAGCCTTATAAACAGTTTGTGTAGTCATCTACTAATCAGAAGGTTGGTGGTTTGATTCCCAGCTGCTCCAGCCTGCATGCCAAATATTTGTGGGCAAGATACTAATCCCAAGTTGGTCTCTAGTGCATACTTTGTATTTAGTATAATATGTGTGAATGCTACATAGAAAGCAGTGCTGGTGTGAATGGAACAAGATGTATGGAAATTATTTCTTGAATAAAATAATAGAATATACTGGTGTGAGCTATTACAGTATGTAGTACAGTGTTTTCCATGTATGCATGACATTATTAATAAAATTTGTTAAATCCACACTGGAGGCTGTTTCCACAGTCTAACAGCGAAGAACTGCAGGTTACCTTCATTCCGTTGTTGAAGAGTTTCCCAGACTTTTCAAAACAGCCATTTTCTTGTTGTTTATGTTGCAGCCAGGTCTTAGACTCTTCGATCTTTCTGGGATCAATAAAGATGAAAGACCTGAGCTTTGCAAAACTTCTTACCACAAACGCAGTCAGCCTGACAAAAAGAAAACAACACTTACACGTCTTACAATGATGGAAATGTTTGGCTGTGAGGTCACATTAAGAGAAAGAAATACTGATCATTTTGAAAATAAAGTTGAAATTTCAAGGTTAAATTTGAAAATGTATTTTGAGACAAAAGCAGAAATGTGGATATCACAGTTATTTCAGGACAAACTGCTTTACCCTCTGAATTAGTGAAATCGTACTTCAGACTCAGTTTTAGTAACAAGGAAGGAACTGATGTCACTTGTAGCAATAAAAACAGCGTGGCAGTAAGTATAAGTACACTGAAAAGCAGAAAGTGGTGCAGAAAGCTGCATGTGGTTAGATTTGTATAAAAGGAAATGGCTGCTAATGTACAGATGCAAGGATACCGATGGTTCCACGCTCGTGGAATAAAGAGGATCTATGCTGTATCACAAGACCACTGATTTATTTCACTACATCTACTCAAGGCATTTTATACAGGGTATAGCAGTCGTTTGAAGCAACAACTGTAATCATTTCAACTGTTTTCTTAGATTTGAATTTGACTTTTTTCACAAAACAGTATTAAGACTTTATTATTGAAATAGCATTTAGATGTTTTCTTAAAGTAAAATAACTTTAAGCTTTAAAATTCGACTTTATTCTAATAATGATCAATAACATTTTTATGTGGCTCTAATGCTCCTTCCTACCTACTAAATTACACAGTATTAACCAAAAGGTATTGTTAATGTTGGCTTAGTCAAAGGATTAAATGGAGAATTATTTTAAGTATTAGAGGTAGACATGTTTATGTTATTAATGGGTAGTCAAACTTCAAGAAACGTCTTCTGTTTGGTGGGATATTTAAAAACCAGTGTAACCTCTCTGGTTTGTGACATGTTTGATCAGTGATGTTCTCACCAAGTGTTTCCTGGTCCTGTTCCAAATGTGGTGTAAGCACCGTCAGCACTTTTGTAGTTGAGCTGTCTTTGGTATCCTGTAACAACAGGGACACCATGATCGAGACATTGTTGCTATGGTGATGATTGGACTCCATTTGTTTATGGATCTGCATGTGTACATCGAGATTTGGGAAATTCAATGACTCTTGCTGACAGATGAGGAAAATGACACATTTGACCAGAAACTGCGGCTAATGTTCTGCTCCTGTCGGCTTGTTTCTTGAACCGTGTGTGTTGAAGTGATTCAAATGATTTCCTTCTTAGAGGAAACAATAAAAACTTGCCACTGGTGAGGAAGTTAGTAGCTTTTTCCATGATGGCTGCGGTGAGCTGCTGTGTGCCTTTCAGGTAGTGGAGGATGTAGATGTTGGGGGCCAGGAGAGCCATGTTCTGCTCCCCACATCCATACGGCATCTGCAGCAATCCATCCAGGTTCTTCAGAGCCCGGCCGAGGATGTCACCTGATCAAAAACATTGATTCACTAAAACTAACAAAACTAGCGTAAAACAACTTTGTATTATTGGGCAGAGATAACCTGAATACTTCAATATGCAATTTTAAATGATGATTTCATTTGCTGAGCGAAAAAACATCCAAACTGAAAATCAAAGATTGACTGTGATTAACCAAATATTTCTGGGAAGACTGAGTTTCATTTCACCAACCAGACCCAGGCCTGATTAAGGCCAGACCTGCTGGATCAAGAAATCACTCAAGTACAATCTGTTTGACAAAGGGAAGCAGGCTAAAAGACGTCCAGAAGAAACACGTCGTTGCCATGACCAAAAGAAATTCAAAAATAGGCGGGAAGTCTTGAGATCTATCAGTTTGGACAGGGTTAAAAAACA
>NC_140528.1:112061-134150 GCF_057382185.1 Mchenga conophoros | reverse complement strand
AGAATCTGCACTCATCGCCAAAATTGTGTTGTTGTTAGCCAAGAAACTTTTGCTTACCCCAATTAGCAGATTTTTATCTCAAAACAAGACAATTTTGTCAGATGTAAGAATATCTGGCTTATTTCAAGTAGAGCTTATTTGCAGTGTAACAATTTAGCAGGTGGTCACAGACCGTTTCTCTCTGTGTTTCCCTCCTGACTGATCTCTGGTTTGTTTGTATTTGGTTTCCTTATCATTTTTTGCTTGAAACAGTAAATGTCGACTATACAGGTGCTTTTTTTTCTCTTGAGAGATGAAACCAGCAAAATTAGTGTTCTCAAACATTTTCAGCATATTTAAGTGTGAGGTAGTTTGTCAGTGCACTTGGCACCAGGAAATGCTGAGCCTTAGTCAAAAGAAGATTTGTATTCATATATTCAGATTACCTTCCTGAACACTAGCAGAAGCCTTACCTACTTTTTTCCTTTAGTCAGGACTGGTTTAAAATGGCTTTTATGTTCTATCAGAAGTATGAAAGATGTGAGAATGAGAAATATCAGGACTCACTCTGGTTCTGCAGCTTTCTGAGAGGAGGAAAAGTTGCTTCAGCTGTTCTGAGTGTGACGGTACGATGTAGATCAGGAAATACACAGTCGGATCACACTGCCCTGCCCACTACCATATTCCCTCTTTGTCTTTGCTGTTAATCGGGCGACCGTGGCTCAGGGGGTTGGGAAGCGCATCAGTATCCGGAAGGTTGCCGGTTCGATCCCTGGGCTCTCTGTCCTGGTCGTTGTATCCTTAGGCAAGACACTTCACTCCCGCCTACTGGTGTTGGCCAGAGGGGCCGATGGCGCGATATGGCAGCCTCGCCTCTGTCAGTCTGCCCCAGGGCAGCTGTTACTACAACTGTAGCTTGCCTCCACCAGTGTGTGAATGAATAGTGGCACTACAAGCTCCCTTGACACCACCTGCAGCTGTACCTCTGGGCCTGTGGGGTCTGACTGTTCTCACTGTGGAGCAGCATTAAGAAAGGATTTCCTCAGCAGGTTTCAGCAGCTCTGATTTCTCACAGTATGCGTAAGTTTTAACCAGACCTGTGTTGAGAAATGACAGCGTCACTCACCAGTTCAGTGGAAAAAGCCAAAGGAAGTAGCTGGTGTGGTGCAACATAGAAACATGCAAAAACCTGCGAGACATAAAACTGTTTTTAAAGGACGAGCTGACACACAGAAAATCACAGGCTTCAGCAAAGCTCTGATTCTAGAGTCTAATACTTAAAATAAACCTTTGAATTGTTCAGCTGCTTTCTAATGTAGAATGTAAACATGGACTTATTTAAACAGTTTACTGTCCTCTTTTTGTCTCTTTCTCTTTCTAACTTGTGTCTCAGTCCTTTGCTGTGAGCTTACAGAGCTGACAGCCCCTGTTATGTGATTTCCTTCTGATGTTTTTGTTCTGTTTGTGAGACTAACAAATAAAAGGCATCTTCTTTTCTCCACTTGTCCATTGAGTGTCTCAGCTTCACATTTGAGCATTTGGCACCAGGACACCCTAACCCTTTGTCAATTACAACTTTATGATAGTATCATTAGATCTGCATCTTGGATACAGGCAGAAGACAGCTGTGGTTCTGATGCAGATGTGTGGAGGGAATATTTCAGTGCTAAAAGTCATCTTTTAAGCTGTTGATCTTTAGGCCCAAAGAATCCCTGATGCAGGAAGTTGATTTTGGCTCTCTGATTGAAAAGTCCTAATCTCTGATCTTGTGAGTCTTACCCAGTAGATCATGTAGGGTTCAGCTGGAGCTGATGTGGGTGAGGGGACTCGCCCACTACTATCTCAGTATGGTCCAGGTAACCTGCTAAGCCTGCAGGTCGAATCCTATCAGTCCCACCTGATGACGGAAGTGCGCTCCTATTGATTCTGTTATTTCTGGGATGATTTTAATAGCCTGGACAGCAGACTCCAAGGAAAAAAAATTGTAATCAAATTTAAAGAATAACACTCAGACTTTTTTCTTTACAATTTGGAAAAAAGGTTAAAAGGCCAAAGTCCACAATTTAGAATTTAATTGCAGGAAATTTTAATTTTCCAAAGCAAAATCAAAATCAAATAATAAAAATCACAAAACAATAAGAAAATCACTTAAACCATACTTATCTAATTTTACTACTCTGAGTTAATGCTGATCTTGTTCTTATCTGTAGTGAGGAGAGGCTGGAGGAGGGATGAGCAGTGTCAGATCTGAAGGTGCTCTTATTCTTATTGTTCTGTGTAGATGATAATCACCCAACAAGAAAGCAGCTGGGCATCCAGTGGAAGTATGCTGTAGATCAAAATCCTTCTGAATTAGCCATCAAACACCTTAAAACTCAGGAGATGATTTTGGAATTTTTGGCTTATCAATTCACAGGTTGACTGCTGTTAGCGTCTCTGCTGGAACTTTTAACTGTGAACCTCTTAGATCCAGTATTCAGAATTGGTCATCTTGCAGAAGATAAAAGGGAAGACCCCATCTTCTCCTCACTTTTATACTGACCCCACCCCCACATTCATTTAGGTTGTTGACATTTAATCATCCAAAGCCAGCCGCCCGCCTCTCTCTCTCTCTATCTTTCCAAGATGGCGGCGCGTGAACAACGCGAGGCTCAGTGTCTCTCCAGAATCTGCTATTTAGCGGTTTTTTATCTACTTTTAACCGGATTATTCGTCCAGAATTGCTGTGCGTTGCTGACCTACAGCAGACAAGAGCTTCTGGACATCTGGACTCACAACTCCAACAGTTTTATCGCCGATCTCCGACTCATCCCAGAGATCTCCAGAACACCGGAGGCTGCCCACTCTCCCCGGCTGGGCGGAAGTGCACGCAGACGGCGCCGAGATCGTAAACAAAGGCGAGGTAGGCGCGGAGGGCTACGGGCTAAGCTAAAGCTAACACCACACCGGCTGCCTTTACCCAGTATTTTTCTCGCCAATGTCCGTTCTCTGGCAAACAAAATGGATGAGATACGGCTCTCCATCACTAACAACAGACGGATTATGGACTCAAATGTCATGTTTTTCACCGAAACATGGCTGAACAACAGCTGCCCGGACAATGCTATCGAGTTAGCAGGACGCCACACACACCGAGCCGACAGGCTAGCAGATGACTCCGGCAAGACCAGAGGTGGAGGTTTGTGCATTTATATTAACAATGCTTGGTGCATGAACTCCACTACTACTGAGAGTCACTGCTCACCTAATGCGGAGTTTTTAATGGTCAAATGCAGACCTTATTATCTCCCCAGAGAATTCACTTCGATCATACTCACTGCCGTGTATATACCCCCCGACGCTAATACTAGGTTGGCCATGAAAGAACTTTCTGCAGCCATTAACAAACACCAGAATAAACACCCCGAGGCTGCTTTTATTGTTGCTGGCAACTTCAACCACACCAACTTAAAGACAGTCCTCCCCAGATTCCACCAACATGTCTCCTGCCACACCAGAGGAGACAAGACTTTAGACCATGTGTATTCCAACCTGGCTGGAGCCTACAAAGCCACATCCCTCCCCCACATTGGACAATCGGACCATCTCTCCCTGTTCCTCACACCTCGGTATTCACCACTCATCCAACATGTGAAACCTGCTGTGAGGACAATTAAAGTGTGGCCAGAGGGGACAGACGCAGTGCTCCAGGACAGATTTAAAAACACAGACTGGAATATGTTCACCCACACAGACCTGGACCAGTACGCCTCATCTGTACTGGATTACATCTCCAAAACCACAGACAGTGTCACCACCCAGAAACGGATCACCATGTACCCCAACCAGAAGCCTTGGATGAACCGGGATGTTCGTCTCCTCCTGAAGGCCCGCAACACTGCCTTTAGGTCAGGAGATGCACACGCCTACAGTACAGCCAGGGCTAATCTAAAGAAGGGCATCAAAAAAGCCAAACACCATTACAAAAAGAAGGTAGAAGAACACTTCTCCAACTCCAACCCCCGACGCATGTGGCAAGGACTCCAGACCATCACAGACTACAGGACCACCAAACCCTCCCCCGCATCCTCTGATGTCTCCTTCCTCAACGAGCTCAACAACTTTTATGCTCGTTTTGAGCGAGGGAACCCCACAACCACAACCAAAGCAGACATGACGCCAGACCACCAACCTATGACTCTCTCCCCCACCGATGTAGGAGCGGTGCTGAGCAGGATCAATGTCCACAAGGCTGCAGGCCCTGATGGCATCCCCGGGCGTGTTCTCAGAGCGTGTTCTGGGGAGCTTGCAGGAGTGCTCACAGACATATTCAATCTGTCCTTGGCCCACGCTGTGGTACCGGCCTGCTTCAAATCCACCTCCATCGTCCCGATACCCAAAAACTCCAACCCATCTTGCCTCAATGATTACCGCCCAGTAGCACTCACCCCCATCATCACTAAGTGCTTAGAGCGACTGGTCCTAGCACACTTCAAATCCTGTCTCCCCCCCCACCCTGGACCCCCAGCAATTCGCATACCGCCGGAACAGGAGCACAGAGGATGCAGTCTCCATCGCAATGCACTCTGTCCTCTCACACCTGGACAACAACAACACCTACGCCAGAATGCTGTTTATAGACTTCAGTTCAGCATTCAATACAATCCACCCCTCACAACTCATCAGGAAACTGACAGACCTGGGTATCAGTTCCCTCATCTGCAAATGGTTACTGGACTTCCTGACCAACCGCCCCCAACATGTCCGGCTGGATAACCGCTGCTCATCTACCATCACAATGAACACCGGTGTACCACAAGGCTGTGTGATGAGCCCTTTCCTCTACTCCCTCTTCACCCACGACTGCAGACCTGCTGATGGTTCCAACACCATCATTAAGTTTGCAGATGACACCACGGTGATTGGCCTCATCAGTGACAACGATGAGGCCGCCTACAGGGAGGAGGTGGATTGTCTGGCTGAGTGGTGCGACAGAAACAACCTGCTGCTTAACACCGAGAAGACCAAGGAGCTCATCGTGGACTACAGGAGGAATGCTGACCCACATCCACCCATCCACATTAAGGGGACGGCTGTGGAGCGTGTGAGCAGCTTCAAGTTCCTGGGAGTCCACATCTCCGAGGATCTCACCTGGACGACCAACTGCTCCAAGCTGGTCAAGAAGGCTCACCAGCGCCTCTTCTTCTTGAGGACTCTGAGGAAGAACCACCTGTCCTCAGACATCCTGGTGAACTTCTATCGCTGCACCATCGAGAGCATCCTGACCAACTGTATAACAGTCTGGTACGGGAACTGCTCTGCCTCGGACCGGAAGGCGTTGCAGAGGGTCGTGAAAACTGCCCAGCGCATCGCCGGAGCACCACTTCCTGCCATAAAAGACATCTACAGGAAGCGGTGTCTGAAAAGGGCTGGGAAAATCATCAAAGACCCCAGTCACCCATCACATGGACTCTTCACCCTCCTGCCCTCTGGGAGGCGCCACAGGAGCCTCCGGACTAAGACCACCAGGTACCGGAACAGCTTCTTCCCCACAGCTGTCAGACTCCTGAACTCTGCCTCCTGACATCTGACCCACGTTAAACTCATGGACTGAACATACACACACCCACAATGGACAACTGTACCCTCAAACACAATAATAACATGGACTGAACCACCACTCACAACCACTAGCACTTTATATAGCCTCTGTAGAAACTATCTACACCCTCACTTATCTTAACTGCACTACTGTATAGCTCTGTGTAAATAATCATTCTGTACATTCGATAATCTTTAATCCTACAACTGTTTACAACTTGCATAGTTCCCATTTCTGTATAGCTGTATATCCCAGATTCTGTAAAGTTATTTATTTCATATTCTGTATAGTTTTTCATATTTATATCCTGTTCATATCCTGTACATAGCTTGTACTCACTACAGCCTGTACATACTTATAGTTATAGAATATTCACAACATACTTCATACCGTGTACATTATAACATACCATAATAGACCCATTTCTGTAATATACTCACATATCTATATTATTGCTAATATATATTGTAATATATCTATATCACTAAAGCACTTCTGGATGGATGCAAACTGCATTTCGTTGCCCTGTACCTGTGCATGTGCAATGACAATAAAGTTGAATTCTATTCTATTCTATCCTATCATCATATATAAACATTGAATCACACATGGAGAGATAGATAGATATATCGATATAGATATATCTATATCGATCTATATCTATATCGATCTATATATATAATTCATGTTACAATCAGTTTATGTGATTCTACTTCAATTAGATTTGGGGAGAGGGGTTCACATGAAGATTCATTTTAACATTAATCCCTTATCAATTCAATTACAGAGATAGAAATGCTTGGAACACCTGCATATTTCTGGAGCTAAAAAAATAAGTCTGGATTGATATTTCCTCTTAAATCAGCACTGTCAGTGACTGATTGTAACATCCTGAAGCAACAATTATTCTTTCATTAAACTTTATTAAAACACATCTGGCTCACTGCAGATTTCCTGTCGAGGTCATTACATTTTGATGATCTTGATTTCATGTTGGTTGAAGCTGTACAGCTCAAGAAAACAGCTAAGAGTTTAACAGAAGGAAGATTTAAAACAGAAAGCAGTGAAATATTAACCTGTATGTGTCACCACCACCATTGAACATCATCCTCATCTTTTAGTGCAGCTTCTTCAGTTATGCTGAAGAAGCATTTACCCAGAAAACAACACGAACCCTGAGGACGCGTTCCCAGTGGTTACCACCTCATCAGCTGTTATTTGGTTCATTGTAGCTCAAGCTACACACACACACACACACACACACACACACACACACGGAATCTACCTGTAGTCACGTGTCTCGGTTACTCTTCTCTTAAATGTTCCTCTCCAACAGAAGCTGTAATGTCTCCAGTCAAAGTCTTGTCAGAGTGTGGAAACCTGCTCTGCTCACCCTCAGTCGGTTTCTTTCAGTGTTTATTAAAACGCTCAGAACATCATCTTACATAAATGTGTCCATTCCTCTGACCTGTGACTGCGGCTGCTGAGCAGATATTGGAATGATGCTCATAACGTTATTGGTTATTGCTCCATGCTGATATTTCTGCATTTAGTCAGCAGCAACATGAATACTGACTCAGCAACATAAACATCAGCACACTGACCAAAGTGTTGTTCTCTTTGCAGCCTTAAAGATAAAAGTCAAGAGGAAACTGAAATAAAAAAGTCATTATTTCTCCATCAGTTATGATACATGAAGCTTCAGTGAAAGCTTGAGTAACAACTCTGATAGACGTCACCTTCATCTCTCCAGACTCCGCCCTGTTCTCTCAGGAGTACCTGATAGTTTTGTTTCTGCCACCTGCATGAGCCAGTATGGTCGTGTCCAAATTCATGGGCTGCATCCTCCTGAGGACCCGGCCTTCGCGGTCTACGTGGGCCGGGTCCTCAGAAGGTCGGGTAGGCCGGAAGTAAACGGCCGTGAAATTGGACAGTCTAGCCTTCTGATTAGCGTCACCGCTGTCTCGGTGGAGTTTAATAAACTCAGCCGTCTGCTCCTTGCTGTCTAAAATATAACAGGACACTGGCATAAATTCTCAACCGTCTCTCACTTCTGTTTAATCAGTTTTTTGTTTGACGTTTATTCAGCTGTGCGAAAATCCCGGAGGAACCCACCCGGGGGATTAATAAAGTTTTATTTTATCTAATCTAATCTAATAACTTTAATCTCAGCCAAACCGATTTACTCACGAACAAATAAAACACTGAAAAAAGCCCAACAATAACATTTTTAGGTTGTCTAAGTTACTTATATATTACGTTTAACCGGAGTAGCGAAAGTCCGCGGTGATCTGAAAATGATGTGCAGGGAGTTGGGCCGTTCTCGGCGGCTTCAGTGACCCTCGAGCTCCCGACTAGCTATCGAGCTGGTGGGTAGCAGATGCTCCGAAAACGTCGAAGCACTTTTGCAAATATGCGTTATCTTGATAAACCGAGCAGATATTTAATGTTTACACAGCTACTTTCTCGCCTGAAAATGTTAAAAGTTTATTTTGTGACCCAGAAAGAATAATCAGAGTAATAATAAAACTTAGTAGCGGCCGCCATTGTTGGAAACTGGAGTTTGGCTGGGCCGCGCTATGAATTCTGGGATATGGTGGACCACACAGGACACACCCGACCCATCCTTCAAATTCGGGGAAAAGGAGGATGCATTTGTCGGCTGCATTCGGAGGAGTCTACGAATTTGGACAGCCTTCGGCGCGTCGCTGTGACGGAATCGGTCTATCAGAATCAGAATCAGAATACTTTATTGATCCCTGGGGGAAATTACTACAAATGCGGCCTCAGGAGGATGCAGCCCATGAATTTGGACACGACCTATGACTGTGGAACACTGCATAAAAGAAACAGGAAGGATTCAAAAAGAAAACCTTTATTTAGAGAGGATATCTTAATCCAGGTGCAAATACAAAGCATAAAAGCTCACCTTTAAAGACTCTGTATAGACCTAAATTAAACAAATCAGAAGAGGGAACATGAAGAAAAGAACACAAGAAAATAATCAGCAATAAAAGACTTAAAAGTAAATCCCTAAACAACAAAATAAAATCAAAAACGGTTAAAGCAGCAAAAACGATTAGAACAATAAGCTTCAACTAAGAAAAGGAGTAAAATGAAATCAGTTAAGATCAACATCAGTCCACTAAACAGGCCCCACAAGTGTTTCAGTCATTTCTTTATCAAGCTGACAAAACTTAGTTTGAAATCAGAAGCATTAAAAAGGAATTTTAATCATTTGTCAAATAAAAAACTCCATACCCTTCATCCGTTTTCCTGCTTGGGCTGGACTGAGGTCAGTTTTGTCATCAGACGGTGAGTCTGAAGGTCGTGCCCACAAGTCAGTTCTTATTGCCCCTGCTACAGAAGCAAAAGCTGAAACCTCTACACAGGCTGTTGATTCCCAGCCTCAGCTTTCTTTTGCATTGCTCTCTTGACCAGTTTATCTCTCCACCTGTGACCAAGGTTGTGATTGTACAGAAGGCTTCGATCAGGGAACACGTCCCCACAGCGACTGCACGGGTACCCGGTGTGAGAGAGTTGATGCTCCTTCAGGCTGTTTTGCCAAACAAACGTTTCCCCGCATGTTTCGCACCAGAACGGTCTCTCTCCAGTGTGCACACGCCTGTGGAGGTTTAGACTGGACCGCTGAGTGAAGGTTTTGTTGCACTTGTCGCACCAGTATGGCTTCTCTCCAGTGTGCCTACGGCGATGGGTCTTTAGGGCCCCCAGGTATGCAAAGGTTTTGTCACACAGGTCACAGCTATATGGTTTCTCTCCAGTGTGCAAACGTTGATGGCCCCTGAGGGAGCCGGACTCTGTAAACCGTTTGCCACATTCGTCACAAACATAGGGTTTCTCTCCAGTGTGGACACGGAGATGCTTTTTCAGGGTATCTGAAAGTGCAAAGACTGCGCCGCACTCTTCACAGCTGTAGGGTTTCTCTCCTGTGTGGATGCGCTGGTGGACTTGTAGAGTGATTAAAGTGTTGAAAGCTGCTCCACACTCATCACAGCTGTGTGGTCTCTCTCCGGTGTGAATTCTCTGGTGAAGCTTTAAATTGTGTTTTGACTTAAAGGTCTTGTTGCAGTCCTGGCACTGGTGCACACCACATCCAGTCTTCTTCTGTTTCTGAATAAACAGCAGACAGAAAGAGAGAGCAGTGATGCTGGAGTCAATGAAGGAACAAAAAAAGTAAAACAAAAGCACTCAGAGAGATCTATACTAAAACTGTGATGTTTTATGGTGTTTTTATTAAACATGCTGAGGTCAGCAGTGTTAACATGGAAATTCTTTGTGTAATATCTTAATCTTTGTGTGTCAGTGTGAAGTCCTACTTCTGTTTCGAAAAATAATGTTTTAAATACCCCAAACAAAAAAAGTGCCTGTAGTGTTTTCAACAAGGATGTCGGTGACCCCAAGTTAAACCACAAATGAAGACCCTGGAGTTTAGTTGCAGCTTATTTAATTGTCTCCATGAACATTTGGTGAAAACTGAAATGACAGAAAATAAACTCCATCTCAACAGGTAGAATCGTGTTTACATCAATAAAGAGCATTAATCTCACTAAAACATTCATGTTAGCAAAATATGCAATAATATCCAAAGCTATCTGTATAAACTGTCATATAAGGTAACTTACACTTCACAAATTTGCGTGTCATCCTTGCGCAGGGGCCATGCTAATCTTCTCTGTATCGTATCCAATATAGCGTACGCACTTGCTGAAGCAAGCACTGTTGTTTCGCTTGTTTCGGCAAGCGCGTACACTAAATTGGATACGATACAGAGAATATTAGCATGGCCCCTGCGTAAGGTAACTTACAGCGTTCCAGCCTGATAATTCAGAGTAGATGGCATCTGATTACATCTCCATATTGCCTTTAGCATGTGAAGTAGTGATGCGCGAATCATGAACGAATCGTTCAATACTCGAGAATCACTTTACTGACTCCTGAATCATGATTCACAAGCCCAACTGACTCACTGACTCATCCCTGTTGCTGTTAGCAGCAATGTATCTAGCTTATAATTAAAATTGTGGAGAAAAACACAACATCCAGTATCTTAACAAAAAAATTTCTGCTCTGAACTGGAAGAAAAAACCCTGAAGCTCACATCAAGACAATAGCTCCTCGGTTCACAGTAGCATCGCTCTGTTAACATAGAACAGCACATTTGAGCTACTCACCCCCTCCCCCCTGTGTTGAATCGTAGAGCAAACGAATCACTCACTCACCCCCTCCCTCATTCTTCTTCTTGGTTGGCAACCAATGTTAAGGCGCATTACCGCCCCCTGGCTCACAGCTCAGTGGACATTTAAATGAGAAAATATATATTTGACATATTTAAGGAAAATACTAATAAAATAAAAATAAACAAAATAAATGTTTATTAAGCAATTTTGATAGGAAATTGCTTAATTTTAGAAATGTTTTTGCTCTTTTTTGCTCGATAAAATAGTTGTTTTCTTTTAGAATCATTCATCTTAGCAGTAGGATTTACATGCAAAGAGAAACAAATTAAGTTTGAGTGAAAATGTACATTTTTTGCACTCTCTGGTCAACTGACTCAGTGACTCAAAAAACGCGATTCACTTTGGTGAGTGACTCATTAAAACTCGATTCAGTAAAAAGAATCAAATTTACCATCACTAGCATGGAGCCTGTTTCTCAGCAAAAACTGAGTGCTTGACCAAAATCGGAAGTGTGCCGTCAGAAAAGGAAATACATTTTAGCGATATTTTCCTTTTATCTAAAACGTATGTAAAGAATGAATTATTCATTTTAACAACACATTAATTTTTTTATGAAAAATCCTTTCATAATTATTACCATAGTTATAATTTCATAATAATTATATTATTAAACTTAACTTATTTATTCAGAAAACTGTATTAAGGGCAACAGTACCTATTATGAATATTATAATATTAAATATACAAAGTTGGCAGGTGATCCTTTATCCTAATCAGTGTGACGCTGACTTTACATGCTAAAATGGTATATATATATATATATATATATATATATATATATATATATATATATATATATATATATATATATATATATATATAATTTTTTTTATCTTTACACATATGACTGGGGCAGAATTCTTTGAAATCTTTGGCTTCAAAAAGCTGCAGTGTCTAACTTTATGGGTCACTGTGTGTCAATGATAAATTGTATTTAGTAGTCAGTATAATCTTTTAGTGATACAAGTTTGCATATGGTAGAATACTGCATGTAGTTATTTGTATTAGGAAATATTCAACCATGTATACTTAGAGGCATATAATCAATTGTGTAGTGATAGGATGTGTGATCTTTAGCAGGCTACAAAGGCTTGGTGTGGAATGCACACCTACATCCTGGGAGTATGGGAAGAGGTCGTACCTTGTCTTATTGTTTTACAGTAGGATTAACGTAGCTATATCTGTTTTAGTCTAAGTGCTTTTTGTTTTGATGAACTGCTGGACTTCGAGACCAACACACACACACACACACACACACACACACACACACACACACACACACACACACACAGTTTCTCAGTCTGGAGGCTGCCCTTGCTAGCAAGAAGTTCTGTGTGTTTCTCTTCTCTGAGTCTTTACTGAAGAAGTGTTTTAGAATATATTTCTTAACACTGTGACATCGTAATGTGTTGTAATGGAAAACTAAAAGGTGTGTAGCACAGCTCTCTCCATGCCCTTTCATATCATGTATTACTCGATATGGTTGTTTGAAATTATATTTCAAGGTTAACTTTGACCTTGCTCACTAACAGTGAAGGCCAAGGTCAAATGCTTAGCTAACCTTGGTACTTGTGTCCTTTAAGGTCTAGTATATTGCTGTGACATTTGACTATCATTCATAAAAATTTGTACATGATATAAAGCTTTTTTTTTCTATTTCCTGGCTGTAAACAACAGTGAACACTGAGCTGAAATGAGATGAACGTCCTGGTCCTGTTGTCAATTATTATTTTACTAATGAACGTCAATACATTAACTTTGTTTTCTCTCATATATCCATTTGTCACATGTTCTATCACAAAGTAGGAAATCTGTTGAAGTCAAGCCTGCTTTGGTTCTGTACACAAACACTGTTACCTTGTCCTCACAGCTACTGGCAGAGAGCGAGTACCAGAAATGGAAAACAATCTAAGCTCCCCGTGAGCCGGGGCCTCCGTGGATTCCCTCTCACGGTTCATAAAGAGCTTAATGTGTACAGAATAAAGCCGTAGCTGATGTTTACAAAAGTAATTTTTACAGAAAGCTGGGCTGCAGCCGAGTGGATTCCAGTGCTTCAGAGCACCACACAAAGGCCAAAGGTGGAGGCATCTGCTTTCTTCTTCACTCAGTGTTTACACATCTCTGCATTTAATCATTACTAGACACTCCCCCGGTGAGTATTAGCTCTTTTCCATTAGTACCCACTCGGTTTGGGTTGGCACGGCTTGCCATGGTTTTCAGTGTTTTCCATTAGGTGGCAATCTGAAAATATCACATCAACAGATTAACCAATCGATGTCGTCCAGTCATTGGTGTCACCTGATGATTCATGAGAGCGCCTCCTTCAATGATGGAAATGACTACACACAAAAACAACAATGTGTTCCCAGAGTCTTGTGGTCAGAGATATTTTGCACAAAATTATTTACAAAAATCTTTTGGTTTGAAAAGTTACAAAACTCATTTCAGAACTACGCAACATATTTATGACGACTGGACTGAAGACCTCGGTGTTCCTCTGTCTGAGGACCAATATCAAAACTGTTTGTCCAATATTCAGAAAGGCTCAATAAATGCCAGATATAAACTAATCTAGTTTAAAGTCATTCACAGATTACATTTTTCTAAACTTAACCGGATCTATAATTCTGTATCCCTCTCATGTGACACATGTAATATCGGTGAAGGTTCCCTTGCACATCTATTTTGGCATTGCCCTGTCTTGAAAGCTTTTTGGAGTCAGCTTTTTACGTGGTTTTCAAACCAATTTAGGAAAAAAGTACCACTTGATGGTACACTGGCTATACTTGGATCCTTTGCATCAATCAAATCTTTTTCCTTTTCACAACAGATAATTACAATGGGTATGCTGGCTGCAAAGAAACTTATTCTTTTACAGTGGCGGTCTTCTTTGGCCCCGTGTTTAAAAGGTGGCTTAATAAGATGGTGTCTGTGGCCAGGGAACAGATAAGATTTGATAGAAAAGGGAAACTGGCAAGTACGATTTGGCAGCCATTTCTAGAATTCCTAAAAACTAACTAATCATAATTCATGCCTCACACTCCACGTGAATTTTCTTATTTTATTTTATTTTACTTTTTATTTAGTTAACATTGTTATAATTTTCTCTTCTTATCGCTCCTTTTTCTTTTTTTCATGCTAATAAGTTCACAAATGTCAAATGTAGTAATTGTCCTCAACTGAATCTGTATAAGCATGCTGTGTTTAACTTAAAAGCAAATAATAATAATATTTATGACTCCAATTTGAGCCCATACTCTGTTATCTGCACACCTGCTGAGCCCTGCACGATGACCCCGCGGGGCTTATCTGGATCATTAACATCATTATCACTGTCATTACTTTCCCTCGTGTTTAAGGCTGCATCACCTCGACACAAGCTACCGTAAAGAAAGCACAGAACAAATCTAATAACTCCCACGGCAGCCAGGGTGCGTGTCTGCGATGCCTGTTGCAAGTTAGCTGTTCAGAGTCAACTGTACACGGTGTTTCTGCCGTGTATTCTTCCACCCACACCGAGAAGGGTCAGATATAAACCCCCGCGTCCTGCTTACTGACCTGGGCTCCTGAGGAGGTGGCGGAGGCTCCAGCAGTCTGCTGCTCTGGCTCCTGGCTCTCCTGCATCATTCCGGTCCTACAGTGTGAATCCAGCAGCGGCGCACTCGGTCTATGGCAGGAAAGCACACCGGACAGCTGATATCTCCAGCGCGTTCTCGCGAACTCACCAAAAAGCGCGTGCCGGAGAATTAAGAGCCGCCCTCCAATTCCCGTTAATGTGATAAAGACGCAGATCCCGCGGTGTTTGCTAACCGACACAAAGGCATTTTCATGACAGGAGCGCTGTACTCAAGGTTTTTAAGGTTTCACAGACTCGAGGTTCAGAATTAGAGTTTAAAGAAACAACTTCAAATAAAACTTTTAAAGTGAGAAGTTTCTTTATTTAAATAATAAAAAAAAAATCCGAGCAAAGCTCAAAATCTGTGTACATGTCCAGAAAAGACAAAGAATCACTACAGTAAGAGCACATCTGCTCTCAGAGATAATGAGATCATAAAATCAGGTAACAGTTAAAAGGCAAAAATACAAACTTTATTCTAATTTAATCAGAAGGAAAACCAGTGCAGAAAATTATCAGACAAGATTAGATTCTTCAGACTCATGTGCAGCTCTTTGTTCTCATGCAGATTATTAGTGTAGCTAATCATAAAGGTATAATTCTACCCCCCCCCTTAGCTCACTAGTGCAAGATGTATGATTAAAATATATTTAAATACATCTAAAGAATAATACACTTCTTATGTGGACTGGAGAAGTAAATGCTCCAGAAAAAAGCATCAGTGTGGGAGTCACAAAAGGGTGCAGCTTGATCAACGTGGACATATTATTGTTTGAAAGAACCAAAAAAAACATTAAAACATTAAATTGGATTTTAGCTTCAGTGCAGAACAAACCTGTGAAAGCATCTGTGGAAAAACAGTAAAGAAGCAGAACAAACTGGAAATCTTAGATATTTTCTTTATAAGCATAAGCAGTTTTACATTTTACAAGCTTGGATTTTCATAATGAAATATACAGATTACTGCTGAAAGATAAAAAGCACATCTGGATATGTGTAAATGTTAAAACTGTTTCCAGAGACAGATATTTAATGATGTGCTTTGTTTGTATGAATCTGACCACACACTCGTTCACTTTGTTCATGCTAAAGCTGAATGCTAGCAACATAAACACTGACACTATGTGTTTGTGCTGAGTTCAGCCTCATGTTGATATCTGAGCACAGAAGAAGTCCTGTGGTTCATGAGGACGGGGATCCATGATACTGGTTTCACTAATCGGACTCTCAAATGCTGTATGTTGCCTTACATCACTGGTGTTGATGTAGTGATGTCCAGCTGCTCCCTGCTGCTCTCGCTCTCCTCATTTGCTTGTTGGATGTTGGTCCTCCTGGACGCCTTTCTCACCTGAGCTCGAAAAGTCTTACAGAGGTAAAAGTAAACAACAGGGTCCAGACAGACGTTGAAAACTGACACCATGGCGGCCGCCTCCTGCAGGTAGTACAAAACTCGACCCACAGAGCAGCTGTTCGAAAGAAACACAAAGGGAAGACGAACCAGGTGATACGGGACAAAGCAAACGCAGAAGATGCTGACCAGCACCAACATGTTCCTGCGAGACTTCACCAGCTTCTCAGAACCAGAGGAGGCCAGCTGCCTCTGCTGTGACTGCAACACCTTGCGGGAGATGCTGTAGTAGAAGAAGACCATGGATATGAAGACCAAGAGGACAATGATTGCAGAGAAGGTGTGGAGGATTTTGTACAGCAGGCTGACTGATGAACTAAAGGAATCAACACAGTAATTAGAGGTCAAAGGTTCCTTGGAGCTGATAAAATAGCTGATAAAAGTGATTGTTGGAGCCAGGAGAATAACCCAGGTGATGACAGAGATGATTCTCGCAGTTCGTACTGTTCGTACAGTTCCTGAAGGATGTACGATTTTCCGATACCTGCAGACAGAAGAGGAAGGAGGCAGAATACAACTTCACTAATCACAACAGTGCCAAAACTGCAAAAGTAAATACTGAGCCAGAAAAAGGTACATTCATGCTTTTGTGAGGAGCACAGGGTGTACAGTCTGAAATCAGTAAAGATTCTTACCTATTGGCAGCGATGTACGCCATAAATATGATGCTGGCGTACATGTTGAGGAAAAAAGCAGAAGCTCCAACTGTGCAGTGGAGCAGCTGAACCATGGCAGAGCTGCTGATGGCATAGTGGGCGATGCGCAGTGACAGAGAGAGGCAGAGCAGGAAGTCAGCAGCTGTCAGGTTCTTCAGGTAGACCATCAAGCTGCTGGATGCCTGCTGCCGAGCCCGACAACAGTAAAACTTCATGATGAAGCCATTGAGGGGTAAACCCACCTGTAGAGACACAGAGAGGACGAGAGAACAGGACGTTTGTAGATGCACAGAGAACCTTAAACCAGTTCCTTAAAAAACCCACAATCTGATTATTTGAAACTTACCAGAAACACCAGACTGTAGACCAGCATAAAGAAAGGGTTGGCTGATGTGTCGACATTACCACAGTTCTGGTCCGAAGCCGATATCTCGTTTTTTGAGTAAATCATGTTTCTGGACATGAAATAAAAACACTTAATAAAACACTCTTTTAAACTGTATATAAATGCTAGGTTTCTCTTTGAAACAATATTTATTCATAGCATTTTAGTTATCTGTTAAATCAGTGTCAGACAAACTTTAAATATTATGCTACATCTCTCTTTGAGACAGTGGTTTTGAAATATGACCTCTTCTGGTGAAGGTTTAGACAGTTAATTAAATTTAGTTTCTATGTGATGCACCCATATGTTCTTGTAGTGTTGAAAGTAAAATTGAGACACTTAAATGCAAATACAGAAATCACTGACACCATCTTTTGTGTACAGTCTGTAGTTGTGGAAGGAAGCATTGATTAGTAAAGATGAGTCAACCCTCTCATGAATCTTATAAGAATCCATTAAGCACAAGCTGAAGCAGTGAGCTGTAGGCAGAACCTGGACTCATCGCTGAACATAACGTTCCTCTATATGTTCACGTTCCAGTGCACATGGTACTGACACCAGGCCTGGCGGTGGCAGGCTTCCTGGGACCCTATGAGCTGGAAATTTAGACACATGAACCAACCTGTTCATGTGTCTAACTCTTTTCCCCCACACGGTAACACACCCGCCGTAGGTCAAACTCTGGTAATTGGTGATTCTCTTCTGAGATATGTGAAGCTAGAGACACCGGCAACCATAGTCAATTGTCTTCCAGGGGCCAGAGCAGGCGACATTGGGGGAATTTTAAAACTGCTGGCTAAGGGTAAACGTAAATTCAGTAAAATCATTCACGTCGGCAGTAATGACACCTGGTCACGCCAAGGTCACTAAAATCAATATTGAATCGGTGTGCAACTTTGCCAAAACAATGTGGGACTCTGTAGTTTTCTCTGGTCCCCTCCCCAATCAGACCAGGAGTGACATGTTTAGCCGCATGTTCTCCTTAAATTGCTGGCTGTCTGAGTGGTGTCCCAGAAACGATGTGGGCTTCATAGATAATTGGCAAACCTTCTGGAGGAAACCTGGACTTGTTAGGAGAGACGGCATCCATCCCACTTTGGATGGAGCAGCTCTCATTTCCAGAAATATGGCAACAATTGCATGAGTGCTGCTGATTGGCAGATGAAGAATAAAGTAGTTGTGGTAAACCAATCACATGAACAATTTAAGATGACATTTTAAATTGGTATATAGGAGGCCACATAAAACCAGAGTAAAAAAAAAGCAAAAAGCAAAAAAAGTTTGGAAACCACACACACACACACACACACACACACACACACACACACACACACACACACACACACACCCTGAAGACAAAAAAGAAGGAACACACACATGTAAAGGAAGCTCTTAAAACATGTGGTTATCCTAATTGGGCTTTCATCAAGTCAGCAAGGAGGCACAGAAGAGAAGATCAGACACCAGATCAGACTAGGGAGGATAAGAAAGACAAACACAACAACACTCCCCTATGTAGCCGGTGAAAAGCTCAAGAGAGTCTGCAGAGAGTGAGGAACGCTCAGACCTCTACATTGGAGAGACCGAGCAGCCACTTCATAAACACATTGCACAACATAGAAGAGCCACCTTTTGTTCCACCTCCACCTGCATCTAAAGGTCAAAGGTCACTCTTTCGAGGATGCCAGTGTTCACATTTTGGTCTTCTCTGACCAAAGTGTGAGTAAAAGAAGCCATTTATGTCCACTGTGAACAACCATCTTAGTTATGCTGCAATAGGTGTAGACTGCTGGGGGGATTCCCATGATGCATTGAGTTTTTCCTTTCCAGTCACCTTTCTCACTCACTATGTGTTAATAGACCTCTCTGCATTAAATCATACTTGTTATTAACCTCTGTCTCTCTTCCACAGCATGTCTTTTATCCTGTCTTCCTTCTCTCACCCCAACCGGTCGCAGCAGATGGCCCCGCCCCTCCCTGAGCCTGGTTCTGCCGGAGGTTTCTTCCTGTTAAAAGGGAGTTTTTCCTTCCCACTGTCGCCAAAGAGCTTGCTCATTGGGGTCATATGATTGTTGGGTTTTTCTCTGTATGTATTATTGTAGGGTCTACCTTACAATATAAAGTGCCTTGAGGTGACTGTTGTTGTGATTTGGTGCTATATAAATAAAACTGAGTTGAATTGAATGAAGAGGCTTTCCAGAAGATTTATTGCCAAGAAGCAAAGAAATAGTCAACCAAATACAAAATTTTCCACGTTATGTGTAACCTTTATATATATTTATATGTTTTCTTTGGTTTTTTTTGCTGTTTTCATTTCTTTAAAGAAATGTAAAGTTGTTTCTTATGTTTTTGTCTCTTTTGACAGACAAGTGACTTAAGTTTACATGTAATGAAATGTGCTATATAAATAAAGTTGTGTTTGATATTACAGGCTCTTGGGAAGAAACCAGAGCAGTATGAGTGATTTTCTTAGGAAATGTCATATACTCAGTTTTCAGAAGTTTTATTTCCACAACTTTAAACTAGTTCATAATACTGCAGCTCAACTACTAAAAACTTTTGTTTACTTCTTCCCAATGTCTTTCTGTTTTTCCATATTTGTCACACTTAAATATTTCAGATCCTCAACCCCATGTAATATTAGACAAAGACATCCTGAGTAAATACAAAACACAGTTTTTAAATGATGATTTAAAAACACAGTGCTGTATGTACATGGATCATCACTACTGTGTATCACAGTGCAACACAAAGCCAGTTAAACCTCAGGGATATCATTCCCTCCAAGTAGGAAGAATTAATCAGAGGCAACATCACGAATAGGAAGTTTAGCAGGTGGTCACAGACCTGTTCTCTCTGTAATTCCCTCCTGACTGATTTTTTTCTGGTTTCCTTATCACTTGTAGCTTGAGCCAGTACATATGGACCATAGGTTTTTTGTTCTCTTGACGGATGAAACCAATAAAATTAGTGCCATGGATCATAATGACTGTCTTCAAACATTATCAACATATTTAAGTATAAGGTAGTTCATCAGTGCACTCGGCACCAGGACATCCTCAGCCTTAGTCACAAAAAGACTTGTAATCATATATTCATATTAGTTTCATGAACACTGGCAGAAGAAAGCTGATTATTTTTGTTCCTTAAGTGAGGATGGGTTGAAAATATCTCTTCCCCCCCCCCCCCTAAAAAAGTATTAAAGATGTGAGAATGAGAAACTATCAGGACTCACCTCTGGTTCTGCAGCTTTCTGTAAGGAAGTAAAGTTGCTTTGGCTGTTCTCAGAGTGATGGTATGACTGTAGATCAGGAAATATACAGTGACATCACACTGCACACTGACATGGTTCCTCTTTGTCTTCACTGTTAAACTGTCAGAACATATTTCCACTACAGATGAGTCATCTTCTGATCAGCTATTGCTACACTTCTTATTTTAGCGCTGACTCACTTTATTACCACTGATGGATTTTTTACTAATGTCCTTCACCACTTCATCACTACATCTAACATGAGACAGCACCTGCAGCCAATTCAAATTGCATGTGAAACCAGTGTCATGAATCCCAAGACTTTGTGAACAACTCAAATATTTCCTCAGCTTACAGATCGGTCAATTGATGATGCTGGGCGAGGGATGCAACGAGGATGATGTAAATCAGGGTTCAATATTACAGTTTTTCTCGATTGCTAAAAAACATTTCTTGAAACTACGCCTCATATCCTCACAACAGTAAACACAAATCCATAACATCTCACTCAATTTCCCAAACATCCTATTTCCAGGTCAAAATGAAGCTCTACACCCAAAACTATTCACTCCTGCTGAAAAACCAAACTTTGCCCTCAGACATCAAACACAAGCCCTCAAAAACACACACACTACAACAGAGTTTTGCACACTGGTACAATTAATTCAAAACAATAGCTCCAAAACAAATAGGTTGCTTATGGTTCTCCCCTTCAAAACCCTTGTCACATGATAAACACAAAAGACGCAACCAATGTATGTACAGTGGCACATTGTCATTCATGTACTATACAGTACAACACACACCAGAAACATTATCCCACCTCAGCATCTTGTCTTTGGTCTGGGTCAGGCCAGAGAATCTCATCCACATCACAGGCTATATTGGCCCCAGCCAGGCAGTGGGGGTAAAATCCTCTTGCATGCCTGATCCACCCCTGGCATGCATCTACTGATATGTCTAGGCAGGCCTCTTCCATGGCCTGAAGGAGGTGAACACGGACATAAGGTTCTCGGTCATACACTTTCCACCGCCATGCCGAAAATAACTCCTCTATCGGGTTTAGAAAGGGAGAGTATGCAGGCAGAAAGATATTAGAAAACCTTGGGTTATTGGTAAACCAGTCACGAACCAGAGCAGCGCGATGGAAGCTGACGTTATCCCACACAACAACGTAGTGAGGCTGCTCTGGCTGTGCTGGTTCCCTGTAGTCCAGCTGGAACATATGTTGTCTTAAACCATCAAGAAAAGCAAGGAGAAGCATAGTGTTATAGGGTCCTAGTACGGCATGGCGGTGGAGTACCCCTCGTTGGCTGATGGCTGCGCACATAGTGACATTCCCCCCACGCTGACCAGGGACATTTACAATAGCCTGATGGCCAATTATGTTCCTCCCCCTTTTCCTTCTTTTGGTCAGGTTAAAACCTGCCTCATCCACAAAGATTATTTCATGGGGAACAGGCCGTCCTTCAATCTCAAAGATTCTCTGCAAAACACATAACACAGTAGAGTCAATCGGTACCCTGAACCACAGTTCAAGAGTGCTGAAATGGCAGCATAAACTGCCATGCTGTGATGGTACACAATACTTTATACAGTATCAAAACTCATACCTGAACATATTCCACACGTTGGTTTTTCACTCTGTCAGAGTTTCGTTCGAAAGGGACTCGGTATGCCTGTTTCATCCGGAATTGATTCTTTCGGAGGATGCAGTCAATTGTGGAGAGGCTGATGGCATTTATGCCTCGAAAAAGATGATCATCCTCAATCACTCTCCTTTGAATCTCTTGCAGGCGGATTACATTATTTGCAATTACCATGTTTACAAGTTCCCTCTCTTGCTCCTCCGACAAAAGCCTTAACCTGCCTCCACCAGGTGGTCGTCTCTGTGTCCTACAAAAATAGAAGCACTCATTACTGTAACTGTCACACATTCATTTTACAGGCAAA
>NC_140528.1:61765-111961 GCF_057382185.1 Mchenga conophoros | reverse complement strand
AGACGGTACAGGGCAATCAGAGCAAGGACTAATAGACTCAAACACAGCTGTTATCCAACTGCAATAACACATCTGAATACTACAAAAATGTCCACCACGCCACTCTTGTGTTAATCTATGCACGGTCTGAAGCATGACTGTGGGAATACTTAGTATTTTAAGTATTCTATCTATTTTATTTATTGAATTTTATTGTTTTGTTTATATTTTGATATTGCTAGGGATGATGCAATGATCGGGGACCATTCTTAATTTCGTTGGTCTCATGACAATGACAATAAAGTTTCTGATTCTGATTCAGATTCTGAAATCAACCCTCCTCAAGAGTTCAATAATTTAGGCAGTTATGTTTATACAAATACTAAATGTATGTTTAGTGTCTTCATACAGGTGTTTTTTCTTAACCTGGAAACCTGAGTACGGCAGCAGAAGACAGGCCAATGTTACGTTTCGGTGTTGTCAGTTTTTTGTTTTTTTGCGTGACTGTCATGTATTTCCTGCTTTACTTTGAAAGTCTGTGTTATCTTAGTGTGTTCATTTTACGTTTCCTTGTCTCGTCAGGTCTAATTTGCCCCAGCTGTGTTTCCCTCCTGTGGTCCATTCCCTGATTGCTCCTTCTATGTATTTAAGCCTTGTGTTTCAGTATGTCATGGTCGCGATCCCCCCCCCGTTGTAAATAGTTTGGCGCCTTGTGTTTGGTGATGTAAATAAATGTCGTATCTTGCTTTAAATGTCGTTTTGGGATTATTTTGTGGAAGCCCGTATTAGTTTTTTCTCGTGTGTTTTTGCCTTATTTTTACTTTTTTCGTGTTGCACTCCGGTTGCCTAGGCCGGGGTGTAACATATGGGGGCTCGTCCAATCGCTGAGGGGTCCGAGGACCGCTTCAGCCGTCCGCCGTCGCTGGAGGGTCCGGGATCGCTGGAGGGTCCGAAGGAGGGACAGCTTCGGCCTTCTGTCTTCGCTGGAGGGCCCGGGGACCACTCCAGCCTTCGTCGTCTGCTGGAGGGTCAGGGGGACCGCTCCAGCCTCCATCAGTTTCATCTGCCTCCGCTGGAGGGTCCGTGGGACCGCTTCAGTCTTCATTTGCCTTCGCTGGGGGGAGGGTCCGTGGGACCGCCCCAGCCTTTGTCGTCGCTGGAGGGTCCGTGGGACCGCTCCAGCCTTCATCCGCCTTCGCTGGAGGGTCCGAGGGACGGCTCCAGCCTTCGTCGTCTGCTGGAGGGTCAGTGGGACCGCTCCAGCCTTCATCAGCTTCGTCTGCCTTCGCTTCCGCCGTCCGTCTCCGCTGGAGGGGCGAGGGACCGCTCCAGCCTTCATCCGCCTTCGCTGGAGGGTCCGAGGGGCCGCTCCAGCCTTCATCGTCTGCTGGAGGGTCCGTGGGACCGCTCCAGCCTTCATCGGCTTCATCTGTCTGGATCAAACTTTTCACTTGGGGTTACATGTTTGATTTTTGGGTGGGGGGGAAATGTTACGTTTCGGTGTTGTCAGTTTTTTGTTTTTTTGCGTGACTGTCATGTATTTCCTGCTTTACTTTGAAAGTCTGTGTTATCTTAGTGTGTTCAGTTTACGTTTCCTTGTCTCGTCAGGTCTAATTTGCCCCAGCTGTGTTTCCCTCCTGTGGTCCATTCCCTGATTGCTCCTTCTATGTATTTAAGCCTTGTGTTTCAGTATGTCATGGTCGCGATCCCCCCCCCCGTTGTAAATAGTTTGGCGCCTTGTGTTTGGTGATGTAAATAAATGTCGTATCTTGCTTTAAATGTCGTTTTGGGATTATTTTTGTGGAAGCCCGTATTAGTTTTTTCTCGTGTGTTTTTGCCTTATTTTTACTTTTTTCGTGTTGCACTCCGGTTGCCTAGGCCGGGGTGTAACACCAAGCTTTGGCTAAAATTCACGGCTGGACACCAGAGTTGTCCCACCCCTCCCGGAAAAAAAAGAGAGAATGTAGTTTTAGGCAGGTTTTTCTCGCTGAACTGCTCTGGGTGCTGTGTCCCTGAATCTCACCAGTGTTAACCTCTGGCGGAAGACATGGAGAAAAGGAAAAGATGTTCCTGGTAAATGACTGAAACAAATAAAACCACACACAACCAGAGAAAGGTATGAGAAGTGTGAGGAACAGACACATGTGCGTGTTAGAGAAATGCCTCATTTGAGAAAAAGTTAAATTAACCCATACACTGCATTTCGTTGCCCTGTACCTGTGCATGTGCAATGACAATAAAGTGGAATTCTATTCTATTCTATTCTATATACAGACGCACCCATACATGCAATGAAGAAACAGCTTACATACATGTGCACGTACATGCAAGGTTAAAGTAGCGACACTTAACATACACCTGTTTTTAAATGATATAGTTTATACATTACTGACAAATAAACTCTCTGGGTTGCAAGACAACAACTTAACGTCAAAAGACAAAGACACTGGTCTGATGATCAAGTGGGGATACGACAAATTTAGTGGTTAAATTGGGACATGTTTTTTGTTGATTGTTTAAGACAAATGACTACTGAATGGTAGAAAATTCCTTTTTAGGTTTCTAAACAGGATCTTAAGAATTTTAACACGTACCTGTGTTGTCCTGTCAACTTGAGGGGTTATAAGTTGATTATATGGTGGGAAAAAACAAAAAAAAGGGGGGAGAGGTGACCCCGTTGTTTCTCCCCTCTCTGGATAACACAGCCAACACAGCACAGTCAACACAACATCAATTTCCTGTTCGCCTGTTTTGTTTTGTTTTTGTTTTTTCTGAAAGCCGAAGCTGACCTGGACTCCTACCCTCCCTCTACCATCGTTGCCCTCTCCGCGACTATCTTTGACCCTTTGACCCTGAAGGCCACAGCAGCTGGACTCACAACAACAACTTGAGGATGTCAACAGTGCTGCAAAAAAGCGATCTCATGCAGCAGAGACGGAGAGCACTAAACCTAAAGCCCGTTACACTACACGGGGGAAATTCCCAGACTGCGTCAGCTGACAGAGCTGTGACGAGACGCGCATTAAGCCCGGAGGAAAAGGGAGGGTGAGCAAAAGAATGCTGACCTCTGAGAAGAGCCGAACAGCAGAGCTGCAGAAGGCCGTGGAGCAAAGTAAGGACAACATAAATAGACTCCGATCTGACGTGGAAGGAAAAGACTCTGAGGTTTTTGCCCTCAGTAAGAGCTCAAGGCATGAGAACAGAAAATTGAGCATGGCTCCGGAGGAGCTGGCTGCTAATTGAACTCATCAGTCAGACTTGGAGTTTCACATACAGGACTTGTAATCAGGCGGAAGCTTGCTGGAGCAGGAGGTCGTCAGACTTGACGCAAAGCTCCAACAGCAGGAGTAAACCCTGAAAGAGCTACAGAAGCACAAGGGTCAAGTTATAAGGAGAAGATGCAGGCAGCTGCAACAACGGATGCAAACAGACTCAAAGAGGAGGGCAGGACCCCAGGGCATGCTTCAGGCTGCTGGTTTACCTAAACTACAGAACAGGAAGGTGATGAACACAAACATACACCAACACACAAACACACACTTCTGCATGCGCCGACTTAGAATGAAGAGAAACACACACATGAACACTTATGCACTCGTTGAGGGAGTGAAAACTGATACATACCCATGCACCAAAATCAAAATGTTGATTTAATTCACTAAGAAGTGACACACAATGCTCCAGCTGCTGCAATGAAGAATGCTTTACTGACAAAGGCTCAATGCTGCACACAACAAATCCAAATACAGAATCTGTTACAATAATAAGCCCAGAGGGCATTTGTGTGGTCTGGGGAGCAGAGTCCGGAGCGGTTTGGTTATGAAAACGATGCCCGTGCGAGATATCTGGGGCTTAAGGCCTCGACTCAATTGTTTACTGTACACTAAAAAGAAAAGAAAACAGCCTGAGCAGTGGTGCAGAGTGAAAACGATGAATTAACAGTGTGAGTCTTATTTCAGAGCGCCACATCATTGTGATGGAGATTTAATAAAAGGAGGAACACACGGACAAAGAAGAAGAGAAAGGGGGGGGCAGCCCTTGAACACGATTGCCTGAGGTATTAAAGTTCTGTACTAAATTCTGGTTTCCAGTGTGAGAAAAGTCACGCAGTGCCAGTAGTAGAGCTAGGTTGAGTGATGATTCTAAATTACTGTAAGTAAATCATCGTACACCCGTTCAAGTTTCATGATAACGGGGATCTAGACTTTGTTGAACTCTAGGCAATTTGAACAGCTAAGATTTGAGTGACCAAGTAGCAGTTGAATAAAAGTCATTGAATAAGTGTTGAAATAAACTGGCAGAATTAAGAGAATTAAAACATTTCAAGAGCTCAAATTACTTAATATGGAAACGGTTCTATTTTGTTTCATGAACGCAAAACATATAGGTTTAGGAATAGGAAAAGGTTGAGGTGGTGTTGACTTGACTCTGTGTAGGTTTAGGTGGGTATTTTTATTGATGGGAGGAATATTCAGTGACAAGTCCTAAGACCCGGGCGTTGGTATTTTTGTTTTTGTTATCTTTTATTTTATTTTGTTTTATATTTTGAACAGTGCACTGATTTTTGTTTGTGAATCTTTTCTTTAAGCAGATCTGCACATCGGAAATTACAAGCATTACACGTCGGCGAGAAAATTGTTGTAAGTGAGTTTCTCCGCATTAAAATTGGCTCTGGAGGAAACCACTTATGGGGACAATTAGAAAATGAGAGTCCCTGTCTAAAAAAGGATTCAGCGAGGTAATCCAAACTCAAGTTCTTGTTTTCTTTTTGAGATGACGTTATTTTGCTGAGGGCGGAAATCTAAATGCGGCGATGGTTTCCACTATCAGCAAAGAAAGAAAGAATGGATGACTGAATGAATGGATGAAAGACTGGAAATAAAACAAACGGACTGACTGGTAAAAGCTGACAAGACTTGACTACGACTTAAGGTTAACCTCCACCGAGATAGAACAAGAGGGTGGATGAATTTATGTGTGATTCTTTTTACAGGAAATCTTTTTATAGCACCTCTGGAATGTGAATGTGCTGCTAATGTTTGCTTTGCTTTGTTAAGAATGCGTGAGAAGGGTGCAGTAGAAAACAGACAAGTGACATGAAAACAAGTAATAATAACAAATAACTAATTTGGGGACAGTTTAACCTAGAGCCCACTAACTGGCCATTAGGGGCTCTCTCTCTCTCTTGGAGTAATATTGCCCAAAGGGTGAATAAAACAAATTGTGGCAATAATAGTGATTTAATGATCAGAGAAATCCTGAACATGATACTTGTCTGTTGTGCTGAATCTTTTATTACTCTTATGATTTGCAGGTGGTTGTAAATAAGCTGTTTGCTTTAACAGGTTTGCTTTTTAGCTGAATTGCAAAATACAACTAGAACTATTAGTTGAGACTAATTAAAATTAACCTGACACTGAGGAGGTTCTATATAAGGAAGAATTAAAACAGATATAAAATGCATCTGATCTTTAATTGCAGGTGTCACCATGAAGATTTTTGGTACATATTGCAGGTTGTTGCTCATTATTGAAGTGTGCTCATAAAGGCAAAAGCTATATAGGGGGTCTATGATTTGCTTTGTGTTTTAATGATTTAGGTATGGCAAAATTAAAGGTTTCTAGTCAATTTAGGGAACCAGTGAGAAGCATAATTAGATGATCAGAAACTGAGTACTAGACTTAAACTTAAGTTAGAATTAAGAATGCCCAATTTGTTTGAGGTCTGTTGTTCACTTTTATACACACATTGCAAATGTGCTTATAAGGAGACGGGATGGTCCAGTTGACGAAGGATCGGATTGATATATTGGAGGTATTGACTTCAAGTGAAGAGGGTTAAATGCATGCAAGCTTACACACATAGAATCGGAATCAGAATCAGAATCAGATAAATCAGTCACATAGGCATAGCATAGGATTGGAATGAACAAAGTCAACAACATTAGGTTAGGAGAGCCAGCGAGGGAGATGTGTTGGCTTTCTGTCTCTTGCAGAGAAAGGAGTAGACACCAGAACAATGAGGTCTCGGGGAATGTTTGGAAGAGACGTAAGCGGGAGAGGCGTCAGGGATCATCTTGAGCAGAACAGCGGAAATGGCACAGAGAGCTGGGCTACTGAGCTTCCAGGAGATGGAGGGAGCGTGCCAAGCTCCGGAAGTAATAGTTCTGCTTCTAGTGGTCTCAAGGTGAATGAGCAGAGGGGAGCTGAAGAAAGAAGAATCCGAGGGCGTTTCTTCACTCCAAGAGGAGGTGGTAAAGGGGCCTGAAGCGTGACAGGCTGAAACTCGAGTCTGAAGCTAAAAGAACAGCTGGGTTGTGGGAAAATTGGAAAACAACGGAGGTGTTGGGGTTGATAAGTGTCATAACGTGTTTGTTTGGTTTGGAGACAAATCCTGGTGTGAGTTGGGCTAGCAAGCCAGCCCAAAGAGGAGGAATGTGACCAGGAGATATTTTATTTTGTATTCTCATAATTAGTTATCATTGATTAATCATTTACCATTGTGGAATCTGATGACAGTATAATCTTTGTTTTATATCTATGGTAATCTGAGTAAAGATTAATGTATGCATATTATCATCATTGTAATCAAGTCTCAAATGGTATCCACAGCATTGTATTCACCGTCCATAACTGGAGGGTCCAGCAGGACCTTGTTCTAATTCATTTGCAGGCCTACATCAGAACATGCACATAGAGAGTTATGTAAACATGCACGTTCACCCTTATTTACACAGGGAGGTCATGTCAGGACATTCTCTAGTTGGACACACAGGCTCACAGAACTGCACAACATGACATGTCATACACTTCTATTTCTCTAAAGTATCATCTGATGTTTGTATAAGGAGAACTTTGGACTATGGGGAGACTGTTATCATTTCCAGTAAGGTCTAACTGTGTGATGTTATCATGGGTTATATAAGGATGGGGAACGGTCCACTCTTTAGAGATCTGTGGCTGTACGCTTGTCTTCCCATGCTTCTGTCTTAGAAGTGTGTAATAAAGATCACTATTCTGACATCTACTGAGACCATGCAGTCGTTTGTCTTCTCCTCAAAACTCGAATCATGACATTCCTCTCCTGCTTAGTGCTGAAGTCCACTATCAGCTCCTTTGTCTTACTGACGTTTAGAAGGAGGTTGTTCCTCTGGCACCAGTTCTCCAGATTCCTAATCTCCTTCAGGTAGGCCGTCTCGTTGTTATCAGAGATCAGGCCCACCACGACGGTGTCGTCAGCAAACTTGATGATGGTGGTGGAGCTGGTAGTGGCCACGCAGTCATATGTGTACAGAGAGTACAGCAGGGGGCTCAGAACACACCCCTGGGGGGCTCCAGTGCTGAGAGTGGTGGAGGCTGAGACATGTCCGCCCATCCTTCTAACTTTAATACACTAAAGTTAAGGTTATATGCCTAATTTCTAGTAAGCGGCCCCTCCTATATTGTTATGTATGTGGCCCTCAGTGAAAAAAGTTTGGACACCCCTGCTTTATGAGAACGGATGACAACAGGGCAACTTGCAATACTTGCAAAGCAGATATTTCATTTAAGGGAGGAAACACTACGAACATGCAAAAGCATTTGCTCACAAAACACGCGATGACCTTAAATGAATGTCGTGTTTTTAATTCGGCTCCAGACTCGTGACTCTCAACCAGCAGCAGCGGTAACGTTTGCACGTTAATGCTGCAGGTAAATAATCAACTAACAGTGTCAAGCTCTTTAAGTTCGTGCAGCTTCCCCGCTTGAAAGGGATTGATGCATCTACCACGGGTGTTTAACTGGATTTCACTCAATGACCAGGCAGATCTTTGGTTTTCCTTTTCTTTTAATCTTCTTTTCGGCCATAGTCAGCCACAGGTGAAAAACCTTTAAATACAAACCAAAAAGCCGAAACACAAATTATGTTTGTTATCACACATCTGAGAATATTGTGAACAATCTCAAACATTTTTTAAACACATCAATGCAGTGCATAAGCTTCACAGCACAATATTTACTTGAGTATTTTTAAATGCTCAAATTACATGGTTCACTCTAACAAGTGTACATGCAACTTAAAAGATACAGCTTTCTATAAAGTGCTAAATTAAATGATCAATCTGCATTAGAAGTTAAGCAGCAACAATAGTATTTATAACCAGCTTCTCTTCACCATATGCAAGCATTAACAGCCTTCCATGTGCAGACCAACAGTAAACAATGCTGCCGTAAACAGGCGACCAGCTCACGGCACAGTGCTAATGCTACGTAACCTAGCGGCAGCCGCGACTCTTTAGCAGCTCGCTTCAACAGTCTTTTAACATAGTCAGCAACCATTTCCTTACCGCTGCCTCCCTGGCTTTGTAGATTCATCAGTTCCACACAATATCCATGTTGGTGACAACTTATTGAAAGAATTATGCTGGGTTAACTTTCCCGTAAGTGGCCACTTCCTGTTGTTCCCCAGTTCGCCTTCTTTTTCCTCCCCGACAGAAACTAGTGATGTGCGGATCGATCCTGAAATATCGATTCCTCCGATACCAATCATTTATGTTCTAGAATCGATTCTCACATTAAAATATCGATATTTTAGTAATTTAGGGTAAATTTGTAGTTTATCATTAACAGGAACACAGTGGGAAGAAACTATAACATTTGGATTGTCTACATTCAAAGGAACTACTTCCTCTTCCGCCTTTCATAGTCATGTGCGAAATACGTCTGTATAAATGTCTCGCAGCCCCTTGGCGCGTGCACTCACAACAATGGCTGAGCGTAATTGTGCGGACGTATTTTACCTCCACACACAGCTGAGACGTGGTTTGTGATACATGTGGCAAAAAAGTGCTCCAAGAGTGAGGTGTTGTGGCCACACAATAAAATACGTTAAATGTCACCGTTATTATTGGCCGGCCTGGAAACAGCGCGGGTGTCCAAATTCAGAGGCTGCTTCCACCTGAGGACCGGCCTTCGCGGTCTAAAGAAAGCCGGGTAGTACGTCACAGGCTCCCTCGGTGGAGTGAAACTCTGCCGTCTGCTCCTTGCTATCTAAAATATAACCGGGCGCTGACGTAAACTAGTGATGGGATTTCCGGCTCTTTTTAGAGAACTGGCTCTTTCGGCTCGGCTCATTAAAAAGAGCCGGCTCTTCAGGTTGTTTTGTTGCTTTAATTAATTTATTATTAGCAATGATATAAAATTATGCACAAAAGGAATTACTAATGTAAAAAAAAGTGGTTTTATTTATATATGTTTATATATAAATATATGCGGTGGCCCCTAGAGACAAAGCATGTACAAACCCCAAAACACATTTCTAGCGTTAACTGAACTTCCAAAACAGAGCTACCTACAGTAGCGGTTTTGATACGGGCGACACGGGCGGTTGCCCGGGGCGGCATCGTGGTGGGGGGCGGCATCACGGGCATTGGCAAAAAAAAATAAAAATAAAAAATTGCTCGTACTCATGCTGCCCCGACATCAGCCAGCGCATATCGGGAATGGCATAAGCACCGATCGGTTTTCTATCAGCCATTTGCTGGGAGTAAGGGCGCCCTCCATTTGCGAGGTGCGCCTGCTGCTTGCGGCACAGGGAGGAGAGGGCGGGGCGGCGGGGGATTCACTGACTGGCTGGAGCAGCATCTAATAACCAACTCGCAAAATAAAACAAAATAAAAACAAAACAAACACGAAAACACCAGACATCATGATACAGACTTATAATTTGCACCGATGTTTTTTCGAAATTCTATACGCGAAAAGTGAGCGAGAGCCCTCGGTGCGCCTGCGCGCTGCTGAAGTCAAAGTAAACTTTATTGTCATCTCCGCTACAGACAGTCCAGCATATAGAGAGACGAGACGACGAGGCTCCAGTTACAGCGGTGCAAGTAAATAGTAATAATAATAATGGATTGGATTTATATAGCGCTTTTCAAGGCACCCATAGCGCTTTACAATGCCACTATTCATTCACTCTCACATTCACACACTGGTGGAGGCAGCTACGGTTGTAGCCACAGCTGCCCTGGGGCAAACTGACAGAAGCCAGGCTGCCATATCGCGCCATCGGCCCCTCTGGCCAACACCAGTAGGCGGTAGGGTAAAGTGTCTTGCCCAAAGACACAACGACCAGGACAGAGAGCCCAGGGATCGAACCGGCGACCTTCCGGTTACAGATGCGATTCCCAACCCCCTGAGCAACAAACAATAAATATAAGAAGAGTAAGAAAATAAATATACACTTTAGGACTCGGGGTAAAGGGATCAATAACAATTTAAAATTTACAGTTTGATGATTTAAAGTCTCACACAACCCGTCGAAAGGGGAAGGGGGGGGGGGGGGCTGCTTCCAAATAGAGCACATTTCATTCATAATGTTGTAAATCCAAGCCCTTTATGTATTCATGATTTGAATCCTGGGTTGTGTGAAATCCCAGAAATACACCCTAGACAAAGTGAATCTGTGAACACAGGTGTAGGTCTATTAGGTTATGATGTGGTGATCCTCGGGTTGGTGGATTTGTGTTCATACTGGAGTCCAAAATTAAAACCAATGGAAGATGGACAAGAAAAGTTCAAAGCCATCAGGTGCTCAGTTTAGAAAAAGAGAAAAGAAGAGGAGGAGAAACAAGCAACAGATGCAGGTAAGCAGATGTGTGATTGGATAATGGCAGGTCATCCTGAACCAATCAGAATCAGAATACTTTATTAATCCCTAAGGAAATTATGTGGGTTACAGTTGCTCCAAGAAGAAATGGTAAAAATAGTAACAGTAACAGACTAAACTCCAAACAACACATTATGTTACAGATTTTAATATTAATTAGTCATTGTCAGTTGTTGATTTGTCTGTTCTCATTGTGTGACGAATTATGATGGCTGTTCGGTAGCCATTTGCATACCATGCACTCTCTCTCTCTTTATATGTGTGTGTGTGTGTGTTTCTCTGGCGAAATTCAGTATGGTTCCGACAACAGTTTTATGTTAATGTATAATCCTTAATGTTTTATGTTTTATATGTGTGTGTGTGTGGGGGGGGGGCGCCAGAGGGAGTGTTCGCCCGGGGCGCCAAACAGGCTAGAACCTGTCTCTCCCTCCTCTGTTCCTGTGCTACTGAATGCGTAACTACCGCCCCTCCCCCCTCTTCCCAGCGCAAAGCACAAGGCTCATGCAGAGTGAAGCGGGAAAAAAGTGGGAGAGAGAGGGTGAGAGAAAGAAAAAAAAAAAACCCAGGGCTTGTGATAAGAGCCGGCTCGTGATAAGGACCCGGCTCGCGTCGTTCACATCAAAGACCCGGCTCTAAGAGCCATTTCGTTCGCGACTGACACATCACTAACGTAAACTCTCCACCGTCTCACACTTTGTTTAATCAGTTTTCTGTTTGACGTTTATTCAGCTGTGTGAAAACCCCGAGGAACCCTCCCGAGGGATTAATGAAGTTAAATTTAATTTAATCTAATCTAATAACTTTAATCTCAGCCAAACCGATTTACTCACGAACAAATAAAACACTGAAAAAGCCAAACAACAACATTTTTAAGTTATCAAAGTGACTTATATATCATGTTTAACCCGAGTAATGAAAGCCCGCGGGGGTTTGAAGACGATGTGTCGGCTCAGATGTTTGAAGTTTACACAGCTACATTCTCACCTGAAAACATGTTAAAAGTTTTTTTGCGAACCAGAAAGAGAAATAAGAGTGATAATAAAACTAAGTAGCTGCAGTAATAGTGGCTATTGTTGGAAACTGGAATTGGCTGGGCCCAGTATGAATTCTGTGATATGGTTTTTCAATTTTGTTGCCCGGGTGGAAATTCGGGAGAAATTCGGGAGAATGGTGGCTCCGGGAGATTTTCGGGAGGGGCACTGAAATTCAGGATTCTCCCAGAAAAATCGGGAGGGTTGGCATGTATGGTTGTGGCAACATCACTAACCTTGTCAAACACCTCAGAGTAAATCATATCACAGAATATGACGAGCATATGTTGAGGTGAACTGAAGAGGAGGACAGGGACAGGTGCTGCTAGGGCAAGACAGACGTCTCTCACAGAGTCCTTTAGTGCTGCAGGCAGGCAACGTGTTCACATAGCACAACTTCAGTTTTTTTATTTCTATATGATGAACTCTGCATTATTAAGTGATAAGAACAAGTAATCTGATGTCCTGTAATCATTATGACGCTATAATTTGAGATACAGGAGGGACCATGTGCTTACCTGCTGCTCTCTGGCAGGTAGCTCCATGCCCTCCTGGGTTTTAAATGCACCTTAGAACACACATGCATCAACACTACAATGAGCGGGTGGAGGGAGGTTTGGAGTCTTCTCTCACCCCCATTCTCTGCGGCCTGCTGGAGCGGGGGGCTAGGAGGAGGAGTTGGCCGTCCGACTGCGGTCTGGAGTGTGGGGCCTCCCTGCTGCTGCGGAGTCGGGGTGGTCTGCCTCCCCCCACCGCAGGGAAAAGGGTAACACCACCTGGGTCTGGGTGCAGTTAGATTAGATTAGATTAGATTAGATTAGATTAGATTAGATTAGATTAGATTAGATTAGATTAGATAGAACTTTATTAATCCCTCGGGTGGGTTCCTCTGGGAAATTCGATTTCCAAAAAAGCACAGCACCGACAGAAGTTACAGAGTTGCAGAATATTATATATATATATATATATATATATATATAATTGCCGGCTCGGACGTCGCCCGGATCAACAAGGTCCGCGTCAGGTGTTGAGGAACCAGGGCACCCTGACGAAAAGTGGGCTACTGGAACAAGAAGGCATTGGTGGGCAAGAGACGAAAACAGGGCGTTGTTGGAATGCTACTATGCAAGTAACCCCGGCGGGAAGGGGCTACATGAATAGGATGACGGACCTATGGATTCTTCGATACCCAACATCCACAATGACGGCGAAACAACTAGTAGCTCAGTGTTCCAACATTCGAAAGAAGGGACTGCTCTCACAGCTAGAGATTGACGAGGTACAACACAAATGCTACGGCAAGGAGGAGTCAGGACGCCAGGTCAGGGGGGGAGATATCATCACCCCCACCCGAGATTGGGTACATAGCCCCAAGTGCGATAGGAGAAGGATCGTTGAGTGCGAGAGGAACTGACCTGAAAAATAGGATCATGGCCAAGCTTGAAACCTGGATCCCCCGTAGCCGGTTACCAAGATTACGTGAAGTACCCTCAGAAGGTCTGCTAGATGATGTTAACGCAGCACTACGGGCAATACCTACAACCACGATTACCGACACTAACAAGCTGATCTACAATACGGCAACAGTGATCAGTGAGATGCTTGGCTACAAGTTGAACAGCGACAAGGGGCAGTACCCTCCATGGAGAAGGAGGCTAGAGGGCAAGATCAAAGTAGCACGGAGGGAGGTTAGCCAACTAACAGAGTTGCAGAAAGGTGCGACAAAGAAGGTGCATAAGAAATACAGCAAGCTGTCCATACCTGAGGCCTTGGAAACTGCCAAGCAAAGACTCACAGCCTTGGCCAGCCGCTTGAGGAGGTACACCAGAGAGATAGAAGGCAGGAGAATAAACCAGCTGTTCTCCACAGAACCAGCAAAGGTGTACTCTCAGTGGCAAGGGAACAATAAGAGAACAGCACCACCAAGGCTGGAGACGGAGCAATACTGGAAGAGCATATGGGAGAAGGATGCAACCCATAACGGCAATGCTCAGTGGCTAGAGGATCTGAGGGCTGACCACAGCGACCTCCCTGAACAGGGTCCAGTAACCATCACAGTGGCAGATATCCAAGAAAGGGTCTCCAGTATGAAGAGTTGGACAGCACCAGGGCCCGACATGGTTCACGCCTACTGGCTGAAGAAGCTGACTGCACTCCACGAGCGTCTGGCAGCACAAATGAACCAGCTGCTAGTTAACGAGAGACACCCGGAATGGCTAACTGAAGGTCGGACGGTCCTGATCCCCAAGGACCCCAAGAAGGGACCGGTCCCCTCCAACTACCGACCAATAACCTGCCTCAGTACTACATGGAAGCTCCTGTCAGGCATCATATCGGCTAAGATGAACAGGCACATGGGTCAATACATGAGCGGGACACAGAAAGGAATTGGCAAGAATACCAGAGGCGCAAAACACCAGCTACTGGTAGACAGAACAGTCAGCCGAGACTGCAAGACCAGACTGACCAACCTGTGCACTGCCTGGATTGATTACAAGAAGACCTATGACTCAATGCCCCACAGCTGGATACTGGAATGCCTAGAATTGTACAAGATCAATGGGACCCTAAGAGCCTTCATCAGGAACTCAATGGGGATGTGGCGTACAACACTAGAGGCCAACTCCAAGCCCATAGCACAAGTCACCATCAAGTGCGGGATCTACCAAGGAGATGCTCTGTCCCCACTGCTGTTCTGCATAGGCCTGAACCCCCTCAGTGAGATCATTAACAAGACTGGCTACGGATACCGACTACAGAACGGAGCAGTTGTCAGCCACCTCCTGTACATGGATGACATCAAGCTGTATGCCAAGAGTGAACGAGACATCGATTCACTGATCCACACTACCAGGCTATACAGCAATGACATTGGAATGTCGTTCGGACTGGAGAAGTGTAGTCGGATGGTAACAAAGAGAGGGAAGGTAGTCAGAACTGAGGGGATTGAACTACCAGAAGGCAACATTGCAGACATAGAGGACAGTTACAAGTACTTGGGGATCCCACAGGCGAATGGGAACCATGAAGAGGCCGCTAGAAAAGCTGCAACCACCAAGTACCTGCAGAGGGTCAGGCAAGTCCTGAGGAGTCAGCTGAATGGTAAGAACAAGATCCGGGCCATCAACACGTACGCCCTACCCGTGATCAGGTACCCTGCTGGGGTAATAGGCTGGCCAAAGGAGGAGATAGAAGCCACTGACATAAAGACAAGAAAGCTCCTTACCATGCATGGAGGGTTTCACCCCAAATCCAGCACCCTGAGGCTGTACGCTAAGCGGAAGGAAGGGGGCCGGGGACTGGTGAGTGTCAGCACCACAGTCCAGGATGAGACAACGAACATCCAAGAATACATTAGGAAGATGGCCCCAACTGACCGAGTGCTCAGTGAATACCTCAGGCAGCAGAAACCCAAGAAAGAGGAGGGAGACGAGGAACCATCATGGAAGGACAGGCCCCTGCACGGTATGTACCACCGGCAGATAGAGGAGGTGGCTGATATCCAGAAATCCTACCAGTGGCTGGACAAAGCTGGACTGAAAGACAGCACAGAGGCACTAATCATGGCAGCACAAGAACAAGCTCTGAGCACAAGATCCATAGAGGCTGGGGTCTATCACACCAGGCAAGACCCCAGGTGCAGGCTGTGTAAAGATGCCCCAGAGACAATCCAGCACATAACAGCAGGGTGCAAGATGCTAGCAGGCAAGGCATACATGGAACGCCATAACCAAGTGGCCGGCATAGTGTACAGGAACATCTGTGCCGAGTATAACCTGGAAGTCCCGAGGTCAAAATGGGAGATGCCCCCAAGGGTGGTGGAGAATGACCGAGCTAAGATCCTGTGGGACTTCCAGATACAGATGGACAAAATGGTGGTGGCTAACCAACCGGACATAGTGGTGGTAGACAAACAGAAGAAGACGGCCGTAGGGATCGATGTAGCGGTTCCGAATGACAGCAATATCAGGAAGAAGGAACACGAGAAGCTGGAGAAATACCAAGGGCTCAGAGAAGAGCTGGAGAGGATGTGGAGGGTGAAGGTAACGGTGGTCCCCGTGGTAATCGGAGCACTAGGTGCGGTGACTCCCAAGCTAGGCGAGTGGCTCCAGCAGACCCCAGGAACAACATCGGAGATCTCTGTCCAGAAGAGCGCAGTCCTGGGAACAGCTAAGATACTGCGCAGGACCCTCAAGCTCCCAGGCCTCTGGTAGAGGACCCGAGCTTGAAGGATAAACCGCCCGCAGGGGCGTGCTGGGTGTTTTATATATATATATACACACACACACACACACACACACACACACACACACATATATATAAATACAGAGACAATATAAATAAAATATACGGAGGGGATAAATAGAATAAATAGGAATAAAAAATAAAAATACAAGTGAATTGCACATTTCAAGTATTGAGGTCTATTGAGGTCTATTGCACCCTTGCCCCCCTCCAGGGGCAAGGGTGCAATAGACCCGGTTTGTAGAGTACGCTTGGGGAGTGTGATCGTGTGTACAGCGTCTCTTTATGTCTGTCTCCACGTTGGTTGAGTGTGGAGTAAGTGCATATGAGAGCATGAGGGTGGGGATGGATGTTTGTGTCTGTGTGTGCCTGTATGTCTGTGTCTATATGTCAGGTTGGGTATCAGACGCCATGTTGGGTCTGTGTTTCCACAAACCCCGCTAATTCTAGAGACTTATTCATCATGAAGAAAACAAGACAGTCGATCGATCCATTACTTGCGCAAGGGAGGCCTCGTCTGTGTCCAGCACGACAAAGAACCCCAATGGTGGCCTCCTCTCGCTGCCTTTTATTGACAAACTTCAAACAATAGTTTACAAAACACCTCCCCTTGCAACCCCCTTTGGTTACATAGACAAGGACTGTATGTAAGTGTGTGTGTGTGTGTGTGTGTGTTATGTGAGAATGTGTGTGTGTGTGTGTGTGTGTGTGTGTGTGTCAGACCTCCTGCTGACCAAAGGGTCGTAAACGCAGGAAGCTTACATCAAAGAAACAGATCTTTCAGATAGGATGCCTCTTTTCAACCAACGGCAGTCACTCTCCTCTCCAAATAACTTCTGCTTAGCTTTCCGAGCTTCCCTCGGGTCCTCTTAATCAGCGGTCTCCAACCTTTTTTGCGCCACGGACCGGTTTATGCCCGACAATATTTTCACGGACCGGCCTTTAAGGTGTCGCGGATAAATGAGGGAGGGGCTAATAATCGGCTCAGTCATTTTTAATGATCGTTGAAAGCCCAGATTGTAATCGTGATTAAAATTCGATTAATTGAGCAGCCCTACTGTTGAAACATGACCTATCACAGGTCCATGGAACTAAACTAAATCTCATACTGGACTACACCTCATCCCACCTCCTTTTGGAACTTAATAAGCTGTTTTGTATTGTCAACATTATTTTTGTTTGTGATATATATGCAATAATACTGTAATAATAATAATAATAGATTGGATTTATATAGCGCTTTTCAAGGCACCCAAAGCGCTTTACAATACCACTATTCAGTCACTCTCACATTCACACACTGGTGGAGGCAGCTACAGTTGTAGCCACAGCTGCCCTGGGGCAGACTGACAGAAGCCAGGCTGCCATATCGAGCCATCGGCCCCTCTGGCCAACACCAGTAGGCGGTAGGTGAACTGTGTTGCCCAAGGACACAACGACCAGGACAGAGAGCCCGGGGATCGAACCGGCGACAGATACGCTTCCCAACCCCCTGAGCCACGGTCGCCCCCATATGCATATATTTTTTTTTTAATTTTTTTGTACATCTGTCTATACATTTCTCATAACAAAGATAATATATATATATATATTTTTGAGCTCTATTTTGGTTTCCTGTGTTTTATTCACACACTCAGGCTCCATAGTCGAAACTACTTCGGATTGCTCATTATCTATGAAGCTGCAGTCAGGCGCCCTGGTCCTTTAACCGTTACACTGGGGTAGTGATACAAAAACTGCATTTTTTTTTTTTTTAATTAATGAAAAAATAAATAAAAATAGAAATGGCCTCATGTTACAAATCTATTTTATGAGGAATACCTGGAATATGAATATATTACAACTTTTCATTTTAAAGATTTTGAAGAAAAACAACACCCCACGTGTGCATCTAAGGATTAATAAGTGATGCAGATTTCTGGTTTCCTTTGACCTTCTACAATAGTTTTCTTTCCAAGGATGGTGAGATTTAAAAGCAAACGGGCTGCAGGTTCATTGGTAGAGATAGTTTTAGTCTAAAAAACTGAAGGAATTCCAAGATTTTCTCTAGTTATGTTTGAGATCACAGAAAGTGCATCACCCAGCTAATTGTTCATTTCTAGGCCAAGATAGTGAGTTCTTAGTTTTAATTAATATAGTGGGGATTTAAAAAAAAAACAAAAAAAAAATAAAACAGTAAGATGCAGATGTTTCCATATTTGATCTGCTGAAAAGAACCAGGTGATCTGCCAGAGACCAAATGATCTTTAGCATCCCTTGAATAATGACGTTCTGACTGTTGGTGATGCCTTCCCCAACTGATGTGGCCCTTTGGGAAAATGGTTAGTGTGAGGGTGTGCGGAACATCTCCCCGACCTCAGTAAGTTGTTCAGTGTGACATTAACAGGATGCAGGTAAATAAACAAACAGCTGAGAGTTTGAGTCATTTATTTTGGAACAATGACCTCCAGTAAAATCTGTGATCTATGGTAATCAGATGAGCAGAAACACCCAAATCATTCAGACACATGGATTACAGGGATTACATTACATGGATTAAACAGCAGACGTGCACATAAAGCATCAAACACAAGAGTCCACGTTAAACATGGTCCAAAAGCTTCCCAGTAAAACCACAACAACCACCAACAACACTGAGATCCTGGATCAGGTTCAGAGTCCAGACAGAGATCATCATCATCATCATCATCAGTCTGAACACAGGAAGCAGCAGCTTTTCATCAGACAGAACCAGGACCAGGATCCAGTCTCAGTTACTGGGAACCAGGATACGACCTGAAAGAAGAAGAGATGAGGACACAGTCACCAACACACTCTGAAAACAAACCATGGACACTGGTTTTAACAGATCAATGGCAATGATTCAGTAAAGTTTCATGTTTCAGGGCCTGAACCAGGTCTGAAAGTCCTCAAAAACAACAGTAAAAACCTGTGTTTGAAACATTAATGTAAATAACAGTTGTCTGAAAATAAACAGCAATGCTCTAAACCTGCCTGAAACATCAATATATTAAAGAATGCAGATGTAAACCAGTTTTATGCTACGTCCACACGTACCCGGGTATTTTTGAAAACGCAGATTTTTCTATGCGTTTGCACCTTTCGTCCACACGTAAACGGCGTTTTTGGTCACTGAAAACGGAGATTTTTAAAAACTCCGGCCAGGGTGGATATTTTTGAAAACTCAGTTTTTGCGTTTACGTGTGGACGAGAAAAACGCAGAAAACTGAGAAAACGCAGCGTCAAAGGTGTGCGCCTTTTTTGACGTCACACTGTGTGCCAGGTTATTGTTTCATTGAAATGAATATCTACAATACTGTTACTGTTAATTCTACTCTCTGCAGTGTTTAAATGCTTACATATACACACAGTTACTGTCCCTCCACACATACGACTCGGTTCTGATTCTATGCCCCAGCTTTGTTTACTTTTTCCCACCGAGGCTTCTAGACTTCTGATTGGCCAACATTTCTGCACGGTTAGGAATATATCGCCACCTGCTGCTTTGGCATGTTCATAGCAGCGTTTTCCTTCATTTCTGCCTTTATGTGTGGACGGGATTATTTTTTAAAACGAAAACGGAAAATCTCCGTTTTCAAAAATACCCGTGTACGTGTGGACGTAGCCTTAGACTCATGTAATGTGGTTTGAGATTTCATTCTGGCCTGAACTGGTTTCAGGTATGAACTGGTCTGTGAGTGAGAGTCCTGCTCTGACCTCGGGCCTTCCTCCTGTAGTAGATGAATCCAGCCAGAGATAAGATCAGACCCAGGATCAGTCCTGAGGCTCCGATGGCGAGCTTGTTCCTCTCTGACTCAGGCATGGACGGATCTGAGGACACACAGGTGAGAGTCACACAGGTAGGTATGTACAGGTGTGTACAGGTGTGTAGATACAGACAGGTATTTACCCCAGTCAGTGATCAGAGGTTCCTTCAGGCTGGCGTGCTCCACCTTACAGGAGATCTTCTCCCCAGACCTTCAACACAAACATCAGTGACTCTCAGATCTTAAACTTTTAAACTTTAGTCCAGACTTCATACTAAAAGTCTGTTTCCATGGATTATGATGCTCACCTGGGTGTGTACTCCAGGTGTGAGTGGGTCTGGTAGTACCAATCACCATCTGCCATCTCCTCAGTGGAAGTGACATCAGAGGTGACTTCCTGTCCATCTCTCAGCCAGCTCACTTTGATCTTACTGGGAAAGAAGTCATAGACGCTGCAGACCAACATGGCAGGATGCTGACTGGAGAGAGGCGTCATGGAGTGAAGTTTGACAGTGGGCGGAGCTGCAAGACATTATGAGTTTGTTTTATATATCAATTTAAATATGCCAGAGTTAGCCAAAAGGTTACTTTTCATGTGTAGACCCTGGCCGGTGATACAACAACGATAAATAAGAAATGTACCAGACTTAAACGTGGTTCTAGATCAGTTGTTCTGAGCTGTTTTTCCTGCAGCTCACCTGCTGTGGTTTAAAAGTCATTACTGACAAAAATCATACAGAGGCTGTGGAGACTTGATGATAAACTGCTGTCTGAGCTCACACACACAGATGAACCCAGCCTGCTTTATTAATATCACCATCAAACTTCAGGACTGAAGCTGATCTCAGTCTGGATATCTGCTCATTAGTAATGGTAATAATAAGACCAAAGATGCCTTACAGACCTCCTGTGGAGGGGAAGCTGTCTGAACACACAGGATGACTTCGCACTATCAGACAGCTTCCCCTCCACAGGAGGTCTGAGCTGGTTCGCCTCATGTTTCTCTGAGCTGCTGCTGCTGGGAGCTGATTTCAGTCCATAACATGAACTTCTGTCACACTGGAGCACATGAATTATTAACGTCATGTTACACAGCTCACAGGTTGTGTGTGTTTACATTCTGAATACATTTCACTGATCAGTCAGGTCAGCCTGTCAGCACAGCAGCTGATTCATGAACTCATCAGCTCTGTCTGAGCTGCTATTTCAGCACTTTAGCTCACTTTACTGCAGAGATGCTGTAAAGAGTGAGACACTTCACACACACAGATTAAATAACAGCAGTCACATTTATATTTGTGTGTTATGATGATAACTTTATAATTGTTTCAGTATATTTAATAGCTCCACGGTTACACTGACTCATAGATCTGAGCTGTAAATGTGTGCAGGTGTGAAGCTGCTACACAAGCTCTGAAAGTCAGAATCAATAAATAAACAGCAGACAGCCTTTAAACAAACATCAGTGTTTTTAATATGTATCTGATTTAAAATCAATGAATTAGAAGAAAAGAACGAACATTGTTTTTATTAACCTGTAAAGATGCTTCATGCTGTTAAAAATATTTATATGAATTATATTAAACAATGAATGTGAGCTATATTTCATCTTAAAGAGGTTAAATAAATAATTTAATATCCTTATTAGTGTGTAATGACGAAGACCTGCAGTTTGCCTGTTTCACCAGCAGGGAGCGCCACAGACTGAGGTTAGATCAGTGATTTATTACAGTTATTACAGTTTTTACCGAATGCTTAAACCCTAACTGTGATTCCTGTAGCACAATCTCTAAAACTATTCAGACTTATAGCAAAACCACTCACTGAGTTTGCAAAACTAAAAGCACAAAAACTGCTTTGCACTCAGTTTGCAATTTTGTAACACACACTTTGCAAAACTGTAGGCACAATTCACTGCACAACACTCAATTACCAAATTTCCAACACACTCCTAGCAAAAGTATACACATGTGTGGCTATCATTAACACTAATTTGCCAACTGTCTGGCACACTTTCACATGTGAAAACTTTTTTAGATAATTAGTTCACTTTGCAATCAGCCTAAGCACTATAATACAGGTAAGCTGTGTGTGCGGAGTACAATGGAGGGAGCAGAAAGAGTGAGAAGTAGAGGAGGCCGAGGAAGAGGACGTGGAGGTGAAGAAGTAGGATGAAGAGGACGACAAGGACAAGGAGGAGCAAGAGGAAGACGAGGAGGGGGGAGAGGAAGCATGTTCACTGCAGACCAAGTAACCCATATAGTCATTATGGCGATTGCAAATAATCCTATACTTGGAAATAAACACTTGTGTTTGTTGTGATGTGTTTGAATAAACACCAGTACTTGAAGTTTGGATCCCTCTATGCTTATGGATCTATGACAGAGGTATGAGCTCAAACTGACATAGCCTACCTTGTGCACAGAGAAAGCAAAAGCCAGATGTGTTTTGTATTCATACCATCAGTGTGCAGTTGGCGCATTGTGTGCTTAGTAGATGATGGCTTGTGTGTACTGTTTGATACGGAAACACCATTTTTACAAAGGTGTGAGGGGTTAATCCAGCTGTGTTTGCTTTTGCAAGAGAACTACAATGTTTGGATGATTGGGTGACAGGTTTTCTTATCTGTGTGAAGAGTTTTGCTAAATTAGCCAATAGTTACATAACATGTGCTTAAGCAATCAGAAAAAACTGTAATCAGTCAGAGTCGGACCTGCAGCTTTGAGTCCATCATAAATGATTCAGTTTGAGGTTAACATGAACACCTGATGATGTCACACAAACTACTGTATACTCACGTGATTGAGTAATCACAGTCTGGTAGTTCAGACCAACGTTAATTTTGCAGTACCTCTCCTTCTGAGCTCTCCTGTTGTTCAGTATTGCAGGATCATTGTTCCATCTGTCTGCGTTATACACTCCATGCTTAGTGAATCCAACATACTTCCCCACACTGCTGCTGAACCGGGCGTACTCGATCTTGTTGTAATAACAAGAGTAGATGTACTCGATGTCCTTCAGATCAGTGGAGTTAAAGTCACAGTGGTCCACATGATACTCCATGAATCCACCTGAGAACAAATAGAACCACACAGAACATCAGACTGTGGCCTGATCACATCATTGATCAGTGATCAGTGTATTAATGATCATTTATGAGTGTGTTGATGGTACCTGCTGTGCTGAGGCTGATGAAGAGGAGGCTGAGGCAGAGGAAGGATGAAGCCATGTTCCTGAGTTCTCCTGACAAACTGACTCAGTCTGACTGAGAGCTGCTCTAAAAACAGAGGACAGGTCACATGACCACAGCGTCATCGGTTACCAGGAAGAACTCTGTGACACCAGCTCACAGCTCAGACTGTAACACACAAACACACACAGGATGATGAAAAGTCCATTAAAGCTTTAAAAAGCAGAGAGCAGCACTCTGAGACCTCCTCAGCACATTTCCTCGCTGCTGCACTCAAAACTCACTTGTATTTCAATCACATTCTGCACTCATAGAAATATGAGTATATTCATATTCATCTTTAATATTTAATATTTATCCACTTGAAAGCAACCACTGAGGTCAGTACTGCTGTAATAATAATCAGAATCTGTAAGTTCAGTGATCAGTGATTCAATAATCACTTTGTTTCTTTATTTCTGATCAGTTGAATAGACTGTCTCACACTGTTACACTAACACTTTGTGTCTCTTTCAAATTACAGTTTTTTCTGATTGCTTAAGCACATGTTATGTAACTATTGGCTAATTTTGCAAAACTCTTCACACAAATAAGAAAACCTGTCACCCAATCATCCAAACATTTTAGTTCTCTTGCAAAAGCAAACACAGCTAGATTAACTCTTCACACCTTTGTAAAAATGGTGTTTCCGTATCAAACAGTACACACAAGCCATCATCTACTAAGCACACAATGCGCCAACTGCACACTGATGGTATGAATACAAAACACATCTGGCTTTTGCTTTCTCTGTGCACAAGGTAGGCTATGTCAGTTTGAGCTCATACTTCTGTCATAGATCCATAAGCATAGAGGGATCCAAACTTCAAGTACTGGTGTTTATTCAAACACATCAAAACAAACACAAGTGTTTATTTCCAAGTATAGGATTATTTGCAATCGCCATAATGACTATATGGGTTACTTGGTCTGCAGTGAACATGCTTCCTCTGCCCCCTCCTCGTCTTCCTCTTGCTCCTCCTTGTCCTTGTCGTCCTCTTCATCCTACTTCTTCACCTCCACGTCCTCTTCCTCGGCCTCCTCTACTTCTCACTCTTCCTGCTGCCTCCATTGTACTCCGCACACACAGCTTACCTGTATTATAGTGCTTAGGCTGATTGCAAAGTGAACTAATTATCTAAAAAAGTTTACACATGTGAAAGTGTGCCAGACAGTTGGCAAATTAGTGTTAATGATAGCCACACATGTGTATACTTTTGCTAGGAGTGTGTTGGAAATTTGGAAACACACACTTTGCAAAACTGTAGGCACAATTCACTGCACAACACTCAGTGTGTGTTACAAAATTGCAAACTGAGTGCAAAGCAGTTTTTGTGCTTTTGGTTTTGCAGACTCAGTGAGTGGTTTTGCTATAAGTCTGAAGAGTTTTAGAGATTGTGCTACAGGAATCACAGTTAGTGTTTAGGCATTCGGTAAAAACTGTAAAAGGACAGAAACACTTTCATTGTGTATGATTTCCATGGAGCTCTGTGAATTTCTGTGACCCATGTCTGCATGTTGCTGTAGCATGTTCCTTTGTGTGGACAGCACAGAACTGATTAAACTATGTCCCAAAGATGAAATCGGGTATGTTTTTTAAATTAATGTGAAGTGTGATGACATCATGTAGAGATTTATTTTTAACTTTCAATATTCAGAGCAGCTGAATCACACTTCACTGTGAAGTAAATATTACATTAATCTCAAATTAAGTTGTTTTTTAAAATCTGCATTTAAATATTAAAGCAGAGAATTTCAGATTCAAATGTACAAATTCTAAACAGCCAATAAAAATCTTCTGTGGAAACTGTTGTTGTTATTTAGTGCTAAATAAGTTAAACTGAATTGAATCATGATGAGATTTTATCAGCACTCAGAATAAATTAAATATTACTTCAGTCATTTAAATGTTAGATATTAAAACATCTTACAGCAGGAATATAAACATGTTCAATTCATTTCTAAAAACTCCTTATTGACTTTTCTCTCACCTGTTTTTACCAGCAGAGACTTCATCTGGAATTTAGTTTTACATCTTCGTGTTGCATTATGATAAATTCAGACACCATCAAAATGTCATTAAAATAAGACATGTTAAAAACATGTTAGAGCTCAAAGTGTGACACACACGCATGCATGGATGCATGCATGTACGCGCACACACAGAGATTCCTTCATTAAAGTCTATGTTTGGGCAAAAGTTTCCTCAGAACCTGGAATCCAGTAATGTCATCAGTGGCTAATGAAGTCACATCACTATAAACAGGAAGCAGAACATAAAAAAGTGAACTGGCTCAGATAAACCTGACCTTTACTCTGCACTATCTCAAACCACACAGAGTGAAATGGATCCATGAACATTTGTAAAGACACAGGAAGAACACTCAGACAGATTTATGGTTTTACTACTCTGATGTTTTTATTGATATATGAAAATCTGAAACAGTTTGATAAACAAAGACTCATTATAGAAGCTTATGAACACACTGAGATCACCTGAGGCTGGAAGACGATCAAAGCAGCCAAACGTGAGTACAGGGACAGGGTGGAGCAACAGGTTGACAACCCTCGGAGTATGTGGCAGGGACTAAACACGATCACAGACTTTAGAGGGAAAACCAGCACACCGCAGACCACGGCCTCTCTGTGTGAGGATCTAAACGTATTCTACGCTAGATTCGACACAGCGAACACCATGAGACCGGACAGTGTGCACACCGCGGATGACGTCAGTGCGCACACTGTGTCTGAGGAGGATGTGCGGAAGTGCTTCAGGAAGGTGAACGCGCGCAAAGCTACTGGTCCGGACGGGATTCCCGGCCGCGTCCTCAAGTCATGCGCGGCTCAGCTGGCTGGAGTGTTCACGCACATCTTCAACCTTTCCCTCTCTCTGTCTGTAGTCCCAGCCTGCTTCAAAATGGCCACCATCGTCCCTGTACCCAAATCCTCCACCATCTCCTCATTGAACGACTGGCGACCTGTAGCCCTGACCCCCATCGTAAGCAAATGCTTCGAGAAGCTGGTCAGGGACTTCATCTGCTCTGCACTACCCGACTCACTGGACCCTCTACAGTTCGCATACCGCCACAACAGGTCCACTGATGATGCCATAGCCCTGACACTACACACTGCCCTGTCACACCTGGAGAAGAGAGACACGTATGTGAGGATGCTGTTTGTAGATTACAGCTCAGCATTCAATACCATCGTTCCCTCGAAGCTGGACAGGAAACTGCAGGATCTAGGACTGAGCAGCTCCCTCTGCAGCTGGATCCTTAGCTTCCTGTCTGACAGACGCCAGGTGGTCAGACTGGGCAGCATCACCTCATCCCCCATCACACTGAACACTGGTGCTCCACAGGGGTGTGTACTGAGCCCTCTCCTGTACTCACTCTACACCTACGACTGCACGGCCACTAACAACTCCAACATCATTGTGAAGTTTGCGGACGACACTACAGTGGTGGGTCTTATCACCAACGGTGATGAGACGGCTTACAGGGAGGAGGTCAGCGCCCTGACCCACTGGTGTCAAGACAACCATCTCACCCTCAACGTCGCAAAGACAAAGGAGCTGATAGTGGACTTCCGGAGGTGCAGAGAAGTACACACCCCCATCACCATCAACGGCGCTGCTGTGGAGAGAGTGAGCAGCTTCCGGTTCCTTGGTGTACATCTGTCTGAGGATCTTACGTGGTCAGTACACACAAACAAAACAGTGAAGAAGGCGCAGCAGCGCCTCTTCTTTCTCAGGAGACTGAAAAGATTCGGCATGAGCCCCCGCATCCTCAGGACCTTCTATCACTGTGCCATTGAGAGCATCCTCACTGGATGCATCACCACCTGGTATGGCAACAGCACCGCCTACAACTGCAAAGCTCTCCAGCGAGTAGTGCGGTGCTCTGAACGGATAATTGGAGGTGAGCTTCCCTCCCTCCAAGACATCTACAGGAAGCGCTGCCTGAGGAAAGCGGGGAGGATCATCAAGGACTCCAGTCACCCCAGCCATAAACTGTTCAGACTGCTTCCATCAGGAAGGAGGTTCTGCAGCATCCGGTCCCGTACCAGCAGACTGAGAGACAGCTTCTTCCATCAGGCCATCAGACTGCTGAACACGTCATAGATACCTCAGCTTCACTACTGGAACTTCAACATTATGCACTCCATACTGTACAGTAATGCCACTGTTTTGCACATGTCTCACTCTGTATATTTTATATATTTTATTTCATTATTTTTTACTATTTAATTTGTAAAAATGTGTATACACACACACACACACACACACACACACACACACCACACACGTAGGAAAACATTTAGTATACACATCCAGAAATGCATACACTATTATATATTGTACATATATTTATTAGTTTCAGGTTGGCCATTCTTGTATTTTGCTCGTTTGTGTTGTTGTGTTTGCACATCTCTGTTGCTTGTGGGGCTCGCACACAAGAATTTCACTCGCATGTGCTGTGCCAGTGTGCCTGCACATGTGATGTGACAATAAAAGTGATTTGATTTGATTTGATTTGGATTTCTGAGTTCAAATAAAACTGATTTCAAACTGATCTCCTTTGTTTTTGAGGCAGGAAGACAGTCCAGAGTAAATCTGCTGGATCAACCGTGCAGATACTCGCTGTGGTCAGGGAGCTTTGGTTCGCTTTGAATTCCAGAGTCAAACTTTATTGACACAGATGATCACAGACAGAACAGCTCATACAGGTGATGTTCTATTATTACAGTTATTACAGTTTTTACCAAATGCCTAAACACTAACTGTGATTCCTGTAGCACAATCTCTAAAACTATTCAGACTTATAGCAAAACCACTCACTGAGTTTGCAAAACTAAAAGCACAAAAACTGCTTTGCACTCAGTTTGCAATTTTGTAACACACACTTTGCAAAACTGTAGGCACAATTCACTGCACAACACTCAATTTCCAAATTTCCAACACACTCCTAGCAAAAGTATACACATGTATGGCTATCATTAACACTAATTTGCCAACTGTCTGGCACACTTTCACATGTGAAAACTTCTTTAGATAATTAGTTCACTTTGCAATCAGCCTAAGCACTATAATACAGGTAAGCTGTGTGTGCGGAGTACAATGGAGGGAGCAGAAAGAGTGAGAAGTAGAGGAGGCCGAGGAAGAGGACGTGGAGGTGAAGAAGTAGGATGAAGAGGACGACAAGGACAAGGAGGAGCAAGAGGAAGACGAGGAGGGGGCAGAGGAAGCATGTTCACTGCAGACCAAGTAACCCATATAGTCATTATGGCGATTGCAAATAATCCTATACTTGGAAATAAACACTTGTGTTTGTTGTGATGTGTTTGAATAAACACCAGTACTTGAAGTTTGGATCCCTCTATGCTTATGGATCTATGACAGAGGTATGAGCTCAAACTGACATAGCCTACCTTGTGCACAGAGAAAGCAAAAGCCAGATGTGTTTTGTATTCATACCATCAGTGTGCAGTTGGCGCATTGTGTGCTTAGTAGATGATGGCTTGTGTGTACTGTTTGATACGGAAACACCATTTTTACAAAGGTGTGAAGAGTTAATCTAGCTGTGTTTGCTTTTGCAAGAGAACTAAAATGTTTGGATGATTGGGTGACAGGTTTTCTTATCTGTGTGAAGAGTTTTGCAAAATTAGCCAATAGTTACATAACATGTGCTTAAGCAATCAGAAAAAACTGTAAAAGCAGGTGAGACAGGTAAACAGGAAGCAGACAGAACAGAAGAATCTGATGTTTACTACAGGTGAACTCTGTACACTCACGTACAGGTCAGTCACACTGATTATGAGCTCATTATAGAACCATGATGACATCATCACTGTGAGCCAATCAGCTGCACTCATTCCCTTTGATGAGGAAGAAGGTTCCAGCAGCCACACCGAGCAGACCCACAGTCAGACCCACTCCACAGAACACAGAGGGTCCAACACCTGGATCAGACTGAGAGGACGCCTGCACATCTGGAGACAAAGACGAGAAACAGTGAACCACTTATTACTACTGGGCTCAGTCTTCACCTCTGTATTTCTGTCAGTTTCTCTTTTTAAATAAAGTTTTCTCACCATAGATCTTGGTTGCTGGTTCAGTCAGGGCCAGATGTTGCACTGCACAGCTGTAGATGTCTCCCTGCTGTGGGGTGAACTGCAGTCTGGAGATCTGGGTGAAGGTCCCGTCTTTGTTGAGATAGGGAACGTTGATGCTGGATCCTGTGACCTTCTGTCCGTTCTTGGTCCAGGAGACGTTGACAGGAGCAGGATAGAAACCAGTCACGTGACAGATCAGAGTGTTATTCTCTCCAAACTCCACCTCATCTCTGGTGTAGATCATCACACCTGAAGGAGCATCTGTGCACAAACACATCAGGCAGAGGATCAGAGCTTCAGCTGGTTCCCATCAGCAGGTGATCATGATGATGATAAACCAATAAAACGTTCAGGTGTTCACTCAGATGATGTCATCACTGTCTGTGTGAGAGAAGCTAGAGTGAGGTCAGAATCATGAAGTTAAACTACAGACAGACTCAGTTCAGCTTCAGAGGAACTAAAAGGAGGAAAAATAAAATAAACTGTGATCTGCAGTAAATGCAGAATACTGCATTCAGAAATACTGAAATATAAACACAAATATAAACACGTCAGTGTTTCTGTACACATGATCAGTATGAATGTGCTTAAGGTGGAATTATTTCATATATTTAATCAGGTTGAAGCTGGCTGTGTTTGATTGGACAAAGTAAATCAGTGCTGATGATGTCATCAGTGTGTTACTCTACAGAGCGTGCAGGTAAACACAGGTGAGGTGAGACAGGTGTTACATGTTGTATTTACCGCGTTCTAGAGGGAAGTCCTTCATGCCTTTACTGTCAGTCTTCAGGTTAGCTCTGCAGATCTGTTGATTACCCACAGCTGTGTCATAAGTTCCTTCCTGGTAGTGGAAAGGGTTGATGACAAAAGGAGGCTGGGGGTAGATCAACTCCTGTTTGTTGAAGTCTGCGTAGGCTTTCTCTTCACCATCCAGTCCATACATGGTCTCTCCATCAGAGTCTGAACAGCCATTGATTCTAATGTCACTGTGCAGACCTGAAACACATCAAACACTGATCAGTGACCTGATCAATAACCTGATCAATAAGCTGCTGTTTACAGAGACAAACTCACCGTCAGCAGAGACACAGAGGACACAGGAGAGGAAGAGGAGCAGCTCCTTCATCTTCATCAGCAGCTCTCTGACAGTTAAACTGTGAGTGTGTGTGTGAACCTCACAGAGTGTGTGTGAGAGTCTGTGAGTGAACTGAAAGTGCAGCTGAGCTCTAACACAGAGCAGCCAATCACAGAGCTCACAGCTCATGATGTCATCAGTGTCCAGGCAGACAGCAGCTGGAGGTGAACATGATCTGACACACACAGCACGATCAATAATCAATATTTATAGACTCTGTCTTTTCAAAACTTAAATAGAGTTTGTTTGGGTTTTATATCATTTATTTCATTTTTCTGCCTGCTCACAACAGGAAAACAAGGAAAAGGGAAAACGTCACTGTAAACAAAAAAACTATGATATAAACGTGTTTAGTTTATTTATTTTGATATCACTGGTGTATTTTACTGGTCATAAATAAAATAACTGGTTTCAGAAACATATCCAGCTGACCTCCCACTGACTCTATGATCAATTATTTTTAACTGATTGAGACTGAAGTAGAGTGTCACATTTATTATCTGACAATAAAAATGTTCACGTGTTAATGAATCAGTCGTGATGACTATCCACTGAATGAAGTCAAATTGACAGAATTAAAACTAACAGTCTGAATACAGGACTTTAACTTGTGATGGAGAACTTCATTTCTGCTTGATGATAAAGAGACCGTTCTCCTCTACAGAGGTCTTAGTTCAGGTTTAAAGGTCAAGTCTAACAGCTTTTGTGACATTTGAAGAAACTATTGAACATTTCTGGTGACCTGCAGCTGACTGTGTTTCTTCTCTTCCAGTTGGTCTTTTTTACTCAGTAAACTGTGACTCTGTGATGAAGCTGCTCTTCTGTCTCTCAGTGCAAAGTCTCATCCTGTCCTTATCCTGTGTCCTGATGTCAGTGAAATGCTTAGACAACTGCTTGTGACCTAAAGAGAAAAAAAAAAAAAAGGAAAGGGCTATGAATAAGATATGAAATAAATATGAAAAATTAAAGGGTAAATTTAACTAAGAAGGAATAAAATATGAAAAATTAAGGTTAAAAATGAAATAACTGTACAACACAAATTAGAATGAAGGGTAAATTTAACTGGGAAAGAATAAGATAAAATATATAAATTAAATTGAAAATAAAATAACTGTACAACAAAATACACAATATAGAACTATATAAGAATGTATGAAGAAATATAAATAAATAAATAAATAAATAAATAAATATATATATATGCACACATACACACACACACAATAACAGCAGCTGTACAAGTATTAACTGGAAATGAAGAATATAATGTCCAGTGTTGTGCAATCCACATTATGTCTTGTGCAGTGCAAATATGCTTAAAGTGATTTAAGTGATGAAGTGAAAACAATGTCCAGAAAGTCCAGTGTGTGTGTAAGAACTGTATGTGTGGGTCAGTACTGTGTGGTGGTGTGATTGAGAGACCGTATCGCCTGCGGGAAGAAGCTCCTCCTCAGTCTCTCTGTGTTGGTCTTCAGGGAGCGGAATCGCTTTCCTGACCTCAGCAGAGAGAACAGTCTGTTGTTGGGATGGCTGAGGTCCTTCACCATCTTCCTGGCCTTGGTCCAGCACCGCCTGCTGTAGATTGAGTGCAGGTCAGGGAGCTCGGAGCGGATGGTGCGCTCAGCTGACCGCACAACCCTCTGTAGAGCTCGTCTGTCCTGCATGGTGCTGTTCCCGAACCAGGTTAAGATGTTTCCCGCCAGGATGCTCTCTATGGTGCAGGAGTAAAAGTTCCTGAGCACCTTGGAGGGCAGTTGGAAGTCTCTCAAGCGTCTGAGGTGGTAGAGACGCTGACGGGTCTTTTTCACCACGGTGTTGATGTGACAGGACCATGACAGGTCCTGCGTGATGTGAACTCCGAGGTATTTGAAGCTGTCCACTCTCTCCACTGGGCACTCGTTGATGACGGGGGTCTGGTAGTTCCTCTCCTGCTTAGTGCTGAAGTCCACTATCAGCTCCTTTGTCTTACTGACGTTTAGAAGGAGGTTGTTCCTCTGGCACCAGTTCTCCAGATTCCTAATCTCCTTCAGGTAGGCCGTCTCGTTGTTATCAGAGATCAGGCCCACCACGACGGTGTCGTCAGCAAACTTGATGATGGTGGTGGAGCTGGTAGTGGCCACACAGTCATATGTGTACAAAGAGTACAGCAGGGGGCTCAGAACACACCCCTGGGGGGCTCCAGTGCTGAGAGTGGTGGAGGCTGAGACATGTCCGCCCATCCTTACTGCCTGTGGTCTGCCAGTTAGGAAGTTGGAGATCCACTGACACATAGATGAGCTGAGTCCCAGATGCTCCAGCTTGGTGGTGAGTGTGGAGGGAATTATGGTGTTAAATGCAGAGCTGTAATCTATGAAGAGCATTTTAACATAATTCCCCCTTCTAGTGTCCAAGTGAGTGAGTGATGTGTGGAGGAGGTGAGAGATGGCATCGTCTGTGGAACGATTTGGACGGTAAGCAAACTGTAGTGGGTCCAGTGTGTCTGGTAGTGAAGAACTGATGAAGTCTCTGACCAGGCGTTCAAAGCACTTCATCACTACTGAGGTGAGGGCTACAGGGCGATAGTCATTGAGAGAAGCAGGGTGGGGTTTCTTCGGGACAGGAACAATGATGGACTCTTTGAAGCATGTGGGGATCATGAATGATCATGAATATCTCAGTGAACACAGGAGCTAGCTGGTATGCGCAGTCTCTTAGGATACGACCTGGGATGCCGTCTGGTCCTGCTGCTTTCCTGGTGTTCACTCTCTTGAAGGCTCTCCTTACTTCATGCTCGGAGATGACGAGCACGTTTCCGGTGCTGGCAGTATCTTCCTGTCTGCAGCCGTTAGCGCCGCTAACACTAGCATTGTTGGAGACCTTAGCTGCAGCCTCGAAGCGAGCATAGAAAGTGTTCAGCTCGTCTGCCAGAGTCACGGCCGCGTTCGTCATACCGGTTGTTGGTGCTTTATAGTCCGTTATTGTCCTTAGTCCCCGCCACAGGCTCCTAGAGTCACTCTGTTGGAGTTGTGACTCTAGTTTCCTCCCGTAGCGCTGCTTCGCCTCTTTCACCGCCCTCCGCACGTTATATGACACGGCTTTGTACGGGTCCATGTCCCCCGTCGTGAGTCCCGTGTTGTAGGCAGTGGTGCGGGATCTCTGAGCGTCGCGGATGGTTTTATCCACCCACGGCTTCTGGTTGGGAAACGTTGTGATAGTCTTTGTCTCCACGGTATCATCCGCTAGTTTCCCGATGAATCCCACAACCGCTTCCGTAAACACGTTGACGTCATCGTCGGAGCTGTTTCTGAACATGCCCCAGTCTGCGTCATCGAGTGCGTCCTTTAACTTTCTTTCTTCAAAGACAGCAGAGACTCACGGAGCCTGTGGCGGGGCATTCAGACCATCACAGATTACAAGCCCCCACCACAGACTTGTGATAGCACTATCCCCCTGCTGAACGAGCTGAACACTTTCTTTGCTCGCTTTGAAGTCCGAAACAGCACCACTGCACAGAAGATCCCACCCCCTCCTGGTGACCAGGTGATGACTCTGTCCCCGGACAGCATGAGGAGATCCCTCAGCAGGATCAATGCACGTAAAGCTCCGGGTCCTGACAACATTCCTGGTCGTGCACTGAGAGACTGTGCAGTGGAACTCACTGATGTCTTCACAGACATCTTCAACATATCACTCATCCAGGCTGTCGTCCCCACATGTTTTAAAGCCACCACAATCATTCCGGTCCCAAAAAAGTCATCTCCCTCCTGCTTTAATGACTACCGTCCTGTTGCACTTACTCCCATCCTGATGAAGTGCTTCGAACGACTAGTCATGCAACACATCAAGACTGTCCTGCCCCCCTCCCTGGATCCCTTCCAGTTTGCGTATCGGCCCAACCGCTCAACCGATGATGCCATCTCCACTGCACTCCACTCGGCACTCACACACCTGGACAAAAAAGATTCATATGTTCGAATGCTGTTCATAGATTTCAGTTCAGCATTCAACACCATAATCCCCCAACAGCTCACTCAAAAACTGGTCCAGCTGGGGCTCAACACCTCACTGTGCAACTGGCTGTTGGATTTCCTCACCGGAAGACCTCAAGCAGTACGGGTCGGCAGTAATACATCCAGCACCATCATTTTAAACACGGGGGCCCCGCAGGGATGTGTGCTGAGCCCCCTCCTCTTCACTCTGCTGACCCATGACTGCACTCCATCATACAGCTCCAACCTCTTCATCAAGTTTGCGGACGACACAACGGTGGTGGGTCTCATTAGCAACAGGGATGAGACCGACTACAGAAGTGAGGTGAGACGCCTGGCCACGTGGTGTGCTGACAACAATCTCTCTCTGAATGTGGAGAAGACGAAGGAGATTGTTGTGGACTTCAGGAGAATGCACACCCAACATGCTCCTCTGACCATTGACGGAGCGTCTGTGGAGAGAGTGAGCAGCACCAAGTTCCTGGGTGTGCACATCACAGAAGATCTCTCCTGGACGAACAACACCACAGCACTGGCCAAGAAATCACAGCAGCGTCTCTTCTTTCTCCGCAAACTAAGAAGAGCAGGAGCACCAGCCCCCATCATGTACACTTTCTACAGAGGCACCATCGAGAGCATCCTGTCGAGCTGCATCACTGTGTGGTTTGGAGCCTGCAATGCGTCCTGTCATAGAACCCTCCAACGCATAGTGAGGGCTGCGGAGAGGATCATTGGTGTCTCTCTCCCCTCCCTCCAGGACATTTACAGCACCTGTCTCACTAAAAAAGCCCTTTGCATAGCGGCTGATCCCACGCACCCAATGCAAGCTGCTGCCGTCAGGGAGGAGACTGCAGAGTCTCCAGGCCAGGACCAGCAGACTGAAGGACAGCTTCATCCATCAGGCTGTCAGGAAGCTTAACTCCCTCCCGATTCTGCCCCCTCTCCCCTCTTCTCCACCACGGTCTCACTGAACTCTGTCACACACACACACAAACACACACACACACACACACACACACTCACTCTCTGACGCACTCACTGGCCTGCTCCAGTCACTTTGTGGAGCATTGGACTGCCATTACCTCATAAGACTTTGTTGTTACACTATCTCTTATCGTATACTACTAAATCTCCATTTGCACTATTTGCCTATTTTGCACCACTATGCCTCCTTACTTGAATATTGTATATTGTATATTGCATAGCTTTTTTTTGTTATACGTGAAATTGTATTGTATTTATTTAAATTTTTACTTTTTAATTATTTTATTTGCATTTTTCTAATCACTAGGGTTTGAGAGTAACGCAATTTCTATTCTGTGTATGTCCTGTACATGTGGCAGAATTGACAATTAAAGTTGACTTGACTTGACTTAACGCGGCCACCGATTGATCAGTCCAGCACGCGATCTTCCTCTGAACCGGAACTTCCTGTTTCAGCCTTTGTTTGTATTTTGGCATGAGGAAGATGGCGGCGTGATCAGATTTGCCAAACGGAGGGCGGGATTGTGCCTTGTAGCCGTCCTTGACCATAGTGTAGCAGTGGTCCAGTGTCCCTTCACCTCTGGTGGGGCAGGTGATGTGTTGATAAAAGTTCGGCGCTGCGCGTTTGAGGTTGGCGCTATTAAAGTCCCCCATCACAATAAGCGCAGCGTCCCGGTGTTGTGTCTGGTGCTGTGTGAGTGCCTCATGCAGCTCGCATAAGGCGGTGACCGTGTCCGCTTGTAGTGGAATATAAACGGCACTTACAATGACCGATGTAAATTCCATCCATCCATCCATCCATCCATCTTCAACCGCTTATCCGAGGCCGGGTTGCGGGGGCAGCAGCCTAAGCAAAGAGGCCCAGACCTCCCTCTCCCCAGCCACCTCCTCCAGCTTATCCGGGGGAACACCAAGGCGTTCCCAGGCCAGCCGAGAGATATAATCTCTCCAGCGTGTCCTGGGTCTGCCCCGGGGCCTCCTCCCGGTGGGACATGCCTGGAACACCTCACCCAGGAGGCGCCCAGGGGGCATCCTTGTCAGATGCCCGAACCACCTCAGCTGACTCCTTTCGATGTGGAGCAGCAGCGGCTCTACTCTGAGCCCCTCCCGGATGGCCGAACTTCTCACCCTATCTCTAAGGGAGAGGCCAGCCACCCTTCGGAGGAAGCTCATTTCTGCCGCTTGTATCCGCGATCTCGTTCTTTCGGTCACTACCCACAGCTCGTGGCCATAGGTGAGGGTAGGGACGTAGATCGACCGGTAAATTGAGAGCTTTGCTTTTACACTCAGCTCCCTCTTCACCACGACGGACCGGTGCAGCGTCCGCATTACTGCAGCTGCAGCCTCAATCCGTCTGTCGATCTCCGGCTCCCTTCTCCCATCACTCGCGAACAAGACCCCGAGATACTTGAACTCCTCCACTTGGGGCAGGAACTCATCCCCGACCCGGAGAGGGCACTCCACCCTTTTCCGGCTGAGAACCATGGCCTCAGATTTGGAGGTGCTAATCCTCATTCCCGCTGCTTCACACTCGGCTGCGAACCGTTCCAGTGCGAGCTGGAGGCCCTCACCTGATGAAGCCAACAGAACCACATCATCTGCAAAAATCAGAGATGAGATTCTGAGGCCACCAAAGCGAAAGCCCTCCGCCACTTGGCTGCGCCTAGAAATCCTGTCCATAAAAATTATGAACAGAACCGGAGACAAAGGGCAGCCCTGGCGGAGCCCATCACCCACCGGGAACGAGTCCGACTTATTGCCGGCAATGCGAACCAAGCTCCTGCAACGGTTGTATAGGGATCGAATGGCCCGTAGCAATGGGCCAGACACCCCATACTCCCGCAGCACCTCCCACAGGACACCCCGAGGGACACGGTCGAATGCCTTCTCCAAGTCCACAAAACACATGTAGACTGGTTGGGCAAACTCCCATGCGCCCTCAAGTACCCTCGAGAGGATAAAGAGCTGGTCCAGTGTTCCGCGACCAGGACGAAAACCGCATTGTTCCTCCTGTATCCGAGGTTCGACTAGCGGACGAACTCTCCTTTCCAGCACCCTGGCATAGACTTTCCCAGGGAGGCTGAGGAGTGTGATCCCCCTGTAGTTGGAACACACCCTCCGGTCCCCCTTCTTAAAGATGGGGACCACCACCCCGGTCTGCCAGTCCACAGGTACTGCCCCTGATCTCCACGCAACATTGCAAAGGCGTGTCAACCAGGACAGCCCTACAACGTCCAGAGCCTTCAGGAACTCGGGGCGGACCTCGTCAACACCAGGGGCTCTGCCACCAAGGAGTTGTTTAACTGCCTCAGTGACCTCGCCCCCGGAAATTGGCGGGTCATTCCCCTCATCCCCAGACTCTGCTTCCTCCTCGGAAGACGTGTCAGTGGGATTAAGGAGGTCCTCGAAGTATTCCTTCCACCGCCTGACAATTTTCTCAGTCGACGTCAACAGCGCTCCACCAGCACTATACACAGTGCAGGTAGAGCACCGCTTTCCCCTCCTGAGACGCCTGACGGTTTGCCAGAATCTCTTCGAGGCAGTCCGAAAGTCTTTTTCCATGGCCTCTCCGAACTCCTCCCACACCCGAGTTTTTGCTTCAGCCACTGCCCGAGCCGCATTCCGCTTGGCCTGTCGATACCTGTCAGCTGCCTCCGGAGTCCCACAGGCTAACCAAGCCAGATAGGACTCCTTCTTCAGCCTGGTGGCTCCCTTCACCTCTGGTGTCCACCATTTGGTTCGGGGATTACCACCACGGCAGGCACCAACCACCCTGCGGCCGCAGCTCAATGCAGCAGCTTCGGCAATGGAGACGCTGAACATGGTCCATTCGGACTCAATGTCCCCAGTCTCCCTCGGAATGCTGTTGAAGCTCTGCCGGAGGTGTGCGTTGAAGATCTCGCAGACTGGGGCCTCTGCTAGACGTTCCCAGCACACCCTCACTACGCGTTTAGGTGCACCAGGTCTGTCCAGTGTCCTCCCCCGCCACCTGGTCCAACTCACCACCAGGTGGTGATCAGTTGACAGCTCAGCCCCTCTCTTTACCCGAGTGTCCAGAACATATGGTCGCAGGTCTGGTGATACGATTACAAAATCGATCATCGACCTACAGCCTAGAGCGTCCTGGTGCCACGTGCACTTATGGACACTCTTATGTTCGAACAGGGTGTTCGTTATGGACAAACTGTGATTAGCACAGAAGTCCAATAACAAAGCACCGCTCGGGTTCAGATCAGGGAGGCCGTTCCTCCCAATCACGCCCCTCCAGGTCTCGCTGTCGTTGCCCACGTGAGCATTGAAGTCTCCCAGCAGGACAACAGAGTCTCCAGGTGGAGCACCTTCCAGAACGCCCCCCAGGGACTCTAAGAAGGCTGGGTACTCTGAACTGCCACTCGGCGCATAAGCGCAGATGACAGTCAGGACCCGTTCCCCGACCCTAAGGCGCAGGGAACAAACCCTCCCGTCCACCGGGAAAAACCCCAACGTACCGGCAGCAAGCCGAGGGGATATTAGAATACCCACCCCAGCCCGCCGCCTCTCACCAGGGGCAACTCTGGTGATGTAAATTCCCGAGGTAGATAAAAAGGACGACACATGATGGACAGCAGTTCCAGATTTGGTGTGCAGGAGCGTGTGAGAGGAACAACGTTCGCACTGTTGCACCAGTTGTTGTTCACCATTAAACACACGCCGCCTCCCCTTGACTTCCCCGAGTCCCGTGTCCTGTCCATGCGGTGAACCGAGAAGAACTCGGCCGGCTGGATGGCGTGGTCCGGCACCGCTGGGTTCAGCCATGTCTCGGTGAAGCAGAGGAGATTGCAGTCCCGAATGTCTCTCTGGAACTTTATCCTGGCCCTGAGGTCATCAAGCTTGTTCTCCAGTGACTGGACGTTGGCGAGCAGGATGCTAGGCAGAGGTGTGCGGTGTGCACGAGCTCTCAGCCTGTTCCTGACGCCGGCTCGCTTCCCTCTAGGCCGCCGCCGCCGCTTCCCTTTGTTCTCCCTCAAGATCTCACTCGGCCAGCTCGGATCCGGAGTTAAAAACTTCGAATTGTGAGTACATTGTATACCAATAGAAACAAGAGTGTCACCGTCATACCTAATGTACCCAATGGTGATGATTTTGCCTATTTAGAAACGCTAAAAACTAACTTAAAAAACAAAGACAAAGACAAAGTGGTCGGAGCAGTCGTGACGGCAGCCGACCTCACCGGCGCCATCTTATAATTTTCCTTACCTTTCATACCTTTCATATACTGTGTTCTTCTGTGGTGAACAGTGTGCATCAAACTTTTAAACCACTTTGTCGTACTTATTCCTGTCACCAGTGTTGGGACTAACGCGTTATTAAGTAAGGCGTTACAGTAACTACGTTATTATTGTGGTAACGAGCACGGTAACTAGTTATTATGCCAAAACCAGGAACGCGTTAGTCGTTACTGGGATTCAGATAGGGTCGTTACTCGTTACTTCGTGTGGTGGCTATCGCGGAGCTTCCACAGATTCAGTAACATTAGCAAGTGGTGGAGGCCAGCAGGTGGATGAGAGAAAGCAACACGTTCTCGGGCTGGAGAAAGGGGACACAGAAGGAAAAGAAACCTGAGGCGTCTGCCGGTCCAAGTGTGAACTGAACTTCAGGTAAGAAGTTATGACCTGCAGTCTCTCTGGGTCAGATATGAACCAAGTTTAGGTGGAGTTTATTTTCGTTGTGCTGACTTTTTCCGTACTGCGTGCTAGCTAGCATGACGGAGTTTCTATACAGCTGGGTGGTGCTATGAAGTTAATGATGTTGAACTTTATTTTGTTCATAAGTTATTAGAGTTGCCAACCGTCCCGTCTGGTATTCAGAGAAAATATTACGCGTTTCTTATTGAGGTGAAAAGGAACAGTTTGTCCCGTAATTCAGCTACAATGAAAAAGGCACAAAGCTGCAGTTATTCTGTGTCTTTGCTGCACAGCTGCCTCTTCTTCTTTCATTCTCCCCCCTCTCTCTCCCGTTTCTACTTCAATCATGAAAACTGATCAATGATCAGCTGATCGGCTTTTCTCTCTTGTTTGTTTATCGCCCACTTTGCGCCAAAAGAGGAAACCAGCGGATGTCGCGCTAAACAACAGCAGCACGTTTAAGCTTGATCAGCTGTTGTTAGAATTTATTTAATATTAATTTCTAGTATCAGCTGATGTTTGCTGGAGCCACAGCTGTAAAGCTGCTGGTCATGATGTCGGTTTGGATATGTGGTGAGAGGGAAACATGAAGATGAAACCAGGAGATGTCCTTACTGGATCATCAGAGCTGAACAGGTGATGGAGAAACAGGTTTACCTTTTAGGTGACATGAATGAGTATCTCTCTTGAACTGTTTCTGAGAGACAAATAACACCAGGATCCTTTTTTAAGTAGCTGACAGCTGGTAACTGTGCAGGGGCGGGTCTAGCAAAGTGTTGCCAGGGGGCAGGTAGGGCATTAACAGGGAGAGGGGGACACAAAGAAATACTTTCTTATTCTCATTTAAAATATCTAGCTTTTAAAAAATAATTATTCTGAATCTTACAACAAACGATTGATAGATTGATGCATATATACCATCAGAACAGTGAACATCACTGTCACAACAGTGTTTATTTTCATTCAAAGGCTTTATGATTTTTCCTATAATGGTGGGCCGGTCTCTAGTCAAAATGTCCGGGCCAATTTTCTGTCCCAGTCCAGCCCTGTATGCAGCTCATCTGCAGTCTGGTGTTACCTACATCTTCCTATTCAGAAGGCAGAATTTCCGAGTTCCGAGTACAATCGAACGCACCACGACTGCAGTTTTTGTGTTGGATGTAAAAGGCGCACATGACGCTGTGACGTAGGCTAGAATCATGGCAGCAGTCAATGACGGTCCAGGCGTGGGATTTCTCTCGTGGAAATATGCACATTATCTTTTCCTTTCTATTGGTAGGTGGCACAGTGCACTGTGGCAAGTAAGCAAGCTAGAAGACTGCAAAGTTATGGAAGCAACACATTAACAAGAGAAGTCTGAGTAAAACCAAAGTTACTTTCCCTAGTAACTAGTTACTTTGAAAGTAACGAGTAACTTGAAGTAACTGAGTTACTTTTGAGAGAAGTAACTAGTAATGTAACTAAGTTACTATTTTAAAGTAACTTACCCAACGCTGCCTGTCACCAACTTCCTCAAACTCAAACGTGTTGAAGACTTGAGGACCAGCTACCGTGAGCAGCAATGCAATTTTCCTGGCATCGGGTTTAGAGTCCAGTCCCATGGCAGCCATATACAGCTCAAACTGCTTCTTAAAACACCGCCAGTTGCTGTCCACATTCCCCACCAGTTTCAGTCCCACCGGTGGCTTCAAACTTTCCATCTCAAACAGAACTTTGAGCTGCTATCGCTTCCACTCTCCCACTTTTACTCCTGGTACCATGTGTTGTCTTCGTAGAGCTTTGAAAAATAACACAGCATCCACTTGTCTTTTGCGAGCTACTGCTCCAAACATTTGATTCACCATTCACAGACCAGTCTTCTTTTATGGAGGCAATGCCCCTAGAGGCATTCATGAGCCCTCTCAAATACAGCGCCCCCTGCTGGCAAACCCTATCACCACATGAACACCCACACATCACCACAGCCAGGAGGAGGGGTGGTCTGCTTCTCCCCACCACAGGAAAAAGGGTAACACCACCTGGGTCTGGGTGCAGTTTCCCCCTCCAGCGGCAAGAGTACCTCTATGTCTGTCTCCACGTTGGGTGAGTGTGGAGTGAGTGCATATGAGAGCATGAGGGTGGGAATGGATGTTTGTGTCTGTGTGTGCCTGTATGTCTTGTGTCTATATATCAGGTTGGGTGTCAGGCGCCACCTCTCTGGGGACATCTCAGGCCCTCCAAGATTTGGAGGCCTATCTCCACCCACCACCACTTCCCCTGCCAGTGGCGGACTCCCTCAGACATCGGTGCGTTGGTGGTTCTTTGTGTCCGGGGATGGGCGTCCAGGTACACACCGGATCACTCCTGGTGGCTGCTTGTCGGGGCCTGGAGCCTGGTGCTCGCTCGGGCCACTTCGGGGGTGGGGTGCCCCTGGAGTATTGTATTTTTGTCTGCTTATTTTGTTGGTTTTTGTTTTTTGCCCTTTATCCTGTGAGATTATTCTGTTATCATATGTTATCTTATACTTGTAGTTAAAGTAGTTGAATAATGTTAACTGCTGTAGGTCATATATTATCCTTTAGTTTGGATGGTGTGCTGTGTATGTAGTTTAGTCCTTATTATACTTTTGGGTTAAAAGAACATAATCATTTTGTAGTTCATTAGATAAGTGCGCATCACTCTGTATCCTTGATCTGCTGTGAATGTCTTACACTGTTTTCTTGACATGCTTTACTGTTGAATCATGAAGAGAAAGGAGACTCTATGTCTAGGATAGATGAGACAGACCACATTCCATACCCCCACCCTTTCAGAGGGTAGAAAGACAGGGAGCCGAGGTCATAACTTAGGCACCGTAACAGAGAAAGAACGTGAATGTTTAGGCTTTTATGACTAGGTGGGGGCCACTAGAGGCTATAAGAGGCTGTGAGATCTGTCACCATTTTGAGACTTGCGGTGACCCTCTGCAGGCATGTCTCCCCATCATGTTGGTCCTTATGCTCTTAAGTGTTGAATTGTATGGAATAAATGATTGTTGATTGAGCATTTATACACCGAGTATTGTCCTTCCTTCAGCCCAAAGATTCAAAGAATTGGGAGATTTCAACAATCCCCAAATAAAATAAACAATAAAAGGTGAATCAAATAGACCATTACGGCAAGGCTGGGATGGTCCATTTGGTAAAGTAAATCCGTTGGGCATCTTTCTTCGCCTTTAGACAATAATTCTGATGCAAAAGAGTCAAACGGGACAGGCAGAAAAAAAAAAAAATAATAATAATAATAATAATAATAATTTGAGATACAATAAATAAAATAAGTTTTGGTACAGAGTATCGGATCAGTATCGTCGATACCACCCTGAATATTACTTGGTATCGGATTGGAAAGGAAATCAGTGGTATCGCACATCACTAACAGAAACCCAGACACAAGATTAGTTCTGCCCTCCAGTCACTTTTAATTTTTTGCCTCAGGGCTCTCCACCTCCTACTCGGTTTGACTTGACAAACAGTGCATATTATGTTAGCGCGATCTGCCTTATTACAAAACCTGACATTACTGTGCGCTGCGTTTAGGTGACCATGATGAGACAGACAGAGTCTGAAAAACTCCCTTTGAAAGGGTGGAAACCTCCGGCAGAGCCATGCTCAGGGAGGGACAGCCATGTACTCTGACTGGCTGAGGTTGATGGGAAGGAGACAGGACAACATATACACTGTGGAAGAGAGCAAGAGATACATACTAACTAATGAATAAATGCAGAGAGGTGTATAAACACAGAGTGACTGAATAAGAAAAACTACATATATCATGTGAAGCCCGCAGGAGCCCCAGCTTACTGCAACATAAATGAGGGAAGATTCAGGGTCACCTGATCCACCCGAACTATGTTATTTGTCAAAAAGGAAAGTTTTAAGGCTAATCTCAAAAGCAGAGACAGGTGTTTGTCTCCTGAATTCATCTTGAGAGCTGTTTCTACAGAAGAGGGGCCTGAGAGCTGAAGACTCAACCTGCCTTTCAACCTTAAAATACTCTTGGAACCACAAGTAAGCCTGCAGTCTGAAAGAATATGAGAACCATTTGAGATAAGACTTGGCCCAAACTTCAATAGGATGAACCAGAAGACCTTTTTTCACATCAACTGCCAAGGGTGACTTTTAATGAATTTTTGAATTTGATGCAATATTGAGTATCTGTAATGAACCTGAGAGTAACTGTCCCTTATCTGTTATAAAACTACACGGTGCTATGAAATACAAAATCGCAGAACCAGGGTCAACCTGAATAATTCAATCAGGTCATTGCAATAGAATCACATCATTTTTAAAACTTCATTACAAATCATACTTGATAGTTGGCATCAACCTTTCAACACATTCTTCCTCTGGGCCACCTACTCTACACCTGGGCCAAGTTTCATCTCTATAATAATAATCACAATTTGTCTTCACCTTCCTGAAGCACTGGCTTTTAGAAAAAAGACACCCCCAGAAACAAACTTTAGGGCCAAAGGTGGTTTATAGTTCATATTGCAAATTCTAAATGTTTTATTCATGTACTTGGGAGGTTTTATTTCATTTGCATTAACACAACAAAAATGGTCAAAAAAAAGATGTGAAGTGGCCACAAATGGCCAGCGCAGAGCCCAGAGGCTTAATTCGTAACATGACAATAAATGCCATATCCCCACGCCGTATGATCGTCATGTTAGAGACAGGGCAGTGAAAGTGTCCTGTCATCCTACATATTTGGCTGCACTGGCATATCATTTCATCTCTAAGAGAGGAAAAAAAACCTGCATGTAATTTAAATGTAGTTGTATAGAATGCAATCAGTTTATCTATCAGATTGTACATGTTAAGAAAAACATCTGAGCCATCCTCAGTGATGAAAGCAAAATGGTGTGGATCACAAGAGCTGTCAAGAAATGTGGTGAACAGGAAATAAAACATTTTGTCCTGCTGATGAATGCACTGACCTGTACAATGTGACCCCCCATTACAAAAGACAAGGCACTGTGTGTACGTGTGTGTGTGTGTGTGTGTGTGATCTTACAACACAAGAAACAGATCTGTCAGGATGTGCTTACAATAAAACCTCCCCCAGCACCAGCGTGGCTGGAGAGCTAGTCAGAGACAAAGGAATGTCTTTGATCATACAGTTTGTCTGTATGTTTAGGTCAGTATGTCTCTTCAGCCACTTATTTCTGCACGTGTGTTGAACTTCTGTCAGAGGTGGAGATGTTTAGCTGATGGTTGGAGCAGAGATTTCTCTGTAGAGCAGCAGATTCGTCTGAAGAATCACTGAAATGTTTTCTTTTGTTCTTCCTGTGAAACTGGACCAAACATCCAGAGACTGTAAGTCCAGATTTAACCGATTCAATCTTTTCTCAGATTAGATGCATGTAAAACCATTTTTATGTCATGACTCCATATGAGTTTTATAATCTGATCATGTTTGTTCATGAAGACAAATAAACCAGTGTGCAGGAATCTACATGACTTATACACCTGCAGTTAACCCAGTGGTTCCAAACTGTTTTCAATCAATCAATCAATCAATCAATCAATCAATCAATCAATCAATCAATCAATCAATCAATCAATCAATCAATCAATCAATCTTTATTTATAAAGCACTTTTCATACAAAAAAAATGTAGCACAAAGTGCTTTACATAGTTAAAAGCAGCCCACCCCACCCTCCAACTCACTCCCCACACTCTCATTAACATAAACGATGTGAATACACACATATCCCCCCCCACACACACACACATACACACACACACACACACACTTAAAGAGTAAAAATTGGGCTGGGCTCGCATGAGTCAAGTGAGGAAACACTATATCAGGGAGCCGTCTGCACCGGGAGCCGGTCACAGACCGCAGCCTCCAGGCTGGGCACACAGCAGGAGGGAGGCAAAGGAGCCCCCCAGCCAGGCTGAGAGGACCCCAGAGACCCAGCAGCCACGGTCGATCACAGCCCCGGTGCAGAGAGCGCCCTCCGAGGAAACACTGGAGATATGACACAATAGGATATATACAGGGTAAAATGATAAAATAAATAAGAACAGGATACAATATAAATATAAATATAAATAGAGTAAGAAGATTAAAAAATGAATAAGAATAAAATCAATAAATATTAGGTAAATCCTAAATTAATAATAGAATAACAGGATAGAATAAATAAGCATAAAATAAATAAACGCTAAGTAAAAGCTAAATTAAAAAGTGGGTCTTGAGCCTGTTCTTAAAAACATGTACGTTCTCTGCGGCCCTGAGCTCCTCCGGCAGGGCTGTTCCACAGACGAGGACCATACCACTGAAAAGCTGCCTCTCCGTGAGTATGTGTCCTGACTTTAGGGACAATCAAAAGGCCAGTGCCAGAGGACCTCAGGGTCCGCGAGGGTTCGTATGGTAAAAGCAGATCTGAGAGATAAGAAGGCCCAAGACCATTAAGACATTTAAAAACCAATAAAAGAACTTTAAAATCGATCCTGAAACACACGGGGAGCCAGTGCAGCGATTCTAAAACCGGTGTAATGTGGGCCCGCCCTCTGGTCTTCGTCAGCACACGAGCTGCCGAGTTTTGCAAAAGTTGTAAAGTTGAAATATTCTTCTTAGGAAGACCAGAGAGCAGGGCATTACAGTAATCAATGCGACTGGTAATAAAAGCATGCATCAGCATCTCCGTGTTGGCCCGAGAGAGAATAGGGCGACTCTGGCTATATTTTTTAGATGATAAAATCCAATTTTAGTTACATGTTTAACATGTGGGATAAAACCAAGCTCAGAGTCAAAAATAACACCCAGGTTTTTCACTTGTAGCGAAGGACATAGTGAAAATGCCTCTAATTTAGACAAGAGTTTCTCTCTCTGAGCCTCAGGACCGACGATTAAAACTTCAGTTTTGTCCTGGTTAAGCTGTAAAAAGTTTTCTGCCATCCAAGATCTTATATCCAAGATACAGTTAAAAAGGGCATCCATTGGTCTGGTGTCATCAGGAGACACGGAGATGTACAGCTGCGTGTCATCAGCGTAACTGTGGAAGTTCACTCCATGCCTCCTGATGACACCGCCGAGAGGGAGCATATACAAATTAAAAAGTACAGGGCCTAGAACCGACCCTTGAGGCACACCACATGTCATTCTATGGATCTTAGAGGAGCATGTATCCATACTCACCATAAAAGATCTGTCAGAGAGACAGGAAGTGAACCAATTATGTACAATACCAGAGAGGCCCACCATGTGGTTCCGTCTGTTTAAAAGAATAGCGTGGTCTACTGTATCAAAGGCTGCGCTTAGATACAGTAGCACCAGGACTGAGAGCTTTGGGAGTCCCAGTTACATCTAAGATCATTTAAAACCTTTAGGAGAGCCGTCTCTGTGCTGTGGTTCACCCTAAATCCAGACTGGAATATCTCCAGGATCTGTCTATCATTGAGAAAGTCATTAATCTGAGTAAAAACAAGTTTTTCTAAGCTTTTACTTAAAAATGGTGAGTTGGATACAGGTCTGTAGTTATTAAAATCATTCGATGCTTGTGCCCTACCGGGGAAGATAGCAGTCAACTGGACCAGCACAGATGCTGCAGGACCGGATGCGCTGTCTACGCCGGCTCTCTCTTACCCTTTACCCGCCCCTGTTTCTTGTCTCGTGTTTCTATGGTGTATTGATAGTCATGTGCTTTTGTGCTGAGGTGTTTTTTCTGTTATCAAACTGTTCTCCCACTAGGAGCTCAGTCTGAGTGGAGTTTTTTTTTCTCCTCCTCTTACCTCATGTGGTGTATTTTCGTTGTTTTTTCCTATCAGCCTACCTTCTGACATGTCTGCCCAATGTGATGTTTGTGTAAAGTTGGTCAGAAGGTTCCTTTGTGAGTGCGCATGCGCCATTAGCGTGCTGCCTGCTGTAACCCCTAATTTCCCTCGGGATGAATAAAGTATTCTGATTCTGATTCTGACAATCCAAATTGCTCTTCTTCAGAAGGGGCCTCACCACCGCCGTTTTAAAGGCAGCAGGGAAGACACCCAACTGAAGAGAGCAATTCATCATGTATAAAAGCTCAGCCTCAAAAAATCCATAAAGTGTTTTAAAGAGTGAAGAAGGGATTGGATCTAAAAGACATGTGGTGGGTCTCACTGTGGAGAAAACTTTCTGAAGGTTCTCAGCATTAACCAGGACAAACCTGTCCAGTGTCTCCTCATGTACAATCGAGCCCTCAGATGTGTTTACAATCATTCAATTCAATTCAATTCAATTTTATTTATATAGCGCCAAATCACAACAAAAGTCGCCTCAAGGCGCTTCATAGATACAGAGAAAAACCCAACAATCATATGACCCCCTATGAGCAAGCACTTTGGCGACAGTGGGAAGGAAAAACTCCCTTTTAACAGGAAGAAACCTCCGGCAGAACCAGGCTCAGGGAGGGGCGGGGCCATCTGCTGCGACCGGTTGGGGTGAGAGAAGGAAGACAGGATAAAAGACATGCTGTGGAAGAGAGACAGAGGTTAATAACAGATATGATTCAATGCAGAGAGGTCTATTAATACATAGTGAGTGAGAAAGGTGACTGGAAAGGAAAAACTCAATGCATCATGGGAATCCCCCGGCAGCCTATGTCTATTGCAGGGAGGATTCAGGATCACCTGGTCCAGCCCTAACTATATGCTTTAGCAAAAAGGAAAGTTTGAAGCCTAATCTTGAAAGTAGAGATAGTGTCTGTCTCCTGAATCCAAACTGGAAGCTGGTTCCACAGAAGAGGGGCCTGAAAACTGAAGGCTCTGCCTCCCATTCTACTTTTAAATACTCTAGGAACAACAAGTAGGCCTGCAGAGCGAGAGCGAAGTGCTCTAATAGGGTGATATGGTACTACAAGGTCATTAAGATAAGATGGGGCCTGATTATTTAAGACCTTGTATGTGAGGAGCAGGATTTTGAATTCAATTCTGGATTTAACAGGAAGCCAAAACAGGAGAAATCTGCTCTCTTTCTAGTCCCTGTCAGGACTCTTGCTGCAGCATTTTGGATTAGCTGAAGGCTTTTCAGTGAGTTTTTTTGGACATCCTGATAATAATGAATTACAGTCGTCCAGCCTGGAAGTAATAAATGCATGAACTAGTTTTTCAGCGTCACTCTGAGACAGGATATTTCTAATTTTAGAGATGTTGCGCAAATGGAAGAAAGCAGTCTTACATATTTGTTTAATATGTGCGTTGAAGGACATGTCCTGGTCAAAAATGACTCCAAGGTTCCTCACAGTGTTACTGGAGGCCAAGGTAATGCCATCCAGAGGAAGAATCTGGTTAGATACCATATTTCTAAGATTTTCAGGGCCGAGTACAATAACCTCAGTTTTATCTGAATTAAGAAGCAGAAAGTTAGCGGCCATCCAAGTCTTTATGTCTTTAAGACATTCCTGCAGTTTAACTGATTGGTGTGTGTTATCTGGCTTCATGGACAGATAGAGCTGGGTGTCATCGGCATAGCAGTGTAAATGTATGCTATGTCTTCTAATGATGCTGCCTAAGGGAAGCATGTATAATGTAAACAGAATTGGTCCTAGCACTGAACCCTGTGGAACTCCATAATTAACCTCAGTGTGTGAAGCGGACTCTCCATTTACATGCACAAACTGGAGTCTATTAGATAGATATGATACAAACCACTGCAGTGCAGTACCTGTAATACCTACAGCATGTTCTAATTGCTCTAATAGGATATTATGGTCAACAGTATCGAATGCTGCACTAAGGTCTACCAGGACAAGCACAGAGATGAGTCCACTGTCAGAGGCCATAAGAAGATCATTTGTAACCTTCACTAAAGCTGTTTCTGTGCTGTGCTGAGCTCTGAAACCTGACTGAAACTCTTCAAATAAACCATTCCTCTGCAGATGATCTGTTAGCTGTTTGACAACTACTCTTTCAAGGATTTTTGATATGAAAGGAAGGTTGGAGATTGGCAGGCAAGGCAAGGCAAGGCAAATTTATTTGTATAGCACAATTCAACAACAAGGTGATTCAAAGTGCTTTACAGAGACATTAGAAACAAAAACAAATAAAAAGCATGATTTAAAATTGATTAAAACAAGCAAACAAACAAACTAACTAAACACACACATTTCACACCTGTTCGCGCGATCTGAACCCTTATCATAAGGGGAGCTACCAGTCCTTCTGTGGATGAGCTACTTTCTATTTTAAATTCCCTGAATTTAAAATACTCTCTAGACCCAGTCTAGACCCAGCTGGGGAGCTACCCAGAGCTCTAATCCCACACCTGCTCGCGCGATCTGAACCCTTATCCGTAAGGGGAGCTACCAGTCCTTCTGTGGATGAGCTACTTTCTATTTTAAATTCCCTGAATTTAAAATACTCTCTAGACCCAGTCTAGACCCAGCTGGGGAGCCACCCAGAGCTCTAAACCCACTTATCTCTCT
>NC_140528.1:28599-61665 GCF_057382185.1 Mchenga conophoros | reverse complement strand
GTCGCGTTAAATAGTGCCGCGTTTGTAAGGAAAAAGCGCTCCGGGGGGAGAAAATTGTCATGCTAACATACTTGTGGGGACCAACAGTCACTAACGGGGACAACGTGTCTGTCCGCACGAGTTTGAAGTTATTTTTGAGGCTCAAAATGTGGTTTTAGTGTCAGGGTTACAGTTAGCATCATGTGAATAAGATGTCCTCACTAAGATATGAAAACGAGTGTGTGTGTGTGTGTGCGCGCGCGCGTGGGCCGCTGTGACCTCTGACCCTTAGAGGAGCGGGAACATTAGCTGGTGTTTTTTAGAAGCTGGCTGCAGTTAACTGCTTACAGGCTGTGGTTTCCCTAACAAAGCTACAAGTTCACCGACTCACCGGCTGATGCGTTCCAGATTAAATGACCTGTGGGTGTTTAAAACCACAGTGAACAGCTACAAGTACAAAGGGTTTTTACCTGCTGCCTGTATCATGACATACCAGGTGAACAGGCCTCGCCTCAGCATTAGACTGCTGTCAGCTATCCAGTGACTTCTGAGCCTCTGACAATGAGAGACGCCTCATGTCACAGTTTAAGTAAACGCCTTAAATAAAAGTTGTAACTTTGCACTTCAGTCACATGTTAACGTTTCATCTAAACGATGTACAAAACCCGTGTCTCGTCTTTTATTTCGCAGCTCACAGGTGGAGGTGACATACCTGGGGAGGAGAGGAAGGTTGGCGGAGGTCAGGACCACTGAGGGAACAGAAGCAGCAGGATGGCTTCACCCGAAAAGGTGCCTAGAAATAATTGCTGTAAATAAAAAAAGGAGCATTTTCTAAGTTAAGCACGGCAGCGTACGAAAAGAAACCACATGACGAAGCGCTGCTGCTTGCTGAGCCTGAGAGAAGCGAGACAAAATCTAGACTTGGAGTTTGAAGAATTAGTGGCTTCATGATTTGTATTTTCACATGAAATAAATAACAGAACAGCTTTTCTCAGTGGAGCGTGCTCTGGACCTGAGACTTGTTTGTAGGGCTGGACGATGGAGAGTTTGTAACATATACTGATTAGCAATGAATCAGGAGTATCACTCGACTTTTATCTGGGAAACTTTCTGTAATGTCTCTGATAACTGACTAATAACACACTAATTAAACAACATTGCACACTCAGTACTCTTACCAGGCAAAATAGCCAACACCATTTTCAGTGTGCCTGCAGGGAAAGAGTTTAAAACCAGGACAAATAAAGATTAGAACAAATTAAATAATAACACTAATGGCAGTTTAAGTCGTGTAACTCTAGCCTGTGAATCATTCAAGCATAAAATAAGGAGGTAATACAGGGATGTTCCATAAACATCATTTGTTTTCATTTCTTTAGTCAAATCTATGAAAAATGCCAGAGAAACAGTTTGACAGCATACAATATATTTTGCGCCAACAATGTGATTTCCAAACAGCAGTTAGCTGAAGGGTGTCATTTTGGACACGAGTGTTTCTGGGAATAATAAAACATAGATGACTTGTTTTGACAGCATTTCATTTGGATATTTACTGATCTTAAAGTATATATGATCAAACACAGCCGAGCATTTTAGATGTTTAGTAGAAACCTTTTACTCACCTTTCCTGTTTCTTCAGTTTTTGTTCTACTGCAGAATATTTTTAAGGTTATCTGCTATAAAAAGTCAGGAAAATCTCCTTCATGTTTTTTTGTTTTGTCCTCAGTTACTTTGACACACAGACATCTGCTGTGATGCTCACACCTCTGATGAAGTCTCACAGTGTCAGTACTGATAAATGATCAGAACTATAATACTTCTGACTGTCTGATTTTAAAATTGAACCGAATCGCATCGGGACCTTGTGAACCTGAATTGAATGGATTATAGAAATCAGTAACGATTCTCACCCAACAGAAGTGGATGTAGCTCTGGGTAAGGATGAAAAGATCACTTTTTCGTTAAGTTAAGGCCTGATCTGTCTGAAATTCATAGCCAGTGCTCTGACACGGAGCCATTAAGCTTTGAACGCTGAAAAAGCACTGCGTATCCAAAAACAAAATTATATGTCGTGATAAATGCACTGCCCAAGTGTCCCCTCTCCTCACTGCCTTTCAGCGGCAGGTAGCAGCAAAGATGATGATGATTAAGTTTAACATTGCCAAAGCACTTTAAGCTCGAGCACTTTTTCAGTAACTTATCTTTCTTGTAGATCTGTGCTCCAAATAAAGAACTTTGTGTTCACAAGATTGTTAGTTAATCATCATTACAAAAGATTGAAAAAGCATGCTGTGAAGTTTAAGGTTTGTTAGGCCGTGTTTTGAGTTTTGTTTGAAAAAGAATAGCTTCATATAAGAAGAAAATATATATCACATATGCAGGACACCTTAAACTAGTGTTTTTAATTAAGCAGCAAGGCAGAACAAAATCAGGGCTGTATCAAGACGCGAGGACTAAACCCCAATTCAACCAGAACTGAACATATTTGTTAACTTTAAGAGTAAAGAGAGAAACTATCTGTATTTCTTAATTGTAAATGGCACCAAATTGTATTCAAAACTTGAGCCACACTTATGGAGCTCCACAATCCTTTTCCTGGTGTTTTGGTTGACATCTCTTAATTTTCCCATGTCAAAGAAACAGGCTCTGTGTTTTTCCTTATATGCATCCACAGCTGTGCCACCAATTTACTCACATGGACTCTACTAACCAATCAGAAGCTTCTTCAGCTCAGAATGGAGTCGTCTGGAGTTTTCTTATTAATTAACAATAAACTTAGTGTATATGTACTCCTAAATTTGATGAAAGTGATAAAAAACAGAAAGCTCTGTCTCTCTTTATTCTGACATTTAACTAATTCAAAAGATATTTCAATATTTATTTATCTAAAACAAAAGTTTACTCTAAATTGATGTTTAACAGTAAAAAAATGTTTTTATGTTTTTTTTTTAATGTTTTTTCACTAAAGTTTATGTAAATATCTGGTTTCAACTGTGAATATACTGCTGTGTATTGAAATTCCTCTTGATTTGCATAGAAATATATTGAACAACATCCAAAGCATAATATATAAAATTTCTAAATTATTAACTAACAATCTTGTGCTTAAAGTGCTTTGTCAATATTGTAGAAAATGTTAAACTTAATCATCATCTCGGCTCCTCTGACGACCTGTTTGCTGCTGCATGCTGCTGAAAGGCAGTGGGGAGAGGGGACACTTGAGCATTTATCACAGCATATAATGTGTTTCCTGGATACACTGTGCTTTTTCAGCATTCAAAGATTGATGGCACCATGTCAGAGCACTGGCTATGAATTTCAGACAGATCAGGCCTTAACTTAACAAAAAAGTTATCAATCGTTCTTTTCATCTTTTCTTATTACCCACAGCTACATCCACTTCTGTCAGGCCTAGGCTGCTCATAGGGCTGGGTATCATCACTGATTTCTATAATCCATTCGATTCCGGTTCTCAAAGTCCTGATTTGATTCAATTTAGCCTCAGACAGTCAGAAATATTATAATGAGACTTCATCAGAATTGTGAACATCACAGCAGATGCCTTTGTGTGAAAGTAACTGAGAATAAAACACAGAAAAACATGAAGGAGATTTTCCTGGTCTGGCTTTTTATAGCAGATAACCTTAAAAATATTCTGCAATTTTGCATAATTTTAAGAAGTTTAAATTTCTTCAGTGTTGAACAGCAGAAATTAGGCTTTCTTGTCCGAGGTCATTGAAGTGAAAAAAGAAAAAGACAGCGCTGTAAACAACAGTAGACTGGTGGGTAATAAGCAAACAAATAATGCAGAAAACAGAGATTTGAGACTGGAAACTGTTCCTGAAGTACACACAGAGAGAGAGCTGTGCAGGAAGTGTGATTTTTATCGTGGCGGAAGCAAAACAGCAAAAGTCAGAGGGAATTCATGACGACATTGATCAAATGTGAAGCGCAGTTTGCTGCTTCTTTTGCTGCTGGCTCTGCAAATTTTGGTTGGAGAGAGGCAAAACCTGCAGCTCAGAATCAGCGCAAAAAAGACGTAAACACAGCGTGGACCGGACACATCAGGATCGCTAAGCTCCGACAGCGTGTCCGTCTACGGGCCGTCGGGTGAGAAAGCCAAGAAAGACAAAGCTGATTCTGATGCGTCCACTCTGTGTTTACGTCTTTGTGTGGAATCCGTTAATGAATTGATATCGCTTTATTCAAGCTACTCACCTCTCTCTTCCACCTGCACTTTCAACTGGACCATGGCCAATCAGAGAGGTCCCGCCCCTGACTATCTCTGATTCGTTTAGTCCATGATAGGGGCAAAATGTGTGTCTGTTGTTGACCACACGGAGAGTTGCAGAGATTTTTTTTTTTTGTTACCCGAACAGTTGGTCGCACACTCCAAAAGACCCCGGGTTTCTGAAAAAACAACCCGGGCTTAAGCCCAGTAAGCCACCCCCCGCTCCGCCAATGGTGCTGGCGCACCAGTGCAACCATGGGAAAAAGTTAGTCTAGAGCCCTGCTGACTTCTGGAAGTGTCACCATGTTGCCAGTACCTGAGTTATAATCTGTTTTTGTTTTTCTGTTGAATTAGGACAAGACCGGCAAAGAAATGCGGAAAAAACACAGATGTCAGCAATGCCAGAAGGCTTTCCACAACCTGAAGCAACTAAAGAGTCATCAAAAAAGTCACACTGAAGAAAGACTGTACAGCTGTGATCAGTGTGAGAAAACATACAAAACAGTACGCACGCTAAATGTTCATAAGAAAACGCACAGTGGAGAAAACCACATATGTGTCAGGAGTGCGGCAGTGAATTTATCTCATTGAGAAACTTATCGACTCACATTCAACGGTATCACACTGGAGAGAGACCGCACCATTGTCAGCAATGTGACAAAGGGTTTGTGACCCAAGGAGAATTAAAGCATCATCAGAGGGTTCACACAGGAGAAAAGCCCTACAGCTGCAGTGAGTGCGGGAAAAGTTTTTCATGGCTTTCGAGTCTTGTCTATCACCAGCGCATCCACACTGGGGTGAAACCGTTCAGCTGTGAGGAGTGTGGGAAGAGTTTCACTCGACTATATTATTTAAAGCGCCACAAGAACATCCACACAAAAGAAATGATTTTCTCCTGTGAGCAGTGCGGTAAAGATTTATCTTCATCATCTAACCTTAGAAGGCATGTTGTTATGCATACCGGAGAGAAATCACACAGATGTGACCAGTGTGGGAAAACATTCACCTTGAGGGAAAACCTGAGACGCCACACACGTATTCACACTGGAGAAAAACCATACAAGTGCAGACACTGCGACAAGACTTTTAGTTCACAGACTCAGTGCACAGTACATGAACGCATCCACACTGGAACGAGACCGTACAGCTGTGAGGAGTGTGGGAAGAGTTTCACTCAAATAGGTACTTTAAAGGTGCACAGGAACATCCACACAAAAGAAATGATTTTCACCTGTGAGGAGTGCGGTAAAGATTTCTCTTCATCATCTAACCTTAGAAGGCATGTTGTTATGCATACCGGAGAGAAATCACACAGATGTGACCAGTGTGGGAGAAGATTCACCTTGAGGCAAGACCTGAGACACCACACACGTATTCACACTGGAGAAAAACCATACAAGTGCAGACACTGCGACAAGACTTTTAGTTCACAGACTAAGCGCACAGTACATGAACGCATCCACACTGGAACGAGACCGTACAGCTGTGGGGAGTGTGGGAAGAGTTTCACTCAAATAGGTACTTTAAAGGTGCACAGGAACCGCCACACAAAAGACATGCTTTTCTCCTGCGAGCAGTGCGGGAAGGTCTTCACTTCTCACAGTGCATTAAATTATCATAAAAGGATCCACCGACAGAAACAGCAATAATGTGAACTTTGCAGAAAAAGATTTGAAGGAATACAAAGTCACTGCTGTACTCTCACTGAAAATACAACCTGAAAGTGTAAAAACGCTGTAAACAAACCTTCATTATGCAGTTGTTATGTCAACATACTTCGTCTTTCCTGTTTGCTTGTTTTAAAAGATGTTTTTGTTGTTGGGTGCTTTATTTCATTAAAAAACGAATTAATTCTATAAATATCATTATACATCGATCTATAATTACTTAACTACAGCTTTCCAAAGTGCTGTCTTTTATATGTCATACATACGATTGTTAAAAATGGCAGGTTTGTTTGAACCAACAGATTTCTTTTAAATGAAGCAGTTTGTCTTTCTAAGAATATTTTATTTGTTTATTACTGTGAGTTTTGTTGTGACAGAAACATCATTTTCTTGAGGTTTTCATTATATGACACTTGCTATGTACTTTTCTTTGAAACATGGATGCGAGTTGTTTTAGGCACATCGTTCAGGCCTATATCATTATTGTGTTTCTGTTGCATCAATAGAACTTCGTTTTGAGGCAGCTAAAGTTGCAGATGTTGCAGACTTTGTAAAGTTACTTTGATGTTAACAAAGTTTTACACAAACTGATGTGTTTGTTTAAACTGTTTTTGGAGGTCCAAACATGGCCGACCGAAGTGTTCGTTGTTGATACAGTTACTGAAAATGATTTGATTTGTCATTAGGACTCAGAGAGGACCTAACTTCTGCTGTCAGTGACGTGAAAATACTGACTGCTGATGTTTTGTTAACTTACAGCAATGTTGATAATAATAATAATAATTTTAGGATCTTGCGTTTAAGTTTTTTCCTTATTGGCTGCTGTCCAGTCATTTCTAACATGCACTGTTACAATGCTGTTTGTTTCTTGCATAAATAAAAAGTATTTATTGATCAGTGAGTAGAAGGATGGGTGACCCCTCCCACTCACTTTCTTTGTATCCCATCTGTTCATCTGTTTTCAGTGAATCTCCTAAATATAAATAAACAAATACTATGTTCAGGAATGCTTGGACTCTTATTTCTTCTGAACAAACATTTCTGTAACTCGGTGTAAGGGCATCGTTTCTTGCTCATAGAATCGTCTAGAATTCAGATCTATGACATTGAGATAACTTATCATTAAAAGCATGAGGCCTTCTGATGTGATCTTGGAAAACCGCGACATCCTTTCCCCTCGTGTGTCCACACAACGTTCAGATGTGTGACCAAAGCATTTTATTCCAGTCAGTTTTTTATATTGTAAAGGTAAAACACTGCGGGAAGGAAAAACTCCCTTTTAACAGGAAGAAATGTTTTGGCATAAGTAGAAAACTTCTGCTGAGATAGTATAAATATCAACACTTTACCGAGTTCTTTTGATTCCTCAGAGGCATCCAATAGAAGACAAAACACTGGTCAGTAGACCATTTAAGACTTTATTACTTCTAGAAGGGAGATGCGTCCTGCATGACACGCTGCCGCGGATCTGAAAATTGTGGTGTGCCCCTAACAGTTTTATTAGAGAAGCTCTCTCATTTTAGTCTAAACAACAGCTTTCCAGTAAATTTCCACAGACAATGTTCCCTCTTATCTATATTTTCCCAGGCAAGCATGAGCGAGAGTCTGCAGCTTTCTACTTCTCAAGGACACGTGGTCTCATGCCTTTATTTTTCAGGCTGTGTCCACTTAATACTACACTATATAACTTTATAACACTTTTTAATAAAAAGCATAGCATTATTGAGGCACAAAAATAATGACAACAATAGTCATAACCTCAAACCCAACCCCCAGCATCTTTTGTTTCTTGTGTTTTGTTTACATGTAAAGTAAATGTAGGAGCGTGATGAGCCGTGCTTGCGGGTCCCGCGAAAATTTGCAAGCAGATTTGCGTCGCAAAAACGCGTTTGGCTCGCGAATAAAACCACGCGTGTCAGTTTTTGTGTTGCATTTTGTACCCCTCGAGTTTGAAAAATCTGAGCAGAGTGAAGCTGACCCCCCAGCCACTTGAAACGTAAAGGCAAATAGGCGGAGCGGTTAGTGCTAGGTTTGTGCAGATTTGTGCAGGTAAAATGAGCGTTTGTGCTGCTACAGTTTCTGAGATATTAAACTTTATTTTATAGGTCATTCAAAGGTCACCATCCCCCCAGACTGCTCCAAAACCGGCCAAAATGGTCTACTTTTTTAGTGCTAAGTTTGTAAGTAAGTTTGCTAAGTTAAGTCCCTGTCCTCCTCTTCAGTTCGCCTCAACATACGCTCGTCATATTCTGTGACATGATTTACTCTGAGGTGTTTGACAAGGTTGGTGATGTTGCCACAACCATACATGCCAACCGTCCCGATTTTTCCGGGAGAATCCCGAATTTCAGTGCCCCTCCCGAAAATCTCCTGATTTCCCACCCGGACAACAAAGTTGAAAAACCATATCACAGAATTCAAAGCGCGGCCCAGCCAATTCCAGTCTCCAACAATGGCGGCAGCTGCTTAGTTTTAATATTACTCTTATTTCTCTTTCTGGGTCGCAAAAAAACCTTTAACATATTTTCAGGTGAGAATGTAGCTGTGGAAACTTCAAATATCTGAGCCGACACATCGTCTTCAAATCCCCGCGGTCTTTCACTACTCGAGTTAAACATGATATATGAGTCACTTTGATAACAATAAAATGTTCTTGTTTGGCTTTTTCAGTGTTTTATTTGTGCGTGAGTAAATCGGTTTGGCAGAGAATAAAATTATTAGATTAGATTAAATTTAACTTTATTAATCCCTCGGGAGGGTTCCTCCGGGGTTTTCACACAGCTGAATAAATGTCAAACAGAAACTGACTAAACAGAAGTGTGAGAAGGTCGAGAGTTTACGTCAGTGCCCGGTTATATTTTAGATAGCAAGGAGCAGACGGCAGAGTTTCACTCCACCGAGGGAGCTCGTGACGTACTACCCGGCTTTCTTTAGACCGCGAAGGCCGGTCCTCAGGTGGAAGCAGCCTCTGAATTTGGACACCCCGCTGTTTCCGGGCCGGCCAATAATAACGGTGACATTTAACGTATTTTATCCGATAAAGAAACACTGTAAAATGTATTTATCACCCCAAAACAGCCCTTTTGAATTGTCTCCCTAATTCTGAGGTCTCAAGGTTGGCAAGTGTGGCTACAACACCTGACTTTTTTGCCACATGTATCGCAAACCACGTCTCAGCTGTTTGTGGAGGTAAAATATGTCCGCACAGTTACGCTCAGCCATTGTTAGTGCTTTTTAAAATTTGTTGAAATGTATTTGATGTTTATTGTATTTTGTTTCTAGTAGTGATTTTAGAAGACAAGCCAGGTGTGCAGCAAACACAGCTGTCTGCTGGAGGTATGTTAACTTAATATATTTGACGTTTTAAAAAAAAGTATATTTATGCACTATAATCTAATTTATATTGTACTGCCTCCTGCAGGACAGGCTGCACATGTGAATTTGTCACTGTTTTTTTCCTCCTTCTCCTTTTTGTTGCGTTTTTCTCTCAAGTTGGTTTGAGACCATGGTCACCTTTTAAAACTGTTTTTTTATGCCGGGTTTGTTTTTATTTCTACTGGGCTGGTGCAATATTAGTCGGGCAATGTGCAATCCCTGAGCTGGGCTCTTACCTTAGGGGAATTAGGTCTTTTTAGAGGTGCTCCGTGTGGATTTGCAGTGAATACGTTTTATTAAGAGTGATTTTAGTGCCACCGATTATTGCCTGAACTAAAACACTTAGTGCATGCGATAAGTGTTCTGTTGGGCTTGTATTTATTTGCGGTGGATTTATTTTCTTTTAAAGCAATGAGCATCTGGGACCGCCGAGGGAGAGCAAGCCCTCAGGTGATAGTTGCATTGCTGGCAGGTTGCACCAATAAGACTATCTTGTGGTCGTTAGTGACCTTTTCCATTTTAATGTTTTAGGCCTTTTGCAAACCCTTTGTGTTCTTTTAAAATAATAAATTTTAACATATCTGACTGATATTGACCCTCTTGTCCCGTTTATTCTGGGCTCGTTCCTGTAAGAGCTTTGGGCCTGAAAGTTTGCACAAGTAGTATAGAGGCCCTTAGCGGTTACTCGGTGGCTTTTACTCGCTACACATGAGAAAGGATCCTTGGGCAAGATACTGAATTCTGAGTTCCTCCGATGCATATATCAACCTCATGGCATGTTTAAAGAAGTTGGATATGTGTACAGTCGATCGATGCGTAGCGATCTGTTAGGAACAGATTCAGAACACCCAAAGCCAGCAGGCCACAGCCAGGCTGCACCATCAGCCAGCAGGCCACAGCCAGGCTGCACCATCAGCCAGCAGGCCACAGCCAGGCTCCACCAAAAACCTGCCATTATTATAAGATTTGTTAATAGGAAGCAGAAAAAAGAGCTACTGAAGCAAGGAAGAAAGTTGAAAGGAACGAATGTGTATGTTAATGAATACCTAATCAAGAAAAACGCAGACACTGGGGTATGATCCTGACTGTAATTTTTTTTTACCAAAATGTTAAAGGACAGTAATTATTATACAATGGAACAATTTAATAGGAACATAGAGCGGGGTAAGAATATAACCATGGTTCATTTCAATAGTAGAAGTCTATATGCAAACTTTCAATTTATTAAAGAATATATAGCACAGTTTAATCAACCATTTGGTGTGATAGCAATATCAGAGACTTGGATAAACACTGGAAAAGAAGATTTTGAGATAGAGGGATATGAATTCCTCCACTTAGATCGGACTAATTAAAAAGGAGGTGGGGTGGCACTCTATGTTGATGAAAATCTAAGATTTGAAAAAATGAGAAGAATGACGAGGGTGGTAGATGGAGTGATGGAATGTATAACAGTGGAAATAAATATGAAAAAACAGAAAAATATGATTGTCAGTTGCATATATAGAACACCAGGGTCAAAGATTGAGACTTTTAAGGACATTATGGAGGACTTGTATACAAATCTGAATCAGAAAAGAATGTTTATTTGTGGAGACTTTAATATTGATTTATTGAACCCAAATCATAATAAGAGTATTGAAGAATTTATTGATTCAATGTATTGTATGGGATTATTTCCCCTGATAACAAGACCGGGGAGAATAACCACTCATGGCGCAACTCTATTAGATAATATTTTTACAAATGTAATGGAAGAAAATATAAAATATTGATAAATTATATAAGTGACCACTTACCAGTTTTTTGTAACTTATGACTGTTGCTATGAAGTTCATAGAAATGAATGTAAGACAATATATAAAACAATTAGAACAGAAAAGACAATGCAGTGTCTCAAAAATGAGTTAATAAAACAAGATTGGACTATTGTATATAAACACAAGGATGTCAATAAAGCCTATGAGGCATTCTTAAGCATATTCATGGCCTTATTAGAGGAAAACAGCCTACTCATTGAAGTCAACAGGAAAGATAAGTATGCAGGAAGACCATGGATGACGAAGGGACTGCAAAATGCCTGTAAAAAAAAGAACACCTTATATAGAGAATTCATTAAAAAGAGAACTACAGAGTCTGAAAAGAAATATAAAAAGTATAAAAATAAATTAACTAACATAATGAGAACTTGTAAAAAAGATTAATTCATCAAAAAGTTAGAAGATAATAAAGATAGCATGAAAGGGATATGGAAGGTATTAAATAGTATAATAAAAAATGGACCAAGGACTAATGACTACCCTGGGTATTTTATGGAAGGGACAAATACTATTAGTAAAATGAACGAAGTAGTAGATGGATTCAATGAATTTTTTGTAAATATAGGGCCAAAACTGGCTGCAGAAATAAAGGTTGATATGATAGAAAGCGAGACTGGAGGAAACATTGAAAGGAATGCAAGTTCAATGTTTTTAGGATCAGTGGAAGAGAAGGAGATACATGATATTGTCAGTGGACTTAAGAACAAAACGAGTACTGACTGTCATCATATTGATATGGTAATGGTAAAGAGAGTAATTGGTGTTATTGTAAAACCGCTACAATATATTTTTAATTTGTCTTTCCAGGAAGGGGTTTTTCCACAAAAAAAGAAAGTTGTAAAAATGATTCCCATTTATAAATCAGGTGAAAAGCATTGTTTTACAAATTATAGACCAGTGTCGGTACTCTCCCAGTTTTCTAAGATACTGGAAAAACTATTTCTAAAAAGATTTGACAGCTTTGTGGATAAACATGATTTGTTGGCAAATTGCCAGTATGGGTTTAGAAATAATAGATCAGCAGTTTTGGCATTGATGGATTTAATGGAAGAAATAACAGAATGTATGGATAACAAGATGTATGCACTTGGAGTCTTTCTAGATCTAAAAAAAGCATTGATACTGTTGACCACGAAATTCTAAAAATCAAACTGGAAAAATATGGGTTCAGGGGTGTGGTACTGGATTGGATAAACAGCTATGTGATGAATCGACAGCAATATGTACAAATAAATGACTTTAAATCTAAATTGATGGATATTGAATGTGGAGTACCTCAAGGATCAGTATTGGGTCCGAAAATGTTTATTATGTATATAAATGATATTTGTAAAGTATCGAAGATACTAAAGTTTGCAATTTTTGCAGATGATACCAATATACTTTGTTCAGGTGTGGAATTTCAACAGGTTTTGGAGGTGATCACACAGGAGTTAAAGATATTAAAGAAGCGGTTTGATAGAAACAAATTGTCCTTAAATTTAAATAAAACTAAATTTATGTTATTCGGAAACTATAAGAAAAACATCAACATTGAAATTTGTGTCGATAATATATATCTAGAAAGGGTTAATGCCATAAAATTTCTTGGTGTGATCACTGATCATAAGGCCTGTTGGAAATCACACATCACTTATGCGAGGGGAAAGTTAGCACGGGGCATTGCTGTCTTGGGGAAAGTAAAACAATTTCTGGATAGGAAAACATTGTATATGTTACACTCAACAAAAATATAAACGCAACACCTTTGTTACTGCTCCCATTCCCCATGGGATGGACGTAGAGACCTAAAATTCATTCCAGATACACAATATCCCTCCCAAACAGTGGTCACAAATCAGTCCAAATGTGTGGTAGTGGGTACATCTGCTATATTGAGATAATCCATCCCACCTCACAGGTGTGCCACATCAGGATGCTGATCTGACATCATGAGTAGTGCACAGGTGTACCTCAGACTGCCCACAACAAAAGGCCACCCTGGAATGTGCAGTTTTGTCTCACAGCAAAATGCCACAGATGCCACAAGCAATGAGGGAGCGTGCAATTGGCATGCCGACAGCAGGAATGTCAACCAGATCTGTCGCCCGTGCATTGAATGTTCATTTCTCAACCATAAGCCGTCTCCACAGGCGTTTCAGAGAATATGGCAGCACATCCAACCGGCCTCACAACCGCAGACCTCGTGTAACCACACCAGCCAGAATCATGGTTCACATTGTTCAGGGCAGATGGCAGCTGAGAATGTCCCAGTTCTTGCATGGCCAGCATACTCACCGGACATGTCACCCATTGAGCATGTTCGGGATGTGCTTGACCGGCATATACGACAGCGTGTACCAGTTCCCACGAATATCCAACAACCTCGCACAGCCATTGAAGTGGAGTGGACCAACATTCCACAGGCCACAATTGACAATCTGATAGACTCCATGCGACGATGTGTTGCACTGCATGAGGCAAATGGTGGTCACACCAGATACTGACCGGTTCTGGGTCCCCAGACCCCCAATAGCGCAAAAAACTGCACATTCCAGGGTGGCCTTTTGTTGTGGGCAGTCTGAGGTACACCTGTGCACTACTCATGATGTCAGATCAGCATCCTGATGTGGCACACCTGTGAGGTGGGATGGATTATCTCAATATGGCAGATGTGCCCACTACCACACATTTGGACTGATTTGTGACCACTGTTTGGGAGGGATGGTTATATTGTGTATCTGGAATGAATTTTAGGTCTCTACGTCCATCCCATGGGGAATGGGAGCAGTAACAAAGGTGTTGCGTTTATATTTTTGTTGAGTGTATATTGTGCTTTGCTATTACCATACATGAGTTATTGTGTAGCGGTTTGGGGAAATACATATAAAAGTAATATTCAGACTATAATCATAATGCAGAAAAGGGCCATTAGACTAATAAATCAGGAGGGGTATAGGGCTCACACAAACTCACTCTTTATTAGGACGCAAGCTATAAAATTCCAGGATTTGGTGAAGTTTAAAACAGTGCAAATAATATATAAGGCAAGGAAAGGGATGCTCCCAATCAAAATAAGTAAATGGTTCTTAGAAAGACAAGGGAGGTATAATTTTAGAGGGAAGTGGAATTTAAAATTACAAAGAGTAAGAACAACATTGAAAAGGATGTCTATTTCAATAGCGGGAGTTAAATTCTGGAATGAGTTAAAAGAAGAAATAAAGGTCAGTAGTGATATAAACCAGTTTAAAATAAAACTCAAAAAAGAAATTTTAAATAAGTATAAGAATGAAGAAAATGCAATTAACCCAAGACAGCAGTCAAACCAGGGGCGATTTTAGCCCATTTTTGGGGGTGCTTCAGCACCCCCAAAATGAATCAAAGCACCCCCAAAGATTTCTTACTTTGTTGACAATATTTGCTGTTTGTGTGACACACTACTAAAAATATAAAAGCATACAGTACTTGGTTGAGACGTAACACTTTAACAACAAAAGTATAGATAACCTCCCCCCTCCCAAAGTGGTTTGTTCCAGCTCGCCTCTCCCCTGCTCTGGCTCCAGCTCTTGCTGCCAGAGCGATGGTGGCTGAGACGCAGCGGAGCGGAGGTGTAAGTGTCTGGCTTAAAACAGGACATGTTGGCTGCATTTAACCTTCAGTTACTCTTTATATAGTTGGTAGGAGTCAGACCATGTTTCTTTTTAGCTGAAAAACATTACACCAGGTAACCTGCAGTGTTGAAAACGTGTTTTCCCACGATGTTTGCTGCCCTACAATCCGTCCTGCTCTGTAATAAAATCAGCGACATTTGACCGTCCTGTTGCTCCCATTGAAATGTATACAGCCTATTTAAAATCTAGAACTTTAGATTGTCCGCAGCCTGCTGTTGTTACCACTGTCCTGTTAGAAATGGATACTAACTGACTGAATGCCCATTAACCTTATAACTCCTGGTGTGTGTGTGTGTGTGTGTGTGTGTGTGTGTGTGTGTGTGTGTGTGTGTGTGTGTGTGTACAGAGACACAGCCAGGTTCATAATGGATATGAGGAAGTTTTTTCAAAAAAAGGAGCCACATTCAGGTAAAAGTGTAAAATCAAATGATCCGTGAATCAGGAATAATGTTGGATCAATGTTTCAATGTTTATATCTTTTATTAGATGTTCGTGTGGTTTGGTTATTTGCCTTTTGGTTGAAAGTAGACTGAGAGAGGACTTTTTGTTAGTGATCTTAATAGAATTTTTTTTATATTAATTTAATTTATCACCTAATTGAATCTATTTGTGTATGATTGTCAGGCCAAAGAGGGAGAGAGGAAAGAGGGAACATGAGGAGAAAGTACAAGGTCAGGAAGAACCAGGTAAGCAAACAGACAGGGAACAGTGACGGGCACAACAGAAACTGTTAAACTGACAAGGAGAACAAACCTGATTTTAACTCACAATCTGGAAGTTGTGTCCTCCCTATATTAAAGCTGCTATACAGAATCTGCTAAACAAACTGGGTTGGAACATTTTGACCCTCTTTAACAACATTCCAACATAACATTATCATTGATTGGGGAGATTAAAATCAATGATATATTTTTATGTGGTTCAGCCACAACTCTACTAAAACCTCAGCCAGTAATAGGTAGGCCAGCTTTTGGACCGTCCAGTTGTCTGTATGACTGCCGCAGTACGTGCATCACATTTGCACACTATCAGAAAGTGCCAAACAGCCCTGGTGCAGTGAGGAGCTGTAAAGAGAAGCAGATGCTCTGTTTATATTCTAAAAATGTTTTAAGCTTGTTTCAAAGATTCTGTACTGCAGCTTTAAATGTTTTCCAAAAGCACACACACACTTATCAGTGTTTCTCAAACCTTTTACAGTGTGCACCACCTGATAAAATGTCAAGCTCTCCTAAGCACCACTATGAAAGCATGAAACTCATAAATCTTACAACACAAAATTAGTATCTGCAGTAAAGACTTTTTCATACATGGTATACATTCTACCACAGGCAAAGTTGCCTCCATTTTTATAGTTTTTATTAATATTTTGTAATAATTTATTTGTAATAATTTATTCTGTTTCAGGAGTGTTTTTTATGTGTCTGTATTACACATTATACACATTAAAAGTGAATCTCTGTCCAAAAAATGCACTCAGTTTACTTTTTACTCACTATGAGCGTCATTCATTATTCTCCCCCAGTAATTCAGGTTAGGAAATGTTTTTTTGGGGGGGCGGGGGGGCTGGGAGGAGATGTTGGCTGTCCGATTGGCCTCCCTGCTGCTGTGGAGCCTGGGACGGTCTGCTTGCCTCCACTCTGGGGGGAAGGGTAACATCTCTTGGGTCTGGGTTCTGTTTCCCCCTCTGGGGGCGAGGGTACCTGGACTCGGGGTATAGAGTATGTTTGGGGAGTGTGATTGTGTGTACATGTCCATTTATGTCAGTCCTTACGTTGGGTGAGTGCTGAGTGTTTGTATATGTGTGCACGAGGGTGGGAACGCATGTTTGTGTCTGTGTGTGCCTGTTTGTCTGTGTCTATATGTCAGGTCGGGTCTTAGACTCCACCTCTCTGGGAACTCCCAGGCCCTCCAAGGCCTATCTCCCCTCACCACACTCCCTGCCGGTGACTGATGCCCTCAGGGGTCGGTGCATTGGTGGTTCTTGGTGTCCGGGGCTGGGCGCTCAGGTATGTACCGGCTCACTCCCGGTGGCTGCCTGGCGGGGCCTGGCGCCTGTTGCTCGGTCAGGCCTCCTCCGGGGTGCGGGGGGCCCTCGAGCCTCCGGCCTCTGGGCCTGCGGCTCGGTTCACTCTGGCACAGCTGGCTGCCGGCAGAGCCGGCGGGCACGCCGGTGCAGCCCCCTCTAGCTTCTGCTCGGTGGCTACTGGGTGACGCCTCGTCTGGGGATCCTCAGCCCTTCCCATGAGGGTGGCACGGATGCCCCTCCGGTGGTCCTCCTTGGGCTCTCGTGCTCTGGGGCCTCTGGATGTCTGGGGCTTGGATCTCCTCCATGCCTGCTTCATGCCCTGGGGGACGGGGCTATGGCTCTCTACATCCTCTTGCAGACCATTACATGTGGAAACCATTTGAATACAAGCGCGCTGATCCACACAGGTATGCACACGGATGTTCACTGCTCGTAGACTTAAATTACACCTTTCTTGGCTGCTACTTCAAAGCACATTGTGCGCTGTCTGTCCTGCCTGCTGCACAACAACATTGAATTTTTAGTATTTACTGCTGTTTACACTTAGCTAGATTAACGTGATGGTGTTGTGTTTAGTATGTTGCTTTGTTTTTTTTTTGTGCTTGTTTTCTATTCTTCTCTCAACAGGTGATCCAGGAGATTTTTTATTTTTTTTCCCCTTTCTCACTGTCCCTCTCCCCTTCTGTTTTTCCTTTCCTTCCTCTTTCTCTCTCCCTTTCCTATCTCTCACTCATGTCTGTCCCGTCTGTAACATCTGAAAATAAAATATAATAAATAATAAAAACAAAGGTCGATCAAATGGACCAATACGGCAATGCCACGATGATCCATTTGGCAAAGTAAATCCACTGGGTATCCTTGTTGGTCTTCAGACAACAATTCTGACGGCTAAAGAACCAAATGGGACAGGCAAAAAAAAAAAGGAAATGTTTTTTTTTTATTCCAATCCTTTCTTCTTTAGCAGCATTTAAATAACCTTTATCAGATTTGATGGTTTTGTTACAGACTTTTCAAGAAACTGTTTTGCTTTTCTTTCACAAATGTGTGGATTAAATTGTTAAAATGTACAAAACAGTGATGTCATGTTTTGTGACGAGGACCCAGGCACAGAGAGATTGATGAATTTAAGAATCTTATGATTTAATAAAGAAATTTGCAGACTTGCACAGAGATGGTAAAATTGATGACTGATAAAGGAGATGAAGACAGCAGACGATGAGGACAGGGAGGATGCAGGATGAGTAAAGTGTATCTTAGCTGGCTGGGCAGCTCTCTGGGTGCTTAGCACCCCCAAAGCTCTGATCCTAGAATCGCCCCTGAGTCAAACTGATGTTTATTTTCTTCTGCAAATTAGCAAATCTAAATATAGTTTTAGTTGAACATGAGAAAATATTTTTTTGCGATGTTATGTTCTAAGTTGAAGGCGTGGTATACGTTTTTGTGGTTCAAATTTAGATGATGAGGACGTAAACCTGAGGGGGCTAAATAAGTATATACTTCTGCCTACTCCTTTTCAAACAACTGCATGGAATGATTTTATGAAACGTTGGTGAATGTATATGTTTGAAATAAAAAAAAGCACTGAACTGAACTAATTCTCCGTCCTTCCATAAAAAGGTTTACTTCAGTTTTTTAAATGAGTCACGTGGTACGACCAACTCGCGAGGCCTCGATACATCATCAACACAAACTTCCACTCGCAGTCCGAAGCCTCGCCACGCCGCGGAAGGATACACCGCACATCGACTTCACCGGTGTTCTGAGAAACAGGAGCAGCCTCGCATCCTCGTGCTGAGCCGGAGGTAGGTAGCACGCACACGCCCCCATTCCTCGTGTAACGGGCACGCACGCACGGCACAGTGGACACAAACTGAGCTCAGACGGGAAACGTGTTTTTTTTGTTGTTTTTTTTAATTTCCCTGGTGGAAGAAAAAAAAAACTCGCGTTAAATAGTGCCACGTTTGTAAGGAAACAACGCTCCGGGGGAACAGAAAATTGTGATGCTACCATACTTGTGGGGACCAGTCAGTAACGGGGACAACGTGTCTGTCCGCACGAGTTAGAAGCTACTTTTGAGGCTCAAAATGTGGTTTTAGTGTCAGGGTTACAGTTAGCATTATGTCAACGAGATGGCCTCACTAAGATATGAAAACGAGTGCGCGCGCGTGGGTTGCTGTGACCTCTGACCCTTAAAGGAGCGGTGTTTTCCTGCTGACCGTACAGGCTGTAACTCTGACCTCTGTAAACTCAAACTAGGATCACAGAGATGTGTCTGAGTCTGTCGTCTGTGTCAGGTCTCCACACAGCGCGCACTCTTTGACAGTTTGACGGTTAGCTCTTAGCTCAGTGCAAGACAAGCAGCTTCTCCACACCAGTTTGAACCGGTCAGATAGACGCACACTGTGCTATAAACTGAGCTGCTAAGAGAGGTCATCCTCTTTTTAGAAGCTGGCTGCAGTTAACTGCTTGCAGGCTGTGGTTTCCCTAACAAAACTACAAGTTCACTGAGTCATCGGCTGATTCGTTTCAGAATAAACGACCTATGGGTGTGAAAATGTTTGAGTGTTTAAAATCACAGTGAACAGCTACAAGTACAACACTTTAAATCAACTCCAGAGTTTTTTTTTACCTGCTTCCTGTATTCCTACAGTTCTTAGACAGTCACACCATTTTTGTACACAGTGAAGTTTATATAAAACATTAACATGTGACTGAAGTGCAAAGTTTCAACTGTTATTTAGGGCGTTTAACTAAACTGTGACATGAGGCGTCTCTTATTGTCAGAGGCTCAGAAGTCACTGGATAACTGACATAAATAATCCAGCATCTAAATCTTATTTCACAGCTCACAGGTGGAGGTGACATACCTGGGGAGGAGAGGAAGGTTGGCGGAGGTCAGGACCACTGAGGGAACAGAAGCAGCAGGATGGCTTCACCCGAAAAGGTGCCTAAAAATAATTGCTGTAAATAAAAAAAGGAGCATTTTCTAAGTTAAGCACGGCAGCGTACGAAAAGAAACCACATGACGAAGCGCTGCTGCTTGCTGAGCCTGAGAGAAGCGAGACAAAATCTAGACTTGGAGTTTGAAGAATTAGTGGCTTCATGATTTGTATTTTCACATGAAATAAATAACAGAACAGCTTTTCTCAGTGGAGCGTGCTCTGGACCTGAGACTTGTTTGTAGGGCTGGACGATGGAGAGTTTGTAACATATACTGATTAGCAATGAATCAGGAGTATCACTCGACTTTTATCTGGGAAACTTTCTGTAATGTCTCTGATAACTGACTAATAACACACTAATTAAACAACATTGCACACTCAGTACTCTTACCAGGCAAAATAGCCAACACCATTTTCAGTGTGCCTGCAGGGAAAGAGTTTAAAACCAGGACAAATAAAGATTAGAACAAATTAAATAATAACACTAATGGGAGTTTAAGTCGTGTAACTCTAGCCTGTGAATCATTCAAGCATAAAATAAGGAGGTAATACAGGGATGTTCCATAAACATCATTTGTTTTCATTTCTTTAGTCAAATCTATGAAAAATGCCAGAGAAACAGTTTGACAGCATACAATATATTTTGCGCCAACAATGTGATTTCCAAACAGCAGTTAGCTGAAGGGTGTCATTTTGGACACGAGTGTTTCTGGGAATAATAAAACATAGATGACTTGTTTTGACAGCATTTCATTTGGATATTTACTGATCTTAAAGTATATATGATCAAACACAGCCGAGCATTTTAGATGTTTAGTAGAAACCTTTTACTCACCTTTCCTGTTTCTTCAGTTTTTGTTCTACTGCAGAATATTTTTAAGGTTATCTGCTATAAAAAGTCAGGAAAATCTCCTTCATGTTTTTTTGTTTTGTCCTCAGTTACTTTGACACAAAGACATCTGCTGTGATGCTCACACCTCTGATGAAGTCTCACACTGTCAGTACTGATAAATGATAGAATAGAATAGAATAGAATAGAATAGAATAGAATTCAACTTTATTGTCATTGCACATGCACAGGTACAGGGCAACGAAATGCAGTTTGCATCCATCCAGAAGTGCTTTAGTGATATAGATATATTACAATATATATTAGCAATAATATAGATATGTAAGTATATTACAGAAATGGGTCTATTATGGTATGTTATAATGTACACGGTATGAAGTATGTTGTGAATATTCTATAACTAAGTATGTAAAGGCTGTAGTGAGTACAAGCTATGTACAGGATATGAACAGGATATAAATATGAAAAACTATACAGAATATGAAATAAATAACTTTACAGAATCTGAGATATACAGCTATACAGAAATGGGAACTATGCAAGTTGTAAACAGTTGTAGGATTAAAGATTATTGAATGTACAGAATGATTATTTACACAGAGCTATACAGTAGTGCAGTTAAGATAAGTGAGGGTGTAGATAGTTTCTACAGAGGCTATATAAAGTGCTAGTGGTTGTGAGTGGTGTTCAGTCCATGTTATTATTGTGTGTTTGAGGGTACAGTTGTCCATTGTGTGTGTGTGTGTATGTTCAGTCCATGAGTTTAACGTGGGTCAGATGTCAGGAGGCAGAGTTCAGGAGTCTGACAGCTGTGGGGAAGAAGCTGTTCCGGTACCTGGTGGTCTTAGTCCGGAGGCTCCTGTGGCGCCTCCCAGAGGGCAGGAGGGTGAAGAGTCCATGTGATGGGTGACTGGGGTCTTTGATGATTTTCCCAGCCCTTTTCAGACACCGCTTCCTGTAGATGTCCTTTATGGCAGGAAGTGGTGCTCCGGCGATGCGCTGGGCAGTTTTCACGACCCTCTGCAACGCCTTCCGGTCCGAGGCAGAGCAGTTCCCGTACCAGACTGTTATACAGTTGGTCAGGATGCTCTCGATGGTGCAGCGATAGAAGTTCACCAGGATGTCTGAGGACAGGTGGTTCTTCCTCAGAGTCCTCAAGAAGAAGAGGCGCTGGTGAGCCTTCTTGACCAGCTTGGAGCAGTTGGTCGTCCAGGTGAGATCCTCGGAGATGTGGACTCCCAGGAACTTGAAGCTGCTCACACGCTCCACAGCCGTCCCCTTAATGTGGATGGGTGGATGTGGGTCAGCATTCCTCCTGTAGTCCACGATGAGCTCCTTGGTCTTCTCGGTGTTAAGCAGCAGGTTGTTTGTGTCGCACCACTCAGCCAGACGATCCACCTCCTCCCTGTAGGCGGCCTCATCGTTGTCACTGATGAGGCCAATCACCGTGGTGTCATCTGCAAACTTAATGATGGTGTTGGAACCATCAGCCGGTCTGCAGTCGTGGGTGAAGAGGGAGTAGAGGAAAGGGCTCATCACACAGCCTTGTGGTACACCGGTGTTCATTGTGATGGTAGATGAGCAGTGGTTATCCAGCCGGACATGTTGGGGGCGGTTGGTCAGGAAGTCCAGTAACCATTTGCAGATGAGGGAGCTGATGCCCAGGTCTGTCAGTTTCCTGATGAGTTGTGAGGGGTGGATTGTGTTGAATGCTGAACTGAAGTCTATAAACAGCATTCTGGCGTAGGTGTTGTTGTTGTCCAGGTGTGAGAGGACAGAGTGCAGTGCGATGGAGACTGCATCCTCTGTGCTCCTGTTCTGGCGGTATGCGAATTGGTGGGGGTCCAGGGTGGGGGGGAGACAGGATTTGAAGTGTGCTAGATCAGAACTATAATACTTCTGACTGTCTGATTTTAAAATTGAACCGAATCGCATCGGGACCTTGTGAACCTGAATTGAATGGATTATAGAAATCAGTAATGATTCTCACCCAACAGAAGTGGATGTAGCTCTGGGTAAGGATGAAAAGATCACTTTTTCGTTAAGTTAAGGCCTGATCTGTCTGAAATTCATAGCCAGTGCTCTGACACGGAGCCATTAAGCTTTGAACGCTGAAAAAGCACTGCGTATCCAAAAACAAAATTATATGTCGTGATAAATGCACTGCCCAAGTGTCCCCTCTCCTCACTGCCTTTCAGCGGCAGGTAGCAGCAAAGATGATGATGATTAAGTTTAACATTGCCAAAGCACTTTAAGCTCGAGCACTTTTTCAGTAACTTATCTTTCTTGTAGATCTGTGCTCCAAATAAAGAACTTTGTGTTCACAAGATTGTTAGTTAATCATCATTACAAAAGATTGAAAAAGCATGCTGTGAAGTTTAAGGTTTACTAGGCCGTGTTTTGAGTTTTGTTTGAAAAAGAATAGCTTCATATAAGAAGAAAATATATATCACATATGCAGGACACCTTAAACTAGTGTTTTTAATTAAGCAGCAAGGCAGAACAAAATCAGGGCTGCATCAAGACGCGAGGACTAAACCCCAATTCAACCAGAACTGAACACATTTGTTAACTTTAATAAGAGTAAAGAGAGAAACTATCTGTATTTCTTAATTGCAAATGGCACCAAATTGTATTCAAAATTGAGCCACATTTATGGAGCTCCACAATCCTTTACCTGGTGTTTTGGTTGACATCTCTTGATGTTCCCATGTCAAAGAAACAGGCTCTGTGTTTTGCCTTATATGCATCCACAGCTGTGCCACCAATTTACTCACATGGACTCTACTAACCAATCAGAAGCTTCTTCAGCTCAGAATGGAGTCGTCTGGAGTTTTCTTATTAATTAACAATAAACTTAGTGTATATGTACTCCTAAATATGATGAAAGTGATTAAAATAGAAGCTCTGTCTCTCTTTATTCTGACATTTAACTAATTCAAAAGATATTTCAATATTTATCTAAAACAAAAGTTTACTCTAAATTGATGTTTAACAGTAAAAAAATGTTTTTATGTTTTTTTTTAATGTTTTTTCACTAAAGTGTATGTAAATATCTGGTTTCAACTGTGAATATACTGCTGTGTATTGAAATTCCTCTTGATTTGCATAGAAATATATTGAACAACATCCAAAGCATAATATATAAAATTTCTAAATTATTAACTAACAATCTTGTGCTTAAAGTGCTTTGTCAATATTGTAGAAAATGTTAAACTTAATCATCATCTCGGCTCCTCTGACGACCTGTTTGCTGCTGCATGCTGCTGAAAGGCAGTGGGGAGAGGGGACACTTGGGCATTTATCGCAGCATATAATGTGTTTCCTGGATACACTGTGCTTTTTCAGCATTCAAATATTGATGGCACCGTGTCAGAGTACTGGCTATGAATTTCAGACAGATCAGGCCTTAACTTAACAAAAAAGTTATCAATCGTTCTTTTCATCTTTTCTTATTACCCACAGCTACATCCACTTCTGTCAGGCCTAGGCTGCTCACTAGGGCTGGGTATCATCACTGATTTCTATAATCCATTCGATTCTGGTTTTCAAAGTCCTGATTTGATTCAATTTAGCCTCAGACAGTCAGAAATATTATAATTCTGATCACTTATCAGTACTGATACACATGAGACTTCATCAGAATTGTGAACATCACAGCAGATGCCTTTGTGTGAAAGTAACTGAGAATAAAACACAGAAAAACATGAAGGAGATTTTCCTGGTCTGGCTTTTTATAGCAGATAACCTTAAAAATATTCTGCAATTTTGCATAATTTTAAGAAGTTTAAATTTCTTCAGTGTTGAACAGCAGAAATTAGGCTTTCTTGTCCGAGGTCATTGAAGTGAAAAAAGAAAAAGACAGCGCTGTAAACAACGGTAGACTGGTGGGTAATAAGCAAACAAATAATGCAGAAAACAGAGATTTGAGACTGGAAACTGTTCCTGAAGTACACACAGAGAGAGAGCTGTGCAGGAAGTGTGATTTTTATCGTGGTGGAAGCAAAACAGCAAAAGTCAGAGGGAATTCATGACGACATTGATCAAATGTGAAGCGCAGTTTGCTGCTTCTTTTGCTGCTGGCTCTGCAAATTTTGGTTGGAGAGAGACAAAACCTGCAGCTCAGAATCAGCGCAAAAAAGACGTAAACACAGCGCGGACCGGACACATCAGGATCGCTAAGCGTGTCCGTCTACGGGCCGTCGGGTGAGAAAGCCAAGAAAGACAAAGCTGATTCTGATGCGTCCACTCTGTGTTTACGTCTTTGTGTGGAATCCGTTAATGAATTGATATCGCTTTATTCAAGCTACTCACCTCTCTCTTCCACCTGCACTTTCAACTGGACCATGGCCAATCAGAGAGGTCCCGCCCCTGACTATCTCTGATTCGTTTAGTCCATGATAGGGGCAAAATGTGTGTCTGTTGTTGACCACACGGAGAGTTGCAGAGATTTTTTTTTTTTTGTTACCCGAACAGTTGGTCGCACACTCCAAAAGACCCCGGGTTTCTGAAAAAACAACCCGGGCTTAAGCCCAGTAAGCCACCCCCCGCTCCGCCAATGGTGCTGGCGCACCAGTGCAACCATGGGAAAAAGTTATTCTAGAGCCCTGCTGACTTCTGGAAGTGTCACCATGTTGCCAGTACCTGAGTTATAATCTGTTTTTGTTTTTCTGTTGAATTAGGACAAGACCGGCAAAGAAATGCGGAAAAAACACAGATGTCAGCAATGCCAGAAGGCTTTCCACAACCTGAAGCAACTAAAGAGTCATCAAAAAAGTCACACTGAAGAAAGACTGTACAGCTGTGATCAGTGTGAGAAAACATACAAAACAGTACGCACGCTAAATGTTCATAAGAAAATGCACAGTGGAGAAAAACCACATATGTGTCAGGAGTGCGGCAGTGAATTTATCTCATTGAGAAACTTATCGACTCACATTCAACGGTATCACACTGGAGAGAGACCGCACCATTGTCAGCAATGTGACAAAGGGTTTGTGACCCAAGGAGAATTAAAGAATCATCAGAGGGTTCACACAGGAGAAAAGCCCTACAGCTGCAGTGAGTGCGCGAAAAGTTTTTCATGGCCTTCGAGTCTTTTCTATCACCAGCGCATCCACACTGGGGTGAAACCGTTCAGCTGTGAGGAGTGTGGGAAGAGTTTCACTCAAATAGGTACTTTAAAGGTCCACAAGAACATCCACACAAAAGAAATGATTTTCTCCTGTGAGCAGTGCGGTAAAGATTTCTCTTCATCATCTAACCTTAGAAGGCATGTTGTTATGCATACCGGAGAGAAATCACACAGATGTGACCAGTGTGGGAAAACATTCACCTTGAGGGAAGACCTGAGACGCCACACACGTATTCACACTGGAGAAAAACCATACAAGTGCAGACACTGCGACAAGACTTTTAGTTCACAGACTCAGCGCACAGTACATGAACGCATCCACACTGGAACGAGACCGTACAGCTGTGAGGAGTGTGGGAAGAGTTTCACTCAAATAGGTACTTTAAAGGTGCACAGGAACCGCCACACAAAAGACATGCTTTTCTCCTGCGAGCAGTGCGGGAAGGTCTTCACTTCTCGTGGCGCATTTAATTATCATAAAAGGATCCACCGAAAGAAACAGCAATAATGTGAACTTTGCAGAAAAAGATTTGAAGGAATACAAAGTCACTGCTGTACTCTCACTGAAAATACAACCTGAAAGTGTAAAAACGCTGTAAACAAACCTTCATTATGCAGTTGTTATGTCAACATACTTCGTCTTTCCTGTTTGCTTGTTTTAAAAGATGTTTTTGTTGTTGGGTGCTTTATTTCATTAAAAAACGAATTAATTCTATAAATATCATTATACATCGATCTATAATTACTTAACTACAGCTTTCCAAAGTGCTGTCTTTTATATGTCATACATACGATTGTTAAAAATGGCAGGTTTGTTTGAACCAACAGATTTCTTTTAAATGAAGCAGTTTGTCTTTCTAAGAATATTTTATTTGTTTATTACTGTGAGTTTTGTTGTGACAGAAACATCATTTTCTTGAGGTTTTCATTATATGACACTTGCTATGTACTTTTCTTTGAAACATGGATGCGAGTTGTTTTAGGCACATCGTTCAGGCCTATATCATTATTGTGTTTCTGTTGCATCAATAGAACTTCGTTTTGAGGCAGCTAAAGTTGCAGATGTTGCAGACTTTGTAAAGTTACTTTGATGTTAACAAAGTTTTACACAAACTGATGTGTTTGTTTAAACTGTTTTTGGAGGTCCAAACATGGCCGACCGAAGTGTTCGTTGTTGATACAGTTACTGAAAATGATTTGTCATTAGGACTCAGAGAGGACCTAACTTCTGCTGTCAGTGACGTGAAAATACTGACTGCTGATGTTTTGTTAACTTACAGCAATGTTGATAATAATAATAATAATTTTAGGATCTTGCGTTTAAGTTTTTTCCTTATTGGCTGCTGTCCAGTCATTTCTAACATGCACTGTTACAATGCTGTTTGTTTCTTGCATAAATAAAAAGTATTTATTGATCAGTGAGTAGAAGGATGGGTGACCCCTCCCACTCACTTTGTTTGTATCCCATCTGTTCATCTGTTTTCAGTGAATCTCCTAAATATAAATAAACAAATACTATGTTCAGGAATGCTTGGACTCTTATTTCTTCTGAACAAACATTTCTGTAACTCGGTGTAAGGGCATTGTTTCTTGCTCATAGAATCGTCTAGAATTCAGATCTATGACATTGAGATAACTTATCATTAAAAGCATGAGGCCTTCTGATGTGATCTTGGAAAACCGCGACATCCTTTCCCCTCGTGTGTCCACACAACGTTCAGATGTGTGACCAAAGCATTTTATTCCAGTCTTTCTGTTAGATCAAATTTTACTGATATATGATATGGAATAACAGTTTTTTATATTGTAAAGGTAAAACACTGCGGGAAGGAAAAACTCCCTTTTAACAGGAAGAAATGTTTTGGCATAAGTAGAAAACTTCTGCTGAGATAGTATAAATATCAACACTTTACCGAGTTCTTTTGATTCCTCAGAGGCATCCAATAGAAGACAAAACACTGGTCAGTAGACCATTTAAGACTTTATTACTTCTAGAAGGGAGATGCGTCCTGCATGACACGCTGCCGCGGATCTGAAAATTGTGGTGTGCCCCTAACAGTTTTATTAGAGAAGCTCTCTCATTTTAGTCTAAACAACAGCTTTCCAGTAAATTTCCACAGACAATGTTCCCTCTTATCTATATTTTCCCAGGCAAGCATGAGCGAGAGTCTGCAGCTTTCTACTTCTCAAGGACACGTGGTCTCATGCCTTTATTTTTCAGGCTGTGTCCACTTAATACTACACTATATAACTTTATAACACTTTTTAATAAAAAGCATAGCATTATTGAGGCACAAAAATAATGACAACAATAGTCATAACCTCAAACCCAACCCCCAGCATCTTTTGTTTCTTGTGTTTTGTTTACATGTAAAGTAAATGTAGGAGCGTGATGAGCCGTGCTTGCGGGTCCCGCGAAAATTTGCAAGCAGATTTGCGTCGCAAAAACGCGTTTGGCTCGCGAATAAAACCACGCGTGTCAGTTTTTGTGTTGCATTTTGTACCCCTCGAGTTTGAAAAATCTGAGCAGAGTGAAGCTGACCCCCCAGCCACTTGAAACGTAAAGGCAAATAGGCGGAGCGGTTAGTGCTACGTTTGTGCAGATTTGTGCAGGTAAAATGAGCGTTTGTGCTGCTACAGTTTCTGAGATATTAAACTTTATTTTATAGGTCATTCAAAGGTCACCATCCCCCCAGACTGCTCCAAAACCGGCCAAAATGGTCTACTTTTTTAGTGCTAAGTTTGTAAGTAAGTTTGCTAAGTTAAGTCCCTGTCCTCCTCTTCAGTTCGCCTCAACATACGCTCGTCATATTCTGTGACATGATTTACTCTGAGGTGTTTGACAAGGTTGGTGATGTTGCCACAACCATACATGCCAACCGTCCCGATTTTTCCGGGAGAATCCCGAATTTCAGTGCCCCTCCCGAAAATCTCCTGATTTCCCACCCGGACAACAAAATTGAAAAACCATATCACAGAGTTCATAGCGCGGCCCAGCCAATTCCAGTCTCCAACAATGACGGCAGCTGCTTAGTTTTAATATTACTCTTATTTCTCTTTCTGGGTCGCAAAAAAACCTTTAACATATTTTCAGGTGAGAATGTAGCTGTGTAAACTTCAAATATCTGAGCCGACACATCGTCTTCAAACCCCCGCGGTCTTTCACTACTCGGGTTAAACATGATATATGAGTCACTTTGATAACAATAAAATGTTCTTGTTTGGCTTTTTCAGTGTTTTATTTGTTCGTGAGTAAATCGGTTTGGCTGAGATTAAAGTTATTAGATTAAATTAAATTTAACTTTATTAATCCCTCGGGAGGGTTCCTCCGGGGTTTTCACACAGCTGAATAAACGTCAAACAGAAAACTGATTAAACAGAAGAGTTTACGTCAGTGTCCTGTTATATTTTAGATAGCAAGGAGCAGACGGCAGAGTTTCACTCCACCGAGGGAGCTCGTGACGTACTACGCGGCTTTCTTTAGACCGCGAAGGCGGGTCCTCAGGTGGAAGCAGCCTCTGAATTTGGACACCCCGCTGTTTCCAGGCCGGCCAATAATAACGGTGACATTTAACGTATTTTATCCGATAAATAAACACTGTAAAATGTGCCCTTTTGATTGTCTCCCTAATTCTGAGGTCTCAAGGTTGGGAAAGTATGGCCACAACATCTCACTCTTGGAGCACTTTTTTGCCACATGTATCGCAAACCACGTCTCAGCTGTTTGTGGAGGTAAAATACGTCCGCACATGACTCCAATTACGCTCAGCCATTGTTGGGAGTGCGCGCGCCAAGGGGCTGCGAGACATTTATACAGCCGTATTTCGCACATGACTATGAAAGGCGGAAGAGGAAGTAGTTCCTTTGAATGTAGACAATCCGAATGATATACAGTGGGGCAAAAAAGTATTAGAATTAGGGGTAGAAAGAATCTAACCATCATGCATTCTCACTAGCAGGTTTCAAAAGCATTATGTTTAGAAATAGAAATAAATTTTTAGAAAAGAGAGAGACCCAAACAAGTAAAAAGATGTATTTGGACAGTGACTCAGATTTTAGTTTAAAAATGACACGAGAAAGTTTCCAGGAAATAAAATAGTCATGAATAATAAATCTGGAATGCACATGTCCTGTTAGCTGTTTGTTTGGTTTAGTCATTTTTTATTCCTCTTTAAATACCCCTAAGCATAGAAAATAAATACAGATTTTTCAGGTTCTCCAAACTCTCAAAGTCACAAAGTCACAAACATTTAAAAGACAAAAAGAAAAAAAAAAAAAAAAGAACAAATAACAGAAGAAATAAATCTTTCTGTTCGTTTCTGGTTTTCCCATCATAATTGTTCCTTTTATGTTCTTACTAACATAAAATACTAAATATTAAAGACAGGTCTTTAGCCCAGTTCTACCAAAACCAGAAGAAAACACAGAGCTCAGATTTCTTCTTCTCTGGCCGTTTCCTTTTGGGATCACAGTTTAATCCAGTTTGAGTTTTTCTGGAGCTTTTTGCTGCTCCTGCTGGTTCCATAAAGAAAGCAAACATGCAGAATAAAATGTGAATTCAGCAATCTTTAATAATTTTGTTTCCAAAGGTTAAACCAGTGCTGTTGTATACCAGTAAACCTGCCGTTTAAGGGGGATTTAAAGCTGATTTATGGAGGTAGTTTGAATGTGAGTGACGTGATAACAGCGCGCTGGCTGTCTCACTCTCTGTGGATCTGCTACAAAGCTTACAGTCTTTAGTTTAGGAGTCTTCAGTCTGAAGATGTTTCCACCTTAACTTGCTCTGAATATCTTTGTGTGGTGCCCGGCCACTCTGAGGAGTTCCCCAGACATCAGTTTTGGGTCCTCATCTGTTCACATTAACCAGAGATACAATTTAGCTTATCTGCATAGATTGCTGTTTTTTGAAAAGCTAAATAACTGGTTGTTCTTATTATTTCATGTGATGATATACACTGACCAGGCATAACAGTATGAGCTCCAGCCTAATATTGTGTTTTCCCTCCTCTTTGCTGCCAAAACAGCCCAGTCATCAAGATATGGACTCCACACAGGCAGTGTGTTAACAAAAGATCCCATAAGTCCTCTCAGCTGGGAGGTGGGACGTCAGACATGTTTGTCCAGCACGTCCCACAGATGATTGTGTGAGTTGAGATCTGGGGAATTTGGAGACCACCTCAGACTTGTTGTTGTGCTCCTCAAACAGTTCCTGAACCATCTGTGCTTCATGGCAAGACGCATTATCCTGCCGATGGCAGTCACAGCCATCAGGGAATACTGTTTACCAGCAGACCAATACTCAATACCATCTTCTGTTTACTTTCTATCAGAACCAGGACTTTATGTCAGCAATCTGAGCTACAGCAGCTAAGGTTTGGACCACAGAGCCAGCCTTCACTTCCTACGTGTATCAATGAGCCTTGGCCACCCATGACCCTGTCTTTGGTTCTTTCTGTTGTTTCCTTTGACCACTTTTGATAAAGACTGACCACAGCACACCAGGAACACCCTACGAGTCCTGCAGTTTTTCAGATGTCCTCACTCGGTCATCTAGCCTCACAGTTCAGCCCTTTTCAAACTCGTTTAAATCCCTACACTTGAATTTTTCCTTTACCTCAACTTAAAGACTAACTATTCACCTACTCCTGATGTAGCCCTCACACTAACAGGTGCCATGATGAAGCGGTAATCAGTGTTATTCACTTCACCTTTACCTTCACCCATGATGTTATGCCTGATCGGTGTATGTCGGACAGCTGAGCCTTCATCATTTGTGTGGATGCGTGCTCTGACACTGAGCATTTGTGTGTTCACACGCTCAGCTTAAACACACGTCTGTGTGCTTTCACTGTTTGTGAACGAGTTCTTGAGTTGTTGGTGAAATTCACAAGTGATGCTCTTTGTTAGCATCATCATCATCCTCAGTTCAGGTGAGCTCCTGCAAGACACGAGGTCAGAAAGGAAATCCAGATTCTTGTTATTATGATTGTTATTGTATTATTCTAACATGAAATATTAACAAATTAATTCAATCACCCACAGTTCATTGATTGACTGACAGGTTAGAGTGTTACCTGTGGCTCTCTGTCGATATAAGGACACCATAAGAAGAGTGGAGATGAAGTACGGACAGAACACCAGCAGGTAGCGCATCAGTGCAAAGTCAGAGTGAAGATGACTCGAGTTTGGGTGTGGAGCTCCTGAAATGGGCGGGTTTGCAGTCTTAGGTTTACCTGCAGAGAGAATCACACCTGTTTAGGTGAAGGTGTTGATGAAAAAAAGAGCTGAAATCAGAGTGAAGCTCCTCACGTTTGACAGTGATCCAGCTGGGTGGAGACTCTCCATGACCGCTGATGTCACACTTGTAGAGGCCTTCATCAGACCTGGAAACATGCTGGATGGTCATGCGACCTGTAGACTGGTTCCCAATAAAGACACCATCTTTATAGAAAGCAGCTGGGAGGTTGGAGCCGGTGGTGTTTGTTTTACAGAGCAGAGTGACGTCATCTCCCTCCATCACAGGGAGGACAGGACTCTGCAGGATCACTGATCCACCTCAACACAGAGACAAACTACAGCATTTCATCCATTTACACACAGCTTCATCAACACTAACTCCACACACTCAGCTTACCAGTGACTGTCAGGTTAACCATGTTACTGATGGGACCCTCTCTGGACTCACACCAGTAAACTCCACTGTCCAATGTGAAGATGTAGCTGATGTTACACGAAGAATTAGTCGAACCAGCTGGTTTTCCCCACCCATCTCCACACCGAGTCCTCTGTCGTTTGCTTGTGTTTCTCCTCAGAGTCCATCCAGCAGAGCTGTCGTCCTCCTCACAGCTCAGAGACACAAACTCTCCTTCAAACAGCTGAGAGCTGCTGGGACTCACAGTCAGGCGAGCTGTGAGGAAAAGTAGTCAGACATTACTCACTGAACCTCACACTTTTACACTTTGAGTCTGTCTGTCGTACTGTCAAAAATGTATTTTATTGTCATTTATTCCAATAATCTACAGCAGGGGTGTCAAACTGCAGGCCTCTAGAGCCGCTGTCCTGCAGGTTTTAGATCTCACCCTTGGCCAACACACCTGAATGACATGATTAGTTTATCACCAGGCTCCTGGAGAACTTCAAGACATGTTGAGGAGGTAATTTAGCCATTTAAATCAGCTGTGTTGGTTCAAGGATACATCTGAAACCTGCAGGACACCGGCCCTCAAGGCCTGGAGTTCGACACCTGTGAGTTACAGTTTTCTTATTTATATATAAATTGTATTTTACCAACTTATACGCTTTAACTCTAAGCTAATGTAGAATTGTATTCACTTTTTTAAAATCAAGTCTTTGACTTCATGAAAAGTAAAAGTGGAAATTCTTATTTCTTCC